>NW_028274829.1:2712782-3025564 GCF_037043125.1 Eumetopias jubatus | reverse complement strand
AACCTCCCCTGAGGCTCATCATCTCCCCCGCTCCCTACCCACACCACAATATAATTTTGCTGCTCGGGCCCCGCGCATGTCTGTTCCTGCACTTGTCACCTGGCATTTACATCTGTCAAGGTCCGGTTCGGACACAAACCGTACAGTAATTTGAGCAGGAAACGCTTCGTGTAAAGCAGGGTTCAGCACACTGGCCAGATACCGACAGCGTTCTGGCTACGTCTTGTCAGTTGGGCAAGGTTGAGCATGTGTTGTAAAACCCACAAACGCTTAAACACTTATTACCGTATGGCTCTTTATAGAATGGTTTGCTGGCCCCCAGTGCAAAAACTGATTAACCAGTAACAGATAATTACTCAGACTGACAAGTAATCATGACTACCTGTCCCAGGTAAAGGGAACCCTGAAGAATGCAAGGCAGGGGCCGTAAGGAGCAGGCTGTGCCTCCAACACTGAGGAAGGAGGAGCTCAGGAAGCAGCCCCCCCACCAGCTGAGACTGGGAGCTCCGGGGAGTGGGGGTGCCTGCAGCCCGCTGACCGTGGGGACATTCACTGAGCCACACGGAGCTGGCCGGCAGGAAGCTGCCCCCAGCCGCGCTGGGATCTCACCGCGGAGCTGGCAGGGCTGGTGACGTGCCGTGGAAATGCCTCCTGGGAAGGCACTCAGGTGACATGACGGAGGCTCCCCGGGAGGCTGCCGGCTGGCGTCAGCCCCTGGAACTTGCCAGGAAGCCGCCGTGCTGCTGGGCGCTGTGCGTGACCCCGTGCCTGCGTGCATGGGAGCAGGCCGAGAGGAAAGCAGGCTGGCTTTGGGAAGGGAGGGCCTGTCCTCCCGTGTCCCTTCCGCGCCCTCTGCTGGCCGTGCTCACCACCCCGGGGAGCCGGCCGGCAGAGCGGGAATGTTCTGTTCGCAGGGTCCCGCTGCGATGTCTCCGCACGGGGCATGAAGGGCAGATCTGGAGCCGGGGCAACGCCTGAGGCTGCCGGCCACACCGTTGGAACAGTGGTTGACAAAGCCTTGTTTCTCCTCCTGGCTTGGACCCTCCCTGACGGACGGCGGTGGTCAGAAAGCGCTCCCTGAATGTTGCTTTCCAGACACCGTCCCTTTCACGGACAGGCGTGTGTTCCCTGGAGCGCGGTGATGATGTGGTGATCAGAACCTCGCAGTCCTCATGCCCCAGACCTGTCTGGAGGAGGCACATACCCCAGGCCTTACCCTGAGGGCCGGGTGCAGACCCCCGCCCTTCCCCATTCCTCCGTGAGCGTCCTCCCTTTTTCTGTCTAGACCTCTGACTGCTAATTGCAGCCTCCAAATCTCGTCCTCTTCTGATGCAATTTTCCCTTGGCGTTTGCGTTGGCCAGGTGCCCTCTTTGCACACAGGCTCATCAACCAGTCCTCTCTTCCTTCCGTGCATCTCATCGGCCGGGCTCTGTCCATTCAGCTGCCGTGGTCCCTTTGTCCGGGGCCGCATCGGCCTTTCTTTGTGATCGGGCCTCGTGTGATGAGCATTCCCGTTACAGAGGCTGAAAGAAGTATGTGAAAATCTCCAGAGCAGACCCTCATGTTCCTAAAAGCCTTGGACTTTTAGACTTTCAGCTTGCTCACCTATACTGTCCAGAGCCTGTGAGGTGCGTTGTGGTTTATTGGGTTCGTTTTGGAAGGCACTGTTTTATCTTTTTCTCTTGCTTTTTTGATTTTGGTTATCATCTATGAGGAAAAGAGTTTTTTCTTTCACCACTGAGATTTTATTGGTGGTTTCGATGATCCGTACACAGACACATTTCATTTTATACGGTTTTTAACGTAGATACCAAAGATCGAAAAAGATGTACTCCGTGATTCTTTCCTAAACTGTTATATAAGGTGACTTTGCAGCTTGAAACGTGGAGGCAAATTTTCCCTGAGAAGGGACCAAGTACCCGTAGGTTCTGCGTGGACAGTCTGTTCAATCACAGCTCCCACTCGTTCGCAGTTCACAATTTACTATCCTAAACGCATGTTTGGATTGTCAGGTTTTCAAGAGGGGTTGACAAAGTGTTTAGGGAAACTGGACTAGCACGTTCAGAGACTAGGAGAGCCAGGACCAGGGAAATGGTTTTCTTTAGGAAATGTGGGGATAAAGGTAAATTCCAGTGTTCAGGACACATTAAATGTACACGACCGTGACTCCAAATTGCCATGTCGTATGCCTTGTTTTGGCCATGAAAACTGCTCCCCCCACCCATGGAATGTCAGAGTCGCCCCCCAGACAGCCAGAGCCTCCTAGGATTC
This sequence comes from Eumetopias jubatus, assembly GCF_037043125.1. NCBI lineage: Eukaryota > Metazoa > Chordata > Mammalia > Carnivora > Otariidae > Eumetopias > Eumetopias jubatus. Next base: position 3,023,292 of record NW_028274829.1, on the reverse strand, counting down.
AGTAACCCACTCTTCTGGTTGTACCAAAAAATAACCAGCGAATGATTTTACCTCTTAAAACAAACAAACATTCACACCTAACTTGGATGAGGTGGCATTCCCTCCTTAAAAATACTCAGAGAGGGGCGCCTGGGTGGCTCAGTCGGTTAAGCGGCTGCCTTCAGCTCAGGTCATGATCCCAGGGTCCTGGGTTCGAGTCCCACATCGGGCTCCCTGCTCAGTGGGGAGTCTGCTTCTCCCTCTCCCTCTGCCTGCCGCTCTGCCTACTTGTGCTCTCCCTCTCTCTCTGTCAAATAAATAAATAAAATCTTTAAAAAAAAAAATTCATAGACCTACTAGGGCCATCTGGGTGCCTCGGTTGAGTGTCTGATTCTTGGTTTCGGCCCAGGTCATGATCTCAGGGTCGTGAGATGGAGCCCCGAGTAGGGTTCTGTGCTCAGCACGGAGCCTGCTCGAGATTCTCTCCCTCTGCCCCTTCCCCCGCTTGCAACGGGCTCACGTTCTCTTTCCCTCTCTCAAGTAAATGAATCTTGAAAAGAAAATATTCCTAGAGCTACTAAAAAGCTTACATTTCCAACATAGTAATGAAATCTTCTGCACTGTCCTAGGAGACAGGGCGCACCAAAAAGACATGGCATATGATCTTAGTCAGACTGGTCTTCCTTCATCTCTACTTCTCTGGAGGCTGGACTCTCCTTAAGCTTTAGTCTCTCCCTTTTCTGCGGGTAGATCTTTAGTTTCTTGGTTAGCCCCTTCAGCCTGTTGTCCCTTGCATTGGCACTTTTTTGTTTGAAGACTTTTTGCTTTATTTCCACTTTTGCGGGAGCAGGTTTTAGCTGAGAGGTTGCGATCTCCTCTGGAGCTCCCTCACTGCCCCTCCACCTGAGTTGACCTTCCTGTTGGGCATCTTGGGCAGTAGAGAGGGTGACAGTCGGTGCCAGGATGCTGGGGGGGGGGGGAGAGAGAGAGAGAGAGAGAGTTCTGGAAGCTGGGCTGCCTGGCTGGTGTGGCTCCTCCCGTCACAGGTGGGCCTGTAATGACGACTTGTGAAAGTCTCCACACATCTAGGTGGAAGTTTCCAGTTTTCAGTTGTTACTGTTACTTCTCTGTTACCAGAGATACACCCTCAGATTATTTCACAACTTGATACTTCCCCTGGGTGAGTCAGCTTTCCTTTCTGAAGCAACTGGGCTCGAGGAGAATGGGTAAAATACTCAAATTAAGCAAACTGAAGCGGTAACTTCGGGGATTTTCCTGTCTAACAAAAGGCGTTGCTTTGTCATGGAGTGCCTCTTGTCTGGACAGTGAAGCGTTTTTGAGATAGAACTGATAAATCACAGGTGTGATTCATGGCCTTTGAAATGGGATATTGGACTTAATGTCTTCCTTCCATTTTGATCTCTGGTCATTGTGATTTTCTGAATCGCTGGAGCTCAACACCTCGGCACCACTGGCGTCTTCTTGTGGTCTCTCGTGTCATGTCTGACCACATCGTGAGGCCTAACCCTCACAGCTTCTAGAGTCCTTGCCTCACGTTCGTTCTCTGCGCTGCATTGCTGTGAGCCCTGGCTTCTGTCCGGTGCCAAGATGGAGTCAGGGATCTGGAGTCAAGGGCAGGAGAAATTCATTTTGCGTCTGCCTACAAGATCGATCTTCCAGAAGTATTTGCTTGAATAATGTCACTTCCCTGCTTCCATGCCCTACCTTCTCTGGGCCCCTACTGCCTACAGGATATTGTCCAGATTCTGATTCAAGGTCAAGTTCCTAATCTTCCCCCTTCCGCCCTTATCTTCAGACACTCCCTTGTGAGAGCTTTACACCCTGCCAGGCTGACATTCTTTGGACGAGCCTGGGCTTCCTGCCTCTGTCTCTGTCTTCACGCCGAGACCCCACTTGGGAATGTCCCCCCCCCCAATGCAGGCTCCTCCTTTCAAGTTGTGCTCGTGGCCCTTCCGATTCGTGAAGCCTCATTTCCTCCCCCCGAGACGGCGGTGAAGGCTGCCCCTCGCATGCCCACTGCACGGGGTGAGACGCCTTGTAGTCGGTTACCAGACTAGATTCTTTTGCCTTTGTTGGGTGTTCACTCTTGATCATCTGTAACGCCCCTTCACCCAAGTACGAAAACTTTGTTCCAAGAAGACTCTCATTAACTGTTTCCCTCCCTGCCGTTCCCGGCCAGAACAGTTCCAGAAGAACGATAGGATGTTCTGCACGTGGGACATCTGAGTCTCCCCTGGGACTTCGGGCGTGACTCCGCCCGCATGGAATGCCGGTTGATAACTCAAGGTGTGGACCGTGGGGCCCGGCGTGGGCACTTGGGGCTTTCGTCCTGGACGTGGGAAGAGCGTGGCACGTGGGCTTTTGCATCGCGGGCATGGAAGGGTCTGTCTCTGCCTGCCTGCCACTTTGCACGAGGGGCACTTCTGAGTTGGAGCCAGGGACCTCGGGAACTTTTCCTGACTGCTGTCGGCCACAGCTGCCCTGTGGGTGGCCCCCTCGTTCTGCAGATGTTAGGCTGTCGCCTCGGCCGGGTAGTAGTCCCAGGCACCGGGACGGGGTGATCATCGATGTCGCATGTGTGATTTACTGTAAAATGCTGGCAGGTGGCGTCCTTGTCCTCCTTGGCGAACGCGGACGTCAGATTTATTCTTCACCAAGTTCAAAACCTCATGAATCCTACCTAAGGTTTGGGGGTGGTGGGGAAGTATAGAATGGAACTTTTCACAGCTGCTTTTTCTTTTATAGCTACTTTCCCCGTAAGCACAATAAATATCAAAGAGAAACTTTCTCTTGGCAAGGAAGCCAACGGGTGGCTAAAAACCCAGCTACTTTATCTCCCAAACCCACACCTGTTTTTTCTGGGATGTGTAGGTGGATTGTGGTTATAGGGCGAGGCAGAAGGATGCTTTGCAATGCAAAGCAGTTTATAGAGGACAGACTTGAGGAGTCTTCACAGATCTTCGTGGTGAAGCCAGAGTAGATGACCGTGGTTCACAAGTCTCACAGAACTGGTTCCTAGAAGGGTTTGTGGGGATGAGACTGAAAAGCCCACCCAGTGGTAGGCGAGCCAGATCCCGGTGATGTGTCTCCGCAGGGCGTGCTGCCTTCAACACCGGCCCTACGACCCTGCAGGGCCTTCATCATAGTGGTTTTGCCTCAAGACTTTCTCGTACTACTGAAATTCAGAAGCACTCACTGTAGCGAGGACACTTACAACTCTTGTAGCGGCTCAGAATCCTTTTCTTGTTAGATACTCAGGAAGGTGTGATCGCACTAAATGTACCGTAACACGAAACTTAACTATTTCAACCACTTTCAAGTGTCTGACTCCGTGATATTGACGACATTCGCGTAGTGCAACCATCAGCCGTTGTCGGGAGTTTTTCATCTTCCCAAACTGGAACTCTGTACCCACAAATCCATAATTCCCACTCCCCCGGCCCCTGCTGACCTTTACTCTAGGTGCTGTCTCCGTGAATTGGCCTCTTCTGGGTCCCCCATATGAGCGGAATCACACAGTCCCTGTCTTTCCGTGGTGGCGTATTTCACTGCACGTGCCGTCCTCAAGGTCCATCCATGCGGTAGCAGCTGTCAGAACGTCCTTCCTTTTTAAGGCTGACCTACATTCCAGTGTATGGATGGACCACATTTCCATTATGCGTTTACTTCTTGATGGACATTTCAGTTGTTTCCACTTGGAATGCGTAACTGTTGAAAGGTAAAATAAAATTCTGTCCTGAAAAATCGGTGACGGAATGAATTGTACCTTGTAAATGTGTATTTCTGAAAACCATTCAAAATACAGGCCAGGCCCCCTGGGTGACTTCAGTGGGTTAAGCGTCTGCCTTCGGCTCAGGCCATGATCTCAGGGTCCTGAGATCGAGTCCCGCACCAGGTTCTCTGTTCAGCAGGGAGTCTGCTTTTCCCTCTCCCTCTGCTGCATGCACTCTCCCTCTCTCTCTTCTCTCTCTCAAATAAATAAAATATTTTAAAACAATGCAGAAGCTCAAGCCCTACCCTGGACCTGCTGAATCAGATCTGCATTTTAAACCCTGGGAGATTTGCTGCATATGACAGTTTGAGAAGTGTTGGTCTCTGAAGCCTAGAAATGTCTTCAAGGCAGGAACTCCACCTTGTAAGACCCACCGTCCCCCCCCACACACACACGCACATACACACACACACACTATCCAGCACAGTTGTTTGTGCAGAGTACTTGCTCACTAGATACTTATTGAGTGGCTCAGTCGTTAAGCGTCTGCCTTCGGCTCAGGTCATGGTCCCAGGGTCCTGGGATCGAGCCCCGCATCGGGCTCCCTGCTCCACGGGGAGCCTGCTTCTCCTTCTCCCACTCCCCCTGCTTGTGTTCCCTCTCTCGCTCTGTCTCTCTCTGTCAAATAAATAAATAAAATCTTTTAAAAAAAATAGATACTTATTGAAAGAATAAATACCAAGTCTGAGCTCAACGCATGCATGTGACCTGTCGACCTTTTTGTACTCACCCCACCAAAGCATTTAACTGCTAGTATTTAAAGCAGTAGTTACTAAGTGCAGACCCAAGTTGCTTTCTACATGCATTCTTTCTACATTCTAGATTTTGCCCTTACAATCCTTATGCCCAGTGCTTGGGAGGCGGGGTGGGAGGAGATGAAACGGATCCAGGCACGACTGCCACCTGCCTCGAGAGTCTGCAGCCCTCAGGTCCCTGCGTGGGGGACAGGTGCTGCGGGCCCAGGTAGTGAGCCCAGCTGGAGCGTTGGTAAGCTTCCCCGGGGGGTTTCTCCACCCGCTCTGGTGGTGGCAGCTTCTGCCTCCTGTATCTCCTGCCCTTTCACCTGGCCCCTCCTCTGCCAAAGCTCTAACTACTGGGGACCCAGGGTTCCCTTCTCTGTGGTTCTCTGCCCGAGACTCTGTCTCCTGTCTAGGCAGTGTCCTTCAGTCTCCCCACCCCTCTCGTCCTTAAATACCTTCTGCAGGGGGTGTCTCCATGTGTAGGCCACCTGTCCCTGGGAGCCGTCCTCCCGCCACCAGCTGCCCACTGCACCCTCCACTGGGACGGCCCCTTGGCCTCTCCCACGGGGCATGTCAAAACCCAAGCTCTCCACCCCGTGTGACCTGCACCTTGCCTATACATGGCTGAGGCTGTACTCTTGTGCGGGTGGAAACTGACAATCTGTTATTATGTGGGGATAAAATTGTCTAGACTTTTGAAACCAGTTATTAACCAAAATTCGAAGCAGTCCATTCAGTGAGGAGTAGTTGTTTAATTTTGTTTATGGTGTTCACTTGCAATGAATAATTGCTTTGTGAACTGAGGAGTTCAGCTGTCCTTGGATGTAGGTGGAGGTTTTAGGAAAATATCGTGCATTCGCAGAACTGAGGCATGGCCAGTCGCTTAGTACCTGGCTTTTTAGCTACGTAGGAGAAATGTAGTGCTCTAGCACCTTGTGAGGGCTTGGAAAGTAATTCTTAGCTTAGCCACGGCAAACAGTCAAGCAGTGAACTTTCAGACTCTACACAGATAAGCTCGTAACCGTTAACTTTTTTCCCTAGTGTTCCTAGCAGTTTGTAAAGATAATAGCTTTTTGGTATAAAACCGGGGTTGCCGAACTTGTTTTTGTAACAAGCCAAGAGGGGATCAAATATTTTTGGCTTTGTGGGCCAAAATACTCAATTCTGTCCTGTCGCAGTATGTAAACAAGTGGGTGTGGTTGTAGTCCAGTAAAATTTTTATTTACTGGGGGAAAAAAAAAAAAAAGGGCAGCTGGCCGGGTGTATAGCTCATGGGCCATAGTTTGCCAAGTGCTAGTACAGAAAGCAGGCTGGGTTAGTTGCTGCTAAGTTGATTATTACTGTATAGGAAAAGCTAGGATTAAACATCAAGATCTCTTAGGATTAAAGTTATCAGATGGACAACATTCAAGCTTTTCATGAGTCAGTACGTGTTCATACATTTGTGTTTAGCACAGAGTCGTGAATGCCGTAATATGCACAGTATGGCATAATCTAATTAGGACTGTAGTCAAAGAAACTGTTAGGTGTTAGGGCTGTGGAGGAATCGGAACGTTCGTACGCACACAGACGATAAAATGGTGCAGCAGCAGCGGACAGCCTGACAGCCCGGATGCTCACCACGCTTGCCCTATGACCCAGGAGCTTCGTTCCCAGGTGCAGACCCGCGGCAAATGAAGACACATGCTCACACAGAAACCTGAATGCCCGTGTTCATAGCAGCATAATAGCCAGAAAGGAAAAGCTCCAGTATCCAGCAGGGGACAAGTAGTTAAATCAAACGTGGTACTCCGGGGGCGCCTGGGTGGCTCATTCGTTGGGCATCTGCCTTTGGCTCGGGTCATGATCCCAGGATCGCGCCCCCGCATCGGGCTCCCTGCTCCTCGGGAAGCCTGCTTCTCCCTCTCCTGCTCGCCCTGCTTGTGTTCCCTCTGTGGCTGCCTGAGCACACATGCTCTTTCCTATTCCCTCGGTGAATGGGTAGCCCTCGTCCGTGCAGAGGTGGCCCTGGGTGAGGGATGTGTCCCTTGTTCCGCAAATAGGAATCAGTGCAGCCTCAGGGCCCAGGAGGGGTCCACGCTGATCCCAGAGCCCGTCACAGAGCCTGCGGGCCCCATATGTCACAGCTGTGTTGTTTCTGGCCGAGTTCTGGGTGCCTGCTTCGCTTGTTTGGAAACTCATGAGACATACTTCTTTGTTGCAGATTGAAGAAGGAAGTAAAGCTGCGGCAGTGGACAAGTTACTGGCTGGGGACGAGATCGTCGGCATCAACGACATTGGTCTCTCAGGATTTAGACAGGAAGCGATTTGCCTGGTGAAGGGGTCTCATAAAACCCTGAAGCTGGTAGTGAAAAGGTAAGACCCATGCCTCATGCCATCTTTACAGACAGGAGTGAGTCAAATAGCAAAACGTGAAGTCAGCTTGGCCGATCTGTCTCCCTGCGAGCAATCCCAGTTTGGACTTGATCTGTGTGTGTGTGTGTGTACATAAAATTCTATTTCTTGGCCAAGGATGAAAGCATGTGCGCACACACAGAATTCTATCTCTTGGCCAAGGATGAATCCAGCATCAAAAACTTAAAAGATGCCTTCTTGTATTACTAGGGATTGTTCATTTGATTTATGAAGTGAATTTGAAAGACTCTTTTTTTCAACAATATGTAGATCGTTAGCAGAGAGCTATGCTTCTGTTCCAAATAAAGTGTTGTGCCACTGCGTTTTCGTTTTTTACGCAAAAGTAGAGCATGACTGCGCACAGACGTTAAGTTTCCAGGGCCGGGGTGAGGTTGCGGCGGGGGGGGCGGGGGGCGGGGAGCAGGCTGCCTGTTCCTAGAAATCAGATTGCCCCTGGAAGTTTGGAGGACTTGAAGGGGTTAGAAAAGCAGAGTTGAGAATGTGATGCTTTTAGACACGGGAGCTACAACAGTACTCCTGGACCCCCGTAAAGGTACTTGGGATTTGTCTTCATAAAGAACTTGTTCTCCACCTTGCATTTTGTAAGTTGGCTAATTCATAGTAAAGTGTTTGCATGTCCCCCGCCCCCCCCCCTTTTTTTTAGCAGAATTAGTGCAGTCTTTCTAAGTTTGGCTGTAAATCTTTTTTTTTTAAGATTTATTTATTTACTTATTTGACAGAGAGAGAGAGCGAGTGCACACAAGCAGGGGGAGTGGCAGGCAGAAGGAGAAAGTAGAGGGAGAAGCAGGCTCCCCGTGGAGCAGGGAGCCTGATGTGGGACTTAATCCCAGGACCCTGGGATCATGACCTCAGCCAAAGGCAGACGCTGAACCAACAGAATCACCCAGGCGCCCCTTGGCTGTAAATTTTTTAAAAACAAATGGACTCAGTCATTTACTTTAGTTTTTAATACTGCCTTGAAGGCCTGTTCCCAAAGGACTTTACTCTTTTTTTTTATTTTTGGACTCAAACCATATCGAAGGAGGAGGCTCAAAAACAAGGAAGAAAAAACTCTTAATTCGTTGCCGCACTGAATTAGCAACCTCATTTGTAAGTGGTACAGGCTACCGTCTTTGTAAATGAGAAGAATAAACTCGGATAGCGGTTTGGGAGCCGTTTCGAGAGGCTGAGGTGGGACAGACGCTGTAACATTGTACGGTTATCCCTCTGTGGGCGCGGGGTGGGTGTGCTCACAGTGCCCCGAGGGAAACGGCGCAGTGATGGCGGGCACGGAAGCTTGGCCCCCTGAGCTGAGCTAGGCCCTATGCACTCGCTGTCTCTGGGACTCCTCGCCGGCCCCCGGGCTGAGTCGGGTTGCCCTCCTTGGTCTCCTGTACAAATCTGCAGGCTTCCTTGGAAATGAGACACTAGGTTTTGACTGTCGAGTTGACAGGGATTTACCAGTAGCCAGGCCCGTCGTTGGTGAGATGTAAGATTGTGGGGAAATAAGCATGTACTTGATATACTGCCAGTTAGGATACAGATTAGATGGACTTTCTGGTGGGTGGTTTGACAACGTGTGTTTCAGAAGCCATATCTTGGACCCACGGTTTTCGTTTCTGGGCTCCCAGATACTCAGTAAAGGGAAGTGACATGAATTAGAGACCATCCACGGTGTAAAGTACTGCTGTGATATCAGCATTTGCTGACATGGAAGATGCCCCACAAAGCCCAGCTAAGTGCAACACATAAAAGCGGTTGGAGAACTGTGTATATCCAATTCTTACAGGGTTTTTTGTGGGGTTTTTTTGGGTTTTTTTAAGATTTATGTATTTCTTAGAGCAAGCGGGGGTGGGGTGAGGGGCAGAGATGAGAGAGAATCCTGAAACAGACCCCCTCCTGAGCAGGGAGCCCAACCCAGGGCTCCATCCCAGGACCCTGAGATCACGACCTGAGACAAAAATCAAGAGTTAGCCGCGCAACCCACTGAGCCACCCAGGCGCCCCCCATTCTTACAGTTTTAATTTTTAAAAAATATCGTGGTACAGTACACACAGCATAAAATTTACCCTATTAACCATTTTAAAGTGTACCTTTAAGTACACATATTACTTTTATAATAAGAACTATTGAGCTTGTTCCATTTTTAGAGACGAGAAGCCTTTGGGGTTCTGTGTGCCTTTGTTCTGCGAGTCAGCAGGAGCTCTGGTCCCCAGAAAACCGTCAGCCGTGCCATCATGTTCTGTTCCAGGAATGTCCCAAAGGACGTTTATTTATTGCTCTGTGATCAAGACTAAAAGAATGACCCTAAGAAGGGTGGGTGTTTGAATGCCGGCTACAAATGTACTCTAAGGCTAACTTTTTTTTTTAATATTTTATTTATTTATTTGACAGAGAGAGCAAGAGAGGGGACACAAGCAGGGGGAGTTGGGGAGGGAGAAGCAGACTCCCCGCCGAGCGGGGAACCCGATGCTGGGGCTCGATCCCAGGACCCCGGGATTTTGACCTGAGCCGAAGGCAGACGCTTAACGACTGAGCCACCCAGGCGCCCAAAGGCTAACTTTTTATTCTTCATTTATTTCGTTCTTTTTTTTTTTTAGCTTCTTTTTTTTTTTTTTAAAGATTTTATTTATTTATCTGAGAGAGAGAGAGAATGAGAGATAGAGAGCACGAGAGGGAAGAGGGTCAGAGGGAGAAGCAGACTCCCCGCTGAGCAGGGAGCCCGATGCGGGACTCGATCCCAGGACTCCAGGATCATGACCTGAGCCGAAGGCAGTCGCCCAACCAACTGAGCCACCCAGGTGCCCCTTTTAAGCTTCTTTTTAAGATACATGTGTATCTGTGGAGATTGTTGCACGTTGAGTGCGCTGAGGTCTGACTCCTGATTTTTCTTAATGACCCCACGGTGCTGCACGGTCTGGATCCTCTGCCGTCTTATAGATCCTCTAGAGACGGACATTTCTGCCGGTTGTGGTGGGTACCTCTAAGACACCGTGCGGCAGCGAGGGGTGCCTGTCCCCGAGTCTGTGTACCTGCACTACAGATGGATCGTTAACGGTCCGCTTCCAGCCCGGAGGGACCTGGGTCAGACGGTTTGTACGCGATAAGCTGTGGTAGCCACCTCCACGTTCCTCGGACCACGTTTCGGGCTCACGTCCGCTCTAGCAGAAGTAGTTTCAGTTAGTTTCTGTTCTCTTTGTGCATGTGACAGGTGAAAAATGGCTTCGTTGTTGAAGTGGGCGTTTTTCATTATGACTGAAGTTGGGCATCATTCCATATGTGTAGAAGCTTTTTTTTGAACTAGAGGAACATCTTTAAGGGTATAAAAATAAACTGAATTCTGTTCAAAGCAAAGTACGCCATGGAGAACTGGTCAGTAGAGGGTCAGGGGGAAGGCCCACGGGGCCTGCTAGCTGATGGAGGTGACCGCATATCTAAAAGACTCTTGGGGAAAGGGATCAGACTTTTGCCTTGAATGATTTATGGGAGTCGCTGTGCAAAACCCCACTTTTGCACTCTGTATATCCAGTTTTCCTCTTTTTTTTACGATTTATTTGAGAGAGACAGAGAGAGCGTGCGCGAGAGGGGAGAGGGGCAGAGGGAGAAGCAGACTCCCTGTGAAGCAGGGAGCCTGACGTGGGGCTCAGTCCCAGGACCCCAGGATCATGACCTGAGCCCAAGGCAGACGCTGAACCGACTGAGCCACCCGGGCACCCCTGTCCAGTTTTCTTTAAATGAGGTCTGCACAGCATAATTACCTGGTTTAGATGGGAATTCATGTTTTAAGCAATATATATGACAAGATATAAAAGCAAACCAAGCACTTTGTTCACTTTTTTTGCAAGCATACTTTTATTTATATTGGGTTTTTTTTTTTTTGATGTATTGACATATATCACTGTGAATTTGAAAACACTTTTAATAACAGGTATTGTGAAATTTTTTTTTAAGATTTTATTTATTTATTTGAGAGAAAGAATGAGAGAGAGAGAGAGAGAGAGAGCACATGAGAGGGGGGAGGGTCAGAGGGAGAAGCAGACTGCCTGCCGAGCAGGGAGCCCGATGCGGGACTCGATCCCGGGACCCCAGGATCGTGACCTGAGCCGAAGGCAGTCGCTTAACCAACTGAGCCACCCAGGCGCCCAGGTATTGTGAAATTTTTAAAAATAACTTCGGATTAAAGATTTTATTTATTTGAGAGAGCACAAGCAGGGGGAGTGGCAGGGGCTCCTGAGTGGCTCAGTGGGTCACGTGTCTGCCTTTGGCTCAGGCCATGGCCTCGGGGTCCTGGGATCGAGCCCCACGTCAACTTCCCTGCTTGGTGGGGAGCCTGGATTAATTTTTAATACCGTATGTGGGCTCTATGTGGGTATTACTTTTGTCTAATAGAAAAAAGTCTGAAATGGTGCTTTGTTCAGAAACATGAATGAAATTTTCTAACCCGGGTAATTAGTTAATGTTAGGGTCTGTAGCTGTCACCCAGCACATGATGAATTACTGCTATAAAATCCTGGAGATGCAGAGTAAGGAGCACTGAAACTTCAAACGGAGTTTCTAGATTTTCCTTACTACAGAGGCACCACTGTACTTTTCAAACAGTTTCTCTGAAATTGGTAACGTGTATTCTTCTCTGTCTAAATTTAAATCTCTGCTTAAGCCCTGCCATTCTCCTCTTTGTCCAACCCCGGGCAACCACTAATCACATTTCTGTCTCACACATCAGTTAGCATTCTCTAGCATTTCATGTGGAGCTCCAAAATAGATCGTGCACTCTTCAAAAAAAAAAAAAGTGGCCAGTTTATAAAAAGGCACTCTGTAATTTATTCATAGATCGAGCCACAAACACACAAATATCCTATGTTGCCCTACCCAAGAGTGTGGCCAAATGGTAAATTAGCTTGTTCAGCAGCTATCTATTTTTTTTTTTTTTTTAAGATTTCTTTATTGATTTTGGCGGGGAGGGGCAGAGTGAGAGGGAGTACGGAGTCCCAGGCGGACTCTGTGTTGAGCGCGGACGGAGCCCGACGCGGGGCTGGATGCCACAACCCCAAGACCACAACCTGAGCCGAAACCAAGAGTCGGGCGCCCAGCCAACCGCGCCCCCCGGGCACCCCGCTGCTCTCAATCTTCCCTTCGTAGGCCGGTTTTATCTCAGTGTGGGAGGCGAGCAGGGGCCCCAGCAGCCAGGAAGAGCGTCGCCGTGGGCCGGTGGGACAAAGCGGCGGCGTCCTGTTCCGGGGGCACGGGCGGCACATCTGTCGTCATCGGTTCGAAGCTGGGCCTGAGAAGGCGACACGTGGGGAGACGTGCGCAGATCTTTCTCCCCGGTGGACTTTCTTTCCCAGACAAACGAGAGCAAGCACTTCCCTTCTCCCAGAGTGGTGTCGGCTGGAAACGAAGAACTGTCACTGGGATCCCCACCAAGTGCGCCTATGCTGTCGTGCGCGGTGCCCAGGAGGCAGATAACCGTGGGACCGTGAGCAGAGGCTGAGCTGAGCGGGAAGTTCTCGTCTTGTCCTCTCCTCCGGGTGCTCTGTGGTTCTACCTCTGCTTGGCCAAGGGAAGTGCTGCTCGCGGGAAAGTGCCGGGCGGATGCGGTAACCTTTTCCGATGTGTGTCTGTAGGGTCGTCAGCTGTGTTATCTGCACGTGTCTCCCAGCTGCCCAGGCCCCACCCTGCGAAGTGTTGAGGGGCGGGTCTGCGGTGGATCCTGGGCTGGCGTTTTCACAGACAGCCCCAGGCTCTTTTGCTGGGCAGCCCCAGTGGCTTAAGCAAATGTGCTTGGAGAAGGTGAAGACAGACCAGAAACTGGGTCACTGGGCGTTTTCCTGATCCACGTAGCCGAGGTGACGAGGCTTCGCTGTTGCAGAGGTGCTGAAGGTCTGCCTGATGCCCACAGTGTGTTGGGGAGGGCGAGCGTCTTGCTCAGAGCTGGGGTTAAGGCTCTTGCTGTCTGATTCTAGAAAACGTGCGCTAAAAGCTCGGCGTGACAAGTGCTGCGACACAGCCCTCCATCTTTCTCGCTCCGTAGGCGAATTAGCATAGGCGAATTCAGCTCCTTACAAGTACGTATAACTTCAAATAGCCTACGGAAAATTTCTTTTCAATATCATGCCATTCATTATTTTGGAAAGCTTGCAGTTGCTCTTTTGGCTTTTCTTTCAAATCTGTATGGTAATAACTAGTTTTGCTTACAATGGAGTCCACCTGCCCACCTCATCATTCAACTTATTCTCAACCAAGACTCAAAACTGTTGCAAGCAGTTTTGCCAGGGCCAAATTATCAATAGGGTTGATTCATGTGATTTTCTGCCTCTTTGCTGGCAGCCTTAAACCCTTTGTGACTCTAATTACGTCCACTAAGCTTGCATTCAGGAGATTAACACCCAAGGATAGAGGTTCTTTGCAGGGGGCTGTAACGGTTAGCCGGGCTATGGGCATAGTTACCTATCCCGAAGAAAGAGGGTTTCAGATCTAGTGACCGCAGCCATGCTTGCTAGGAGCAGATTTCTTGCGACATGCCTCGTTTGCTGGATGTCACTCAGTTGCAGCGCATTTTGCAGCGAGCCTGTATTGTGCTGTGCTCCCCTCGGCTCCTGGCTCCTTGGAGCTGTCCTTGAGCAGGTGCTTCTGCGTGCAGCCCTGACACTGATCAGCACAGATGTTCTTGGGAGCAGCTTCATGCCACGATGCAGCAAGAGGACAGGGATGGCTAGGACGTTGGCAGGTGGTGTCCCTCCTCCCTTCCCCTCCCCGGAGCTCTACCTGGGGCAGGAACTGTGTGTGTGTTTTGCCGGAGGCTGTGTGCCTTAGTGGGGTTGTTGGCAGGTATCGGTGAAATCGTGTGGTTTGGGAGGGTGGTCTGCAGGCGTTTGCTCAAGTGTCGGGGGAAAAGTTTCTGTTTTGAGCACTTTGGGGATCATGGCTGTTTGCTACATGCTTATTTCTTGTTAAACAGAACAGAGCCAGAGATTAACCTGGACAGATACCCTGACTTCTTTGAGCTATTTTCCATTGTTGTTTTTATTAACTAAAATCAGGAGGAAAAGAGAAAAGTTGCTTCTCTTCAGATTTAGGCTTCGTTTATGGCTTGAGCAGTTTGATCAGATGAATTTCCAATTATGTGAGACATTTCATATTCTAAGGCAAGTAGAGAGCGGTGAAAAGTTAAAGATTTTTTTTTCATCGAAAATGTAAGTGATGTTTATAAAACTTAGTGTGAAAACGTCGATGGTTTCTAATACGTTAAGACCTGCAGAGAATGTTTTGCTTATTTTCGTTTCTTTTATATATGACTCATCAGCCCTGTTGCTAATCCTTAGCACTATTTATTATTAGTTTTATAATTAAAACTTATTTACAATAAGTTTTATTGCACATTGGAATGTCCTGAGTGTCTTTGCCAAAAAATCCATTCTCTTGAAATGTAACCAGGACGTTGGGTTGGCGCCCTTTTAAAACATTGAGTTGAACTCACTCGTTAAGTCAGCTGGGGAGAGACCCTGGGAACACAGGTGCGTGAGATAGTCTTTTTTTTTTTTTTTTTCCTGACACGAATAGATTTATTGACATGAAGATGATAAAAGTTCCTAGAGAAAGCCAGTCATTTGGGTCTGTTCCAGTTCTGCCTGTGTTCTTGATGTGACATTTCCACACAGTGTTTTGAGCTGACACACACAGGGGGAGCACCAGAGGCTGAAATAAGCGACGTGCCCTCGGCCTTGCTAGGGGAAGGGTACGGGGTGCCCCGGCCTCGTGGACAGGAACCCTGGTGCTTTCGTCCTGGGGGAAATGCTGCTTCTCAGCCTGGCATCTGTTTAAAATGCAGCTTTGATGTCTGGTATCCGTTTCAGCTACTTAGGCCATTAGGGAATTTTTATCTGAATTCTCGTCACGTATAACAGCAGGAACTGTCTGAGTCTTATCCCGTAGGACCGTAGATTGAAGCCAGCATGACGTCCCCATCCGCAGTGCTGCGTTGTCACACCTCTGCCAGGGAGAGGAACCGTGTGCGCTGCAGGGGGTGCTCTCGACGTTCATGGAACATGGTAGAAGTGCTCCAGGGAAATGGTGAGGATCACACCGTTAGGCCCAGCCCTCCGGGAGCTAGCTGGCTGCTGAGTGTGCTCACAGGGACGCACCAGGAACGCTGTAACAGGTGCTGAGCCAACAGACGTCAGGAGGAATGGAAGCAGATCTCCGCAGAGTCTTTCTTAAGGATAGGCCGTTGATCTGTCCTTGGAAGACTGAGCCAGGGTTGAGCCCCAAATCTGGTCCTACGTCAGCGGTACCAGGGCCTCCTAGAGAGAATGGCAGAGGGGATGCAACCCAAAGGAGTGCAGGGGGAAGGAGGCTGGAGGCGGAGAGTGCAGGACCTGGCATCGGAACGTGCCAGGGCCAGGAAGGCGAGTGCAAACGCCACAGCCCGCCCAGGGCTTCGCCCAGCTGGTGCCCCTGCTGCCGGCCCAGGGGCACGCTCCAAACAACAGCTTGGCTAGGTGCCTGAGCAGGTGGGAGCTTGGGCTTCCTTCTGTGGCAGCTGGGAGCACTTGAAGGTTCTGGAGTGAGAGCAACGGCTGTGCAGAGCAGAGGCGCAGGGAGGTGGGTCTGGCAGGAGCTAGACCGAGCAGCAGAGGGAGAGGCTCGTCAGGACGTAGTCTTCCGTAGGCTTGGCAGGAACTGGCAGTGGCAAGATCGGAGCGAGGTTCATTCTCTGTTTGTAGCGGGGTGCTTTTTCTTTGTTTCCTTTGGAAGGAATAAGAAGAATGCTTGCACTTGCCCTCTCCTCTAGCACAGGCTCCTCGCCCCCCACCCGCACCTCCCATGCTGGCCTGTACCCTCTCCCCTCCTTGAATTCTAGGGGCTGTCTGCACAGGGCTAGTCCCACGCACTCAGGGGCTCACTGAGGACCCTTTGCAATACTGTCCAGCCCAGCCTTTCTCCAGAATCCAGGCCTTTTCCCATTTCAGGCCCCCTGACTCTTTTCTCTAGGATGCTCCCAGCGCATCACTGTTGACTTTCCCCCCCGCCCAGGAGTCTCCCCCGACCTCAGTGTTGCCTGAAAGCCCTCACACCACATGCACATGCCCATCACAGTGGGCACCCAAAGCCAGGGCGCCTGGCCACCCCGGGTGGCCTCCCTGGCCTCCCAGCCGGTGGGTCTGGTCCCGTCAGGCCGATGGCACTTGTGGTGACCAAACGCAGACTGTGTTTGTCTTGTGAGTCAGTGCCTGACGGCTTCATTCTAAAAGGTTATGAAAATAACGCAGCACTCGTGTGACTTTCTTTTTGGGTGGGGGAGGGAGGAAGGGATTCTGTTCTTTATGAGAATGATAAACATTTTATTGAAGCATTTCTTTTAATAATTCCTTTTTTTAAAGGATTTTCGATGTCTAGATGTGTTCATTTTCAGTGATAGCCTGGCATTTTTCATATTTGTGATCTAAACCCTGTCTTTCCAGAACTCCCCCAGAGACTACCTAGCGTATAAAATTATTTTTTAAAAATTAACATAAATTTTTATTAATCCTGGTGTATAATTTGTGGGAAAGGCTTCAGGGGAACCCTCATTAGGGTGAATAATTTTATCTGAAGTACCAGAAAATATTCAGAGTCAATACTGTGGTTTTTCAGTGTTACATGGAAGGAATATTAAGCACTGATGAGAGAGTACATTTTGGAAGAGGGACAGCAGGGGCATGGGAGAATGCTCACAGAACCAGGCGGGCTGCAGAAGGAAACGGACCTGCTATGTCTGCGGGATTCTCCAGATTGTCTAGAAGCAGATGGGGCGAAATGCACACAGGTTACCTGTGGTCAGATTTAGGTGGTGGCTTACTTTCCTCTGTTGTCTTAGTGGCTTCTTCATTTTTAAATGTGTTTCGTACCTTTTTTTTTTTTTAAGATTTTATTTATTTATTTGAGATAGAAAGAGGGATAGCACACAAGCAGGCGGAGTGTCAGGCAGAAGGAGAAGCAGACTCTCTGCGGAGCAGGGAGCCCGATGTGGGACTCGATCCCAGGACCCTGAGATCCTGACCTGAGCTGAAGGCAGACGCTTCACCGACTGAGCCAGGCAGGCGCCCCGTGTTCGGTATTTTGTACGATAAGCATATGCGTTGTAAGGATTCCAAACGTCAGTAGCCACTTGAATAGGAAGGGTTTCTTCCCTATCTGCTGGGATGACCATAGTATGGTATGGGCCTGTGGACTGAACCCTATTTCCAGTACTCCTGGGATTGTGGGGCTCCACGCACGGTGTGGGGCGTTGTTGGTCTTTGTGGCACCCCTGCGCACGCCTCCCGGCACAGAAGCAGGACCTCGGGCATCTCTGGGGCGAGCCACACAGGCCTCCATGGCTGTAGTGAGCTGCCCACCCTCCCCTCCTGGCTGTTTCCAAGGCCAGAACGTTCCTTCTGTGTTTTCCCCCATAGAGGGGCTTCCTTCCTGGTCTCCCCTGTCGGCTTCCATCGGTCGGTGGACAAGGAGGGAGCATTCCTTTGGCAGCCAGAGCGCTCAGTCCCCAGTGAAAAGGATCTTAAACCGGCTCCCGCTTCTGTTCGAGCTGGAGCCAGAGGGACAGTGACGGTGTGCGCACACGAGGTGGCGCCAGAGCGCTCGGTCCCCAGTGAAAAGGAGGATGTTAAATCGGCTCCCGTCGGGGCGCCTGGGTGGCTCAGTCGGTTAAGCGTCTGCCTTCGGCTCAGGTCATGATCCCAGGGTCCTGGGATCGAGACCCACATGGGGCTTCCTGCTTGGAGGGAAGCCTGCTTCTCCCTCTCGCGCTCCCCCTGCTTGTGTTCCCTCTCTTACTGTCTCTCTCTCTCTGTCAAATAAATAAATCTTAAGAAAAAAAACAACTAAAAAAAAATCGGCTCCCGTCTGTTCCAGCTGGAGCCAGAGGGACAGTGACGGTGTGTGCACACGAGGTGGCGCCAGAGAGCTCAGTCCCCAGTGAAAATGAGGATGGTAAAGCGGCACCGGCTTCTGTTCCAGCTGGAGCCAGAGGGACAGTGACGGTGTGTGCACACGAGGTGGCGCCAGAGAGCTCTGTCCCCAGTGAAAATGAGGATTTTAAATCGGCTCCCATTTCTGTTCGAGCTGGAGCCAGAGGGACAGTGACGGTGTGTGCACACGAGGTGGCGCCAGAGCGCTCTGTCCCCACTGAAAAGGAGGATGTTAAATCGGCACCCGCTTTTGTTTGCGCTGGAGCCAGAGGGACAGTGACGGTGTGTGCACACGAGGTGGCGCCAGAGAGCTCAGTCCCCAGTGAAAATGAGGATGGTAAAGCGGCACCGGCTTCTGTTCCAGCTGGAGCCAGAGGGACAGTGACGGTGTGTGCACACGAGGTGGCGCCAGAGCGCTCAGTCCCCAGTGAAAAGGATCTTAAACCGGCTCCCATCTCTGTTCGAGCTGGAGCCAGAGGGACAGTGACGGTGTGTGCACACGAGGTGGCGCCAGAGAGCTCAGTCCCCAGTGAAAATGAGGATGGTAAATCGGCACCGGCTTCTGTTCCAGCCGGAGCTAGAGGGACAGTGACGGTGTGCGCACACTAGGCGGCGCCAGAGCGCAGCGCTCTGGCCCCAGTGAAAAGGAGGATGTTAAATCGGCACCGGCTTCTGTTCCAGCTGGAGCCAGAGGGACAGTGACGGTGTGTGCACACGAGGTGGCGCCAGAGCGCTCGGTCCCCAGTGAAAATGAGGATTTTAAATCGGCTCCCATTTCTGTTCGAGCCTGAGCCAGAGGGACAGTGACGGTGTGTGCACACGAGGTGGCGCCAGAGCGCTCGGTCCCCAGTGAAAAGGAGGATGTTAAATCGGCTCCCGTCGGGGCGCCTGGGTGGCTCAGTCGGTTAAGCGTCTGCCTTCGGCTCAGGTCATGATCCCAGGGTCCTGGGATCGAGACCCACATGGGGCTTCCTGCTTGGAGGGAAGCCTGCTTCTCCCTCTCGCGCTCCCCCTGCTTGTGTTCCCTCTCTTACTGTCTCTCTCTCTGTCAAATAAATAAATCTTAAAAAAAAAAACAACTAAAAAAAAAAATCGGCTCCCGTCTGTTCCAGCTGGAGCCAGAGGGACAGTGACGGTGTGTGCACACGAGGTGGCGCCAGAGCGCTCGGTCCCCAGTGAAAAGGAGGATGTTAAATCGGCACCCGCTTTTGTTTGCGCTGGAGCCAGAGGGACAGTGACGGTGTGTGCACACGAGGTGGCGCCAGAGAGCTCAGTCCCCAGTGAAAATGAGGATGGTAAAGCGGCACCGGCTTCTGTTCCAGCTGGAGCCAGAGGGACAGTGACGGTGTGTGCACACGAGGTGGCGCCAGAGCGCTCTGTCCCCAGTGAAAAGGAGGATGTTAAATCGGCACCCGCTTTTGTTTGCGCTGGAGCCAGAGGGACAGTGACGGTGTGTGCACACGAGGTGGCGCCAGAGCGCTCAGTCCCCAGTGAAAAGGAGGATGGTAAATCGGCTCCCATTTCTGTTCCAGCTGGAGCCAGAGGGACAGTGACGGTGTGCGCACACTAGGCGGCGCCAGAGCGCAGCGCTCTGGCCCCAGTGAAAAGGAGGATGTTAAATCGGCACCCGCTTCTGTTCGAGCTGGAGCTAGAGGGACAGTGACGGTGTGCGCACACGAGGTGGCGCCAGAGCGCTCGGTCCCCAGTGAAAAGGAGGATGGTAAATCGGCTCCCGTCGGGGCGCCTGGGTGGCTCAGTCGGTTAAGCGTCTGCCTTCGGCTCAGGTCATGATCCCAGGGTCCTGGGATCGAGACCCACATGGGGCTTCCTGCTTGGAGGGAAGCCTGCTTCTCCCTCTCGCGCTCCCCCTGCTTGTGTTCCCTCTCTTACTGTCTCTCTCTCTGTCAAATAAATAAATCTTAAAAAAAAAAACAACTAAAAAAAAAATCGGCTCCCGTCTGTTCCAGCTGGAGCCAGAGGGACAGTGACGGTGTGTGCACACGAGGTGGCGCCAGAGCGCTCGGTCCCCAGTGAAAAGGAGGATGTTAAATCGGCACCCGCTTTTGTTTGCGCTGGAGCCAGAGGGACAGTGACGGTGTGTGCACACGAGGTGGCGCCAGAGAGCTCAGTCCCCAGTGAAAATGAGGATGTTAAATCGGCACCCGCTTTTGTTTGCGCTGGAGCCAGAGGGACAGTGACGGTGTGTGCACACGAGGTGGCGCCAGAGAGCTCTGTCCCCAGTGAAAATGAGGATTTTAAATCGGCTCCCATTTCTGTTCGAGCCTGAGCCAGAGGGACAGTGACGGTGTGTGCACACGAGGTGGCGCCAGAGCGCTCTGTCCCCAGTGAAAAGGAGGATGTTAAATCGGCACCCGCTTTTGTTTGCGCTGGAGCCAGAGGGACAGTGACGGTGTGTGCACACGAGGTGGCGCCAGAGAGCTCAGTCCCCAGTGAAAATGAAGACGGTAAAGCGGCACCGGCTTCTGTTCCAGCTGGAGCCAGAGGGACAGTGACGGTGTGTGCACACGAGGTGGCGCCAGAGCGCTCTGTCCCCAGTGAAAAGGAGGATGGTAAATCGGCACCCATTTCTGTTCGAGCCTGAGCCAGAGGGACAGTGACGGTGTGTGCACACGAGGTGGCGCCAGAGCGCTCTGTCCCCAGTGAAAAGGAGGATGTTAAATATGCACCCGCTTTTGTTTGCGCTGGAGCCAGAGGGACAGTGACGGTGTGTGCACACGAGGTGGCGCCAGAGCGCTCGGTCCCCAGTGAAAAGGAGGATGTTAAATCGGCTCCTGTCTCTGTTTGAGCTGGAGCCAGAGGGACAGTGACGGTGTGTGCACACGAGGTGGCGCCAGAGCGCTCGGTCCCCAGTGAAAAGGAGGATGGTAAATCGGCTCCTGTCTCTGTTTGAGCTGGAGCCAGAGGGACAGTGACGGTGTGTGCACACGAGGTGGCGCCAGAGCGCTCGGTCCCCAGTGAAAAGGAGGATGTTAAATCGGCTCCCGTCGGGGCGCCTGGGTGGCTCAGTCGGTTAAGCGTCTGCCTTCGGCTCAGGTCATGATCCCAGGGTCCTGGGATCGAGACCCACATGGGGCTTCCTGCTTGGAGGGAAGCCTGCTTCTCCCTCTCGCGCTCCCCCTGCTTGTGTTCCCTCTCTTACTGTCTCTCTCTCTGTCAAATAAATAAATCTTAAAAAAAAAAAAACTAAAAAAAAAATCGGCTCCCGTCTGTTCCAGCTGGAGCCAGAGGGACAGTGACGGTGTGTGCACACGAGGTGGCGCCAGAGCGCTCGGTCCCCAGTGAAAAGGAGGATGGTAAATCGGCTCCCATTTCTGTTCGAGCTGGAGCCAGAGGGACAGTGACGGTGTGTGCACACGAGGTGGCGCCAGAGCGCTCGGTCCCCAGTGAAAAGGAGGATGTTAAATCGGCTCCCGTCGGGGCGCCTGGGTGGCTCAGTCGGTTAAGCGTCTGCCTTCGGCTCAGGTCATGATCCCAGGGTCCTGGGATCGAGACCCACATGGGGCTTCCTGCTTGGAGGGAAGCCTGCTTCTCCCTCTCGCGCTCCCCCTGCTTGTGTTCCCTCTCTTACTGTCTCTCTCTCTGTCAAATAAATAAATCTTAAAAAAAAAAAAAACAACTAAAAAAAAAATCGGCTCCCGTCTGTTCCAGCTGGAGCCAGAGGGACAGTGACGGTGTGTGCACACGAGGTGGCGCCAGAGCGCTCGGTCCCCAGTGAAAATGGGGATTTTAAATCGGCTCCCATTTCTGTTCGAGCTGGAGCCAGAGGGACAGTGACGGTGTGTGCACACGAGGTGGCGCCAGAGCGCTCTGTCCCCAGTGAAAAGGAGGATGTTAAATCGGCACCCGCTTTTGTTTGCGCTGGAGCCAGAGGGACAGTGACGGTGTGTGCACACGAGGTGGCGCCAGAGAGCTCAGTCCCCAGTGAAAATGAGGATGGTAAAGCGGCACCGGCTTCTGTTCCAGCTGGAGCCAGAGGGACAGTGACGGTGTGTGCACACGAGGTGGCGCCAGAGCGCTCGGTCCCCAGTGAAAAGAAGGATGTTAAATCGGCACCCGCTTTTGTTTGAGCTGGATCCAGAGGGACAGTGACGGTGTGTGCACACGAGGTGGCGCCAGAGCGCTCAGTCCCCAGTGAAAATGGGGATTTTAAATCGGCTCCCATTTCTGTTCGAGCTGGAGCCAGAGGGACAGTGACGGTGTGTGCACACGAGGTGGCGCCAGAGCGCTCTGTCCCCAGTGAAAAGGAGGATGTTAAATCGGCACCCGCTTTTGTTTGCGCTGGAGCCAGAGGGACAGTGACGGTGTGTGCACACGAGGTGGCGCCAGAGAGCTCAGTCCCCAGTGAAAATGAGGATGGTAAAGCGGCACCGGCTTCTGTTCCAGCTGGAGCCAGAGGGACAGTGACGGTGTGTGCACACGAGGTGGCGCCAGAGCGCTCAGTCCCCAGTGAAAAGGATCTTAAACCGGCTCCCATCTCTGTTCGAGCTGGAGCCAGAGGGACAGTGACGGTGTGTGCACACGAGGTGGCGCCAGAGAGCTCAGTCCCCAGTGAAAATGAGGATGGTAAATCGGCACCGGCTTCTGTTCCAGCCGGAGCTAGAGGGACAGTGACGGTGTGCGCACACTAGGCGGCGCCAGAGCGCAGCGCTCTGTCCCCAGTGAAAAGGAGGATGTTAAATCGGCACCCGCTTCTGTTCGAGCTGGAGCCAGAGGGACAGTGACGGTGTGCGCACACGAGGTGGCGCCAGAGCGCTCGGTCCCCAGAGCCGTCCTGTCCAGCACCCTCACAGGATTGGGATTGATGAGCACGCCTGTGGCCAACGCTCCCCTCTCTCTTATCAACACAGATCCAGCCGTTTTAGGCAGTCAGAGGGGCTGACAAGCAGAAAGTAGCCTGAACCTTGCCAAATATGTTTGTGATGCACTAAGAAGTTCAGAGGACCTGGTGAAAGCTCGTATGTTTTAGGAACACATCACTCTTCCCAGTAGCCGTGAGATCCTCATTCATAGTTTACAGGTATTAACCTTTTCACTGTTATCATTTGTTCTTTTAAAAAAAATTTTTAAGGTTTCATTTATTTGAGAGAGAAAGAGCATGAGGAGGGGGAAGCAGCAGACAGAGGGAGAGAGAGAAGTAGACTCCTGCTGAGCAGGGAGCCCAATGCGGGGCTCGATCCCAGAACCCCGGGATCATGACCTGAGCTGAAGGCAGACGCTTAACCGACTGAGCCACCCAGGCGCCCCTGCCCTTTTTTTTCTTTTTAAGCCCTTAATTCATACTGTAATTGTTGGCTATGTCCTCTTGAAATAGACGTGCGTCAGTGTGTATTATCTTTTTAAAAAGAAGGAACCATGTTTACGCTTGCCGCACTGCTGTCCCAGTAAGCCAGCCCGTACCCCAGTCTTGCCAGTTGCAGGGTTGAAAGATGTTGCCGCAGAGGATGACACATTTTCCTTTCCTAGGCTCCTTTTTTTATTTGTTTCCCTTTGCCTCCGCCCTCCATCTAGTTTCTTTCCTTCATTAATTAACTATAAAGGAAGATGAAACAAATTGTGGATCTGATAGCACAGAAAAAGACATCTGAAAATGAAATTCCCATGGCCAGAACCTTTCTTATGAGGATTCTGAGAAACTCCATGAGATACAGTTCGGTTTTCAGTCCCTTTACTTCTGTGGTGTGATGAATTTGTCTGTTTTATGCTTCTGTTCATGGGGAAACTCCTGAAGTCAACACATTCCACATTTTGCCACCCAGATATTTTTCTTCATTAATTATGAGTTGTCAGAAGGTTTGTGTTATAAATGCTTTTCAGATTTCTTCCTTTTTTTTTTTTTTTTTAAGATTTTATTTATTAGAGAGAGACCAAGCATTAGCAGGGGTTAGGGGCAGAGGGAGAAGCAGATTTCCCACTGAGCAGGGAGCCCATCCTGGGGCTCGATCCCAGGACCCTGAGATCATGACCTGAGCCGAAGGCAGACGCTTCACCGACCGAGCCACCCCGGCGCCCCTCAGGTTTTTTAATATTCTTTATTATGTAATATCCTTGAATGTTTTTGCCTGCTTGGAAAAATGTTTGCTCTCTGTCAAGTACCTAATGAGGCTCCTTTTGAGTTCTTTCTGTGTTGTTGATGGGGCCGTAAGCTGTCCGCAGCGAGCAGGTTCTGTCCCGCGCTGGAGAAGTGGGGAGTGGGAGACCCCGGTGTGGGTGGGTCTCCTCACGCCGCAGCCTCCTCTTGGGGGCTCTGGAACATTTCCGTGGCAGCTCTGCGGATTTCCGACTAAAATTCCCCTCTCACACCCAGGCAGTGCAGCCAAAACACTAAGGCCCCATGGGGTGGTGGGGACCGTGCAGTAGGAGCCCAGGCCAAGGCTGCGGATGACGTTCAGGAGCCCTGGCAGGAGTGGGCTGCAGCCTGTTGGTCGAGGGCATCACGTTCCAATAACGAGGACCCTTAGCTGACTTCGCAGACACTCTGGGACGCTTGGAGGAAGGAATACGCATCTACTAGCCTTAGTGCATGTCCAGATGTCTGTGTTTAGGTAAGTGAGTAAATAGAAGCGCTCTACACTCTGTGTGACCCCGCTGAGCTGGGCACTCACTGAGCTTCTCTCCAGTGCGTTCTCTTTTCCGCAAGGAGGCTGAGGGCTGTGTGCACAGCTGTGCTGAAACAAGAAAGACAGAAGTCTGTCTGGGGTCCTGCTGGTGGCTGAGGGGACAACAAGATTCATTTACTACTGCGAATACATTTTGAAGAATAAGGGTTAATTCACATTTTGAAGCCCGTGCTTCTCGTTCTGCATTAGGGTGAGTTCTGCATGAATAAAAATTTTTTAAAACTATGTTCATGTCCAGATACAGTGGGAAGCACCCTGGAAGCGATGGTCTGAATCACGCAGAAGTCGCCGTGACTTATTTCCACGTTGCACTCCCATCTTGGCGCAGAGTTGTCCTTTGTTTGAGGTCCCTGAGTCGTCTGCGTTCTTTTTCAGGAAGAATGAGGTGACCTGGAGGCCCCACTCCTGGCATGCCACCAAGTTCTCCGATAGCCACCCCGAGACGTCAGCATCGCCGTTCCCCTCCGCCAGTGCCTGCCCTTCTTGGCACAGCCGACACCATGCCAGGTAGGCACTGGTTTCCCACCAGGATGGACAGGGTTCGACGGTGTTCATGACTTCCCAGCCCTGCCATGATAGCACCTTTCTCCACTTCAGAATGATTTTGTTTTTCTGATGAGGAAAAGCCATGAACCCCATTACTGGTGAAACTCTCTAAATTTTTCAGAATGGGTATGTGTCCAACCCTTGAAAACAAAAACTGAAATACCAAGAGCAAGGATGAGCAAGTGTGCTTTCTCATTATATCGCTTAATAAATCGGGAGCCTGGGGACTTTGCTTTTTGCGCTGAATCCCTTTGGGCCAGCTGAGTTGGTGGTTCTGACCTGAGTGGAACAGCTGCCATGCCACCCACTTGCCCACAGCCACCTCCGTTCTTTTGAGACTTTTATGCGTAGATTGGAAGGCAGGAGCTACTTACGGGTTCAGCAAATGTATTTCACAGAGGCTCCCAGACGGTTCTGTTAAACATCAGCACCCTCTCCCCGACCCCCAGGGCTCTCTTGTGGTGGGGGTATAGAGGAAACCAAGGCTTCCCAGCCCCCATGCCAGGGTGGTATCCAGCCTTGAGGGCCTAGTGGTGTTTTCCCACTGAGCGTGAGACCACGATGATGGGAGTTGTAGGTCAGGGGAAGGAGAGGGAGTTCTGGTCGGCCTGGTGGCCACATTTCAGAGTCAGAAGTGCTAATGTATCAGGCAAGCATGTGGCAGCACCGTGGCGGTGTTGGCTTGAGGAGGCTCCCACTAGTCATTCATCACCTTGGGTCAGTGGCCAGTGTCCTCACAAGTCTCCTATTAAAAGGATGACGGTAGCAACAAGTAGCGTGGGTTTGGGTATGTGTGAGTGCGTGTATAAGTGAGTGTATGTATCTGTGCACACTTAGGATTTCTGCACGTGTGTGTGAACGTGTGTGCACATGCACTTGAATGTATGTGCTTGTGTGTTTGTGAGTGTGCGTGCGTGTCTGTTCTGTAAGTGCATTTGTGCCAGTGTGTATGGAGCTAATGTAACCATCTCAAAATCAATTTTTTTAAAAAGATTTATCTGTTTGAGAGAGAGAGCGAGTGCGAAAGCGTGCTCGTGCGCACAAGTCGGGGGCAGGAGAGAGAGAATGTCAGGCAGATTCCATGTTGAGCGCAGAGCCCGACGTGGGGCCCAATCCCAGGACCCTGAGATCATGACCTGAGCTGAAACCAAGAGTCGGACAGTTAACCAACTGAGACACCCAGGTGCCCCTCAAAATCTATTTTGATTGTTAGTAAATACTGGTCTGCTGTAAAATTATGAAGGAAATACATCTCAAATGCATTACCTACTTAAAGTGACAAGAGATGGTGGTATTTGGAGTCCAGAGTGTTTTTGAGAAACCACAGATTCTCAGGTGAGTACTAAAACTTAAGTGAAAAGTGAGCCTTTGGGGACTCCAGAGTGGCTCAGTCGGTTGGGCGGCTGCCTCCGGCTCGGGTCGTGGTCCCAGGGTCCTGGGATCGATCTCCGCGTCGGGCTCCCTGCTCCGCGGGAGCCTGCTTCTCGCTCTCCTCCCTGCTCGTGCTCCCTCTCTCTCTCTCTCTCTCTCTCTCTCTCTCTCTCAAATAAATAAATAAAATCTTTAAAAAAAAAAGTCTTTCATTTCATTATTGAAATGACTTAATGTAATAGGAATTCCATTAAGCCCATTTGATGGTTTCTTGATTAAAGAAGCACATATGCGGCCCACATCTGTGTGGAAACAGTGCTTAGCATTATTCATATCTTCTTGGACTTAAGATCTCACGGACAAATCATCTCCAGAGCGTACTGGTGGGAGGATGGAGCGGAACGTGCTCCATTTCTGCCAAAGTCACCTGCTGTGTCCTTACAGGGAAGGGTATGAAACCCAAACAGTCCCCTCCCTTCAGGAAAATTTCACTGTCCCCAGGAGCCTTGAGATCATGGTGCTCCCCAAACCTAAAGTTAGCAACAGTTGTGGGTAGTAGTTTTGTTTTTTGTTTTTTTTACCTTGAAGCATGAAGTTTCCAGCTTTGTTGAACTTTAACGAAAACATTTTCAACGTGTCTGGATAAAGAGCTTAGCCACGGAAAGCCATTAGCCTCCTATATACGCTATTACTACCTCGTAGAATACTGGATTCCTTAATGAACGTATCACCCAGCTTGTAGCAATAAACCTGATTTTGCATTTCCTTCTCTTAGACCCCGTCCTACTTGTGAACCTGTATTTTTGGCATTCGGGTATAGTTCCGATGAACTCTGTCAGGCATAATTAGTCCCCTGCGCCCAGCAGTGTTTGGTTTTGCTGAGAAAGTCTGTGGCTGGAGTTCTCTATCACATCATGCCTTTAATATTTAGGTGTGGAAAAGTCACATTATCCCTGGACTTCCATTTTTATTTATTTTTTATTGTCAAGATTTTATTTATTTATCGGAGTGAGAGAGCACGAGCAGGGGGAGCGGCAGAGGCAGAGGGAGAAGCAGGCTCCCCGCTGAGCAGGGAGCCCGACGCAGGACTCGATCCCAGGGTCCTGGGATCATGACGTGAGCCGAAGGCGGATGCTAAACCGACTGAGCCACCCAGGCGCCCCTGGACTTCCCCTCTTAATGTGAAAGTTGTTGTCATTTGGGTGGCTTCTTCTTTGTTAGTCGTCCAGACAAGAACCCTTTCATACGCTCAACCTTGGGGTCCACCAACCTGCTCTGTAAAGGGCCACGTAGGAAATATTTTAGGCTCCCTGGGCCCGTGTCTACTGCAGGTCCCCAGCTCAGAAGCAGTCACAAACTGTGTACACGAATGACCACGACTGGGTCCCGGTCACACTCTACCTGTGAGCAGTGAGATTTGAATTTCTTGTCATTTTCTTGGGTCACAAAATGGTCTTTTGATCCCTGTCCCCCCAACCATTTAACTAACACCTGTTCTCATGGGCTGTGGTCTGCCAGCCACCATACTCAGTGACGGAGGATGGAAGCGTTCACATAGGCATTTCCTGCTGGTGACCGCTGTGGACTTTGGCACCCCGAGCGCAGGACTGTACGGCTAGCGTGTGAAGGCATCTGTCTGGGGAAAGAGCATCGAGTGGGTCAGGCTGGGTCTCTTCAGCCTCTTGTCAGAGTTGCTCTTTAAAATGCTATGCAGGGGCGCCTGGGTGGCTCAGTCGGTGAAGCGTCTGCCTTCAGCTCAGGTCAGGATCCCGGGGTCCTGGGATCGAGCCCCGCGTGAGGGTCTCTGCTCAGCGGGGAGCCTGCTTCTCCCTCTGCCTGCCGCTCCCCCTGCTTGTGCACGCGCACGCACGCTCTCTCTCTCTCTCTCTCTCTCTCTCTCTCTCTCTCTCTCTGTCCTTCCCTGTCAGATAAATAAATAAAATGTTTAAAAAGGAATAATAAAATGCTGGGCAAAGGTCACATGTCGGGTCCTGTGACCCTGTCCTGGGAAGAGTTCTGGGCATCTGGGTGTTTCTGCACAGGGCCAGCTGCATTCATTGCAGTGCTCTCCTCATTGTTCCCTTCGCTGTTCCTTGATTCTAAAGCAGACTCTTCCCCGTGGTCCTTCCTTCCCAGTTCTTCGTCTCATGACCTGTCGGGCACGTGGGAGCCCTCGAATCTGCAGCGCACGTCTGGCCATTTTAGCTCGCTCGGGAGCGTCGACAGCCTGGACCAGCCTTCCCAGCCCTGCCCCTCCGGACGCCTGTCTGCCGCCAAGTCCAACAGCAGCATCGACCACCTGGGCGGCCAGAGCAAGCGGGACTCGGCTTACGGCTCATTCTCCACCAGCTCCAGCACGCCTGACCACACGTTGCCCAAGGCCGATGCCTCCTCTGCAGAGAACATCCTCTACAAAGTGGGCCTGTGGGAGGCCTCCAAGCCGGACAGCAGCCGGCAGGGCCAGGCCGCCAGCGATCCTCAGGGCCTCGAGGAGAGGCTCGGGTCTTCCCCGGCCCGGGTGCTCCGTGACGGTAGCAAAAGCCCCAGGCCAGAGGACAGTGCTGAGGTGAAGCTGGCCACCTCCGGGAGGTCAAATTTTGGGCCCGTCTGGTATGTCCCTGATAAGAGAAAAGCACCTTCGTCCCCTCCTCCGCCCCCGCCCCCCCTCCGCAGTGACAGCTTCGCGGCCACCAAGAGCCACGAGAAGGCCCAGGGCCCTCCATTCTCAGAGGCGGCCAACGTGCAGCACTTTCCAGGCCTGAGCCGCGCCCAGCCCCGCAGTGACTGGAGAGCAGAAGCCGCCGATCAGCCATGGAGGCTGGTGCGTCCCAGCGGCGGGAGAAGAGCCGGGAGCTCAGGTTGCACACCGGACGTCCCCCTGGATGGCGGGGTGCTGCCCTCTGACTACAGGGCAGGCGGCCTCCCAGGGGCTCCCGGCCGGCTGCAGGCCTCTCTGTCCGGCACGGATGTGCATTTCCCACAGTCTTCCTTCGGCTGCCAGCACACACGCCGGGACAGTGCCGAGAGCCCCTTCTGTCACGGGGGCCCCACGGCCGCCACGTCACTGAGGGAGCAGCCCCGCGTGGCCGTCCCGGGGGGCCGCCAGGAGCCATCT
This sequence comes from Eumetopias jubatus, assembly GCF_037043125.1. NCBI lineage: Eukaryota > Metazoa > Chordata > Mammalia > Carnivora > Otariidae > Eumetopias > Eumetopias jubatus. The sequence goes on along the minus strand of NW_028274829.1, from coordinate 2,993,770 downwards.
GCTGACCGTTTCCAGGAGCACAGCCCCGCTCAGGTCGGGCGGCCCGGCGCCACCAACCAGAAGGGGGACAGCGGTGGGCAGGGCCGCTACGACTGTGTGGTCAGCAGACAGTGCCCTCAGGACGGCACCCAGGCGGCGCAACTCCACCAGCAGGCCTGGCATCCTGACGTGGCTCCAGGTGCCCGCGAATCCCCTACCCCACAGCCGCTGGGCCAGGAACCCCGGAGTTCCCTGCCGCAGCGCGAGCAGGCCCCGGGCCCCCACGACAGAGCCCGGGCCGACCCGGCGGACCGAGGAGCAGAGAGCCGCCCCGCAGGCAGTGAGGCAGCACCACGAGCCAGCCACGTGGAGAAAAGCGGTCTGAAGAAAACCGCGGATGGCTTCATGTGGGCCGACGGAGAGAGCAGCACAATCTCTCCTCACAAGACACCTATGTTGCACTCACTGACCCAGGAGGGGTCGCGCCGGCCCGAGAATGACCCAGATGCGGGTACAGAGAGGCCGCCACCGTTTGACGCCCAGGTGGGCAAAGTGACACGGAGGAGCGACCGGTTTGCCACCACCCTGAGGAACGAGATCCAGATGCGACGAGCCAAGCTGCAGAAAAGCAAAAGCACGGTGACGCTGACTGGGGCGGGGGAAGCCGAGGAAGAGGCCGGCGGCGGCTGGAGGGTGGAGCGCAGAGGTGCCACCAGCCCCAGCCCAGAAGGGTCCTTCACGGGCACCTACAGAGACCACGTGAAGGAGGCCCAGGCCCGGGTCCTGCGGGCCACGTCGTTTAAACGCCGTGACTTGGACCCCAGCCCAGCTGAGCATTATGCAGGGCCACCAGAGCAGCGGGCTGAGGACCACAGCACAGATCTGGACCCCGTCGCCCGCGTGTGGGAGGGCGGCCTGGCCAAGCCGCCCCCGTCTGGAGCGGCCGTGCCGCACGTTCCCCGCATTGGAGGCCGGAAACGGTTCACGCTGGAGCAGAAACTGAAATCCTACTCTGAACCGGAGAAAATGAACGAGGTGGGGCTCTCGGGGGATGATCGCCCTCACCAGCGCCCTGGGACGTCCGAGGAGACTGTGGGCACGTTCGCCGACAGGTGGAAGTTCTTTGAGGAAACAAGCAAACCCATTCACCAGAGACCTGGCCAGAGGCAAGCACTCTGCGCGTTCCCTAAGGAGAAGCTGGAGAGGCCGCCGACAGCGGGCCATGGGTACGAGAGTGCGCAGCCTTGGTTCCAGAAGAGGGCCCGCACTACCTCCTTTGGAGAAAACCCCAGTGGGCGCAGAAGAGCGGGGAAGGTAGGAAAACTGGAACCGCCTGAGAGACTTGGGACCTTTGCTGAATATCAAGCCTCTTGGCGGGAACAGAGGACAGCTCTCGAAGCCAGGAGTTCCGGGAGGTATCACTCAGCCGACGACATCTTGGACGCGGGTCTGGAGCAGCACGAGAGGCTGCGGTACATTCATGGAAGGTCCCGGTCGTCGCCGTCCACAGACCTCTACACACAGGTAAGCCTGGTGCCGCAAGCAAGGACAAAGCTGCCCCCCGCCCCCACCTGCCGTCTTACAGCACATAGAGGAGGCCCCCCCAAAATAGAATGCCCCGATGTCAGTGTGACTTGTGTCCAGCTGTTTGAGCACCTATGTGCTCCAGCTCTTGTGGCATCGCCTCGTGTGAAAGGGCCCTGGGGAAGATGGGTACCTTCGTGGCCGCTGAAGTGCCGTCCTTGCTTGCGTATCTCGAGTCCCCAGCCGCCGCCTCATCTCTTGCTTCAGCTGACTTTCCCTGTGATTAGGGTGCCCCAGCCTTAACGCCAAGCCAAGAATTGGGGGGGAGCTCTAGAAAACGGCAGGTTCTCCTCAGAAATGGAAAGCGGGACTTTCTGTAAAGGGGTAAGACAGTGTCTGATAGCCAGTCTTCAAACCTTGAGGCCATTTACAGTTTCTAGTATTTGTTCTTTAAGGTTTGGGTTTTTGTTTTTTTCGAATATTTTTAGAGATTGCTCCAGGGCAAACGTAATCTAACGTGCAATGCGTTAAACCACTGCATTTTCTGTAAGGTACTGACGGTAAAAGTTGCCTTTACGCTCTCTTCTAGAAAAGCAGACTATTCGTAGCAATACTCATAGTCGATTGCCACGAGTCAAGCTCCCTCTCTCTGCCTGTTCTGCCTCTTAAACCTGCCTTTATACGTTTCAAAGAAAATGCTTACAGTGAGAGATGCGGTTCCTTTTCAAAAAGAACCAGTAGTGGGTTCAGGACACCACAGTCAGTACGTGCGTGTACAGAGAACTGCGTGTTTGTTCGTGGCATCCTGGTGCTGACAGGCCTGCAGATGCCGCACGTGTGGCAGTCTGGTCGTGGCCGTGTCCCAGCCCGTGGCCCGCGCAGCATGACCTCTGAGAACTCCATGCTTGCTCGGTCAGGAGAGAAGAATCCCAGACTCTGACAATTCCTCGGGCTTGAGGCTCCGCCGTAGTGAGTTGCCACAGGCTGTATGTGAGTTGGTTTTTGTTTTGTTTCTGCTTTGGCCGGCTGTGTCCCATGGCCCTACAGGCCTCACGTCAGCCATCTGCTAGCTGCCCAGAACAGGAGTGGGACCTACGGTCTCGTTCATTTGTTTGGTAGACCGGTTTGGAGAGCTGAGCTCGCCAGGCCCGTGGCCGAGTGTCAGGACGAGACAGCAGGCTGCGTCATTGCCTCCGTGGTCCGGGCCCACAGGGCAAACCCACAATGAGGGGGTTCATAATGATAGATGTCTCAGAGAAGGCGGCTTGATGACTTGGTGTCTCACTGTGCTTGCTCTTGGCAGGAAGCTGCCATCGAACCCCAGCAGCAAGTGGGGGACCCTGGCGAGCACAGAGAACTTTCCTCTGCGGTCTGGGCCGAGGAGGGACATCCCCGTCCGAGGTAGGTGAATTTTGGATTGGGGGTTGCTAAGAAGACATCTCGGGGGTGGCCTTCTTGATGGAGGGTGAATGCTCGGTGAACGTGATGGGGCATCTGTTTTTTGCCAAACCAGAGTGGCTGTTAGTGGACGCGGCGAGCCGCGTGCCCGGGTGCAGACGGCGCCGTGCGCATTGAGCTGAGCCCGCAGGCCTGCACCACGGGCAGGAGCACCCTCTCCAGGGCAGCAACGCCTTCGAATGCCATCGTGGCGTGTTTCCGTTCTTGAAATGGCTGCTGTGTTTTCTGCACAGTAGGTTCTTCCTGTTGAGAAAATGGGAAATCCAGTGTCTTGTGCTTGAATGAAATGCTTTATCCAGAATGCTCGATTGAAGGGACCGAGTACACAGCTGGGTTGCTGGGGCGTGGTCTCCGCATCGTTCTTGCCTGGAAGGATTGTCAGTCCGGAAGGAATGGAGCCAGCCTTTCTAAATTGGGCTTATTTTGAGCGTGAGAATAGAAATCAATTCTGTGGGCTCCTCAAGAGGATCAGAGCGTGTGAGAGAATTGTGGACGGCCCGGTGTATTACCGTGCTGTATGCCATCATTCTAGAATGGGGCCGGTGTAGCTGTTTAGCTGTAGTGAGGATGGGATTTAGGTTAAGTAGGTAGGTGGGTAGACAGACAGTGTCATCTCGCCCCTGATACGCATGAGGAGGGAGGGAGAGAAAAGCATAGATTACTGTAGGACCTGTGGTATCGCCTTATTTTAAAAGGGCTAATAGAAGCATGGAAGTGAATGTACGCAGTTGGGTAAGTGAATGCAGATTTTTCCGTCGCTTTGAGAGTGGTGATCGGTGTGATATTTAGATTTCAACACTTAACCTCATAAGGTTCTGTTGCAGAAATAACCAATTTAAATGTTTGCCTTCTGTAACGGGGTCTTACTTCATTGGGCTAAAAACTTGCGGGCTGTCAGCCTTATGCAACAGCATCCAATCTTTACGTGGTTCTAAGGGGGCAAGAGTGGCGTTTTGTGTAGGAGGTCCCTGCCATTCACGGTTTGCACGGCTGAAACCAAGAATCCCTGGCTAAGAAGGAAGGGCCGATGAATAATACACCTACAAGAATGCAGCCTTTTCTGAGAAACACAATTAGAGCTTTACTCCGAGAGTCTCTGAGTGAGTCCCGGCCCGGCACCAGCTGAAATCTTCTCTCGCAGCCCGCTCCCGGGCTCCGCTGCCGTCATGACGGTGCTCAGAGCTCGCTGAGTTCCTGCCCTAGGCACGGCACTTCCACTGCAGAGGACTTAGCCCTTCTGCTGTGAGCGGAGTCCTAATGAATAGCTATAATGTACACTGTGTGTGTGTGTGTGTGTGTGTGTGTGTGTGTGTGTGTGTGTGTTGTAAATGGCACTGTCAATAGCGAGAGGGTCAAGAAGAACAGCAGGAGGGACCACAGGCTTCCTTTATCGTAGCACACTGCACCACCACTCTGAAGAAATTAGTTCCAGAGCCTTCTGCTTTTGAGCTGCAGAGCCGGCAATTTTCAGAACTGTGTGCGCATTCAAAAAGCGGCAAGACTCCACGAAATTCCAGAACAGGAACATGGAAAAGCCATTTTCAGCTTTTTTTGAAGAATGTTTATTTTCTGAAGTATCGGTAAGAAGTAGTGTATTTAAAACATTAAATCTGGGAATAAAAGAAATGAAAATTCAGGTCAAGGACTCTCTTTTTGCTCACCAAAACCAAAATCCTCTAATGCAACGATTTAAAGACGCCTAATGTTTTGCATAAACTTAAAACAATATAAACATGTGTATAAAAAATATGAGGGGCGCCTGGATGGCTCATTTGTTAAGCATCTGCCTTCGGCTCAGGTCGTGATCCCAGGGTCCTGGGATCGAGCCCCAAATCAGGCTCCCTGCTCAGCGGGAGGCCTGCTTCTCCCTCTCCCACGCCCCCTGCTTGTGTTGCCTCTCTCGCTGTCTCTCTCTCTGTCAAATAAATAAATAAAATCTTAAAAATTTAAAAAAATATGAATTACAGGGGTACCTAGTCAGCTCGGTCAGTAGAGCGTGTGACTCTTGATCTTGGGGTTTTGAGTTCGAGCCCCACGTTAGGCACAGAGATTACTTAAAAATAAAATCTTAAAAAAAAAAAAAAGGAATTACGGATCTGGTAACTGGTGTGGGGTAGTGAATGTTTTTCATTGTACTCTGTTGAGACAACATAATAGCATCAAGGTAAGAGTTACTTGTTCATTCAAATCACATTGAGAACATTTTTGTGAGGTTCAAGATTCTGTCCTACATAACGATATGTAGGACAAAGGTTCTGCTCCCAAAGGACCTCACAGTGTAGGTGGGAAGGAGAGACACCAGTACTTACCATAGAAGTGATGACACATAAGTAGAATTTTTGTAAGAAATAATGTGGTGCTTCAGAATCTTGGAGGAAAGAGGGTGAGGTGACTTCTGGCTGAGTCACAGGGGAGACAGGTGGTGTTTGAGCTGAAAGAAACCCAAAGCCAGGAGAGCAGATTTCATTGCATTTGCTTACTTCTAGCTTTTCCTGTGGCGAGCAGCCCCCTTTACCCAGCCCGACTGGCTTCACCCCCTAGCTTCTCCTGTTCTCAGAGGTTTTGCACCAGCTCTCCGAGCTCAGTATTGTGACCGACAGGAGTCTGCTTCCTGCGAATTCTCTCCCCCACTCACTGGGGTACCTCATAAGCTGGACGTAGCAGCTTGCTCGGGCTGTCCTAACCAAATGCCACAGACTGGGTGACATCGACAATAGAAATTTATCTTCCCAGTCTTGTGGAGGCCAGAAGCCCAAGACCAAGGGGTCAGCAGGTTTGGTTTCTCCCAGGCCTTCTCTTCACGTCTTGCACATTAGCCACCTCCTCCCCGTGTCACCACGTGGTGTTCCCTTTGTGTGTCTCTGCCCAGTCTCTTGTAAGAACACCTCTGAGATTGGATCAGGATTCGCCCTGATGACTTCATTTCACCTTACTTACCTCTTTAAAAACCCTATCTCCAAATAGTCACATTCTGAGGTCCTGGGGGTTCGGACTTCAACTTACAAGTTTTGGGGTATACAATGACTCCATAACCCTGGGAGAAATGTCCTTTCTGCCTTATACCTTGTAGCCAAGGCTGTCAGCTGCCTCAGTGCTCTCAGGAAGTATATATCCCGTCGTTGAGCTGATGGAGCCACACCTGGTGTGGGAGCATTTAAAATAAAGGGGAGAGGGAGGCTGCCATCCTTGAGTGTGGCTGGTGAGGAGAGGAATTCGGCAAAACCTCTCCGAAGGGTGTTTTGGGGTTCAGTTACATGAAGCCCTGCTGTTGCAGGCACCTTGTGATTCAGTGATGCCACTTTTTAAGAGTTGACCTTCCGTGCATATGCCCCTGTGGAGGCATTCTCCGCAGAGGCGGTGTGAGGAGGTGGGTGACTCTGACGCTCACCTGGGAGATGTGTCTGTGGGCCCTTCCCTGCTTCTCATGGACCCACGCCCATGCTGCCTGCTGGTCTCCCGGCCTGGATGGCTGCTAGTGCCTCTGAACAGAATGGAGATGGAAATCCTGTCTTTGCCACTCCAGCACCCCCCTTGCAGGGGCTCCGATCCGACTCACAGTTCCCCTGGTCACCTTGCTGCACAAGCCAAAGCCCACCTCCCCAGTGCAGCACATTGCTCTCTGAGGGGCTCTGCTCTGACCCTCTGGCATCAAGTTCTCGCCGCCTTTGTGTACCTCCTTGCTGGTCTCGGAATATAAATTAAATTATAACCGGCCCCGTTCCCAAACCATGCAATGGCTTCTGATTGCACTTGGAATAAAGTGCAAGCCCCTGACCATGACCTGCAAGGCCCTGTATGGCCTTCTTTTTTGTGGGGCATCCTTTGTCACTCTCCTTTCCCATCCAGGCTCGGGACTTATTGCTACCTTTCTACCCCTTGAACAAGCCAAGTTCGTTTCTCCCTCAGGGCCTTGATGCTTGTTAAAAGGCTGTTCTTGGGGCGCCTGAGTGGCTCAGTCGTTAAGCGTCTGCCTTCGGCTCAGGTCATGATCCCAGGGTCCTGGGATCGAGCCCTGCATCGGGCTCCCTGCTCTGCGGGAAGCCTGCTTCTCCCTCTCCCGCTCTCACAAGCTCCTGCTTGTGTTCCCTCTCTCGCTGTCTCTCTCTCTCTCTCTCTGTCAAATAAATAAACAAAATCTTTTAAAAAATAAATAAATAAAAGGCTGTTCTTGGAACAACACAAGCCTACCTCAGGACATCTACCTGGCAAATGGCAATTGGGCGTTCATGCTCAGCTTGGGGAAGGCACCCTGTGTAAGCACAGTGACTGAAAGATGGATGGACCAGTTGTCGGGTGGATGAATGGATAGAGGGGTGGGTGGTGGGTAGATAAATAGATGGGTAGGTAGATGGATAAACAGGGTGGACTGGTAGATGAATGGATGGGTACCTGCTAACAGCCCTTGCTTCAGTCCTTGGTTATGATGAATAAGGATCCAGTGGTACTTTCTGTGTGCTGAAATTTTATTTTAAGATTTCAGTTTACAGAAAAGCCAGTGAAATGGGCTTGTCTTTCTATCCTGGCATAACTTTGAGAATCAAGACATAAACATCTCAAAATAGATTTGGTAGTGGACTTGTTTTCCAGTATCGTATCTTAAAGCTTGCGAGAAAGCGAAGTTGTGCTGTGGTCGGTTATTGCTCTCAAATTTGGGAGTTCAGTGAGTACTGTGTTCGGGGAGGCTCTGGAGACCAAGGGAGAAACGAGATCTGGGGGTGGAGCACGGTGGCCGTGGGCGCTGGCAGGTTCCATCCTCGTAGCTGCCTTGCAGCCATTTCCGCCCTCGCCTTTAGGAGCTGCCGCCAGTGGGCTGGCACTGACCTGCAGGCTTGTGTCTTGTTGGGACAGATGAGCGAGGAGGACGAAAGTGAGAACGTCCTCTGCTAATCCCAGCAACAGCTGTAAAACTGAATCCGTATGAAATCGAGTTCTTTAGGGGAAATGTGCTTCAGTATAAAATTCATAAACAAGCTAAACCCACCTGGGGGTCACCTTCCTGTACGTTTTCCCTGAGAGGTGACTTGGCGTACAGAGGTGAATACAGAGACTTGATTTTTCCGTTACTAGACAAGCTTCTTACAAATAGATGTCAAAGTAAGAGAGATTACCCAGCCAAACTCTACTCCTCATTTGTGGCTTTCGGGAAGACATTTGCTTTTCCTGGGCCTCAGCTAAGTAAGGGGCAGCTGAAGCTTTCCACTCTGAACTGCTCCGCTGGGAAATTACGAAGCCCGCGCTGGGGTAACAAGGCTACACTCCAGCTTGGCCGTTTTCCAGGGCGGAGCCAGCGTCGGGCAGAGCCAGCAAGGGGCGTATAGCTTCCTCTCTGGGCGGTGGTCTTTGTGCTTGCAGACTTGCCTGGATCCTCCCTCCTGGAAAGGAGAAAACGGCGCCGCAGGAAAATCCCTGACGGGGGTGGGGGTGGGGGTGGGGGTGGGGGTGGGGGTGGGGGCGGGGGGTAACTCCAGTTCCTCCCCGCAGGTAGAGCCACGTGGCTTTGGGAAACGCGGAGTCGGGACTGGAGCGCGACCACACATTTGCTTCCATGCTGGTCTGGCCTGGTGACTTCACGTTATTTGGAAGGAAGCGTGGCGAGGCCAGCGTGCGCGGGTGACAGGGTTTGGGGCTGGGTCGGAGAGAGGGAGAGCCGGAGCCAGGACTGGAGGAAGAGGCGTGCCGAAGGCGGGCAGGCGGCACTGCCTGCGCCCAGTTCCGAGCGGAGGCCGGCGGGGAGGGAAGGAGACGCAGACGGACCCGCAGACTCGAGTTCCGGGTTCCGGGCCGGGGAACGAAGCCTTCCGCGAGCCGCGGTCGGAAGGCCCCCTCTGCCTTCCAGCGGCCGGAACTGCGGCGCTCGCGTAACTTCCGGTGCGCCCCCGGGGAGACCGTGCGGCCGCATCGGGAGCTGCGCCTGCGCCCCTGCTGGGCACCGGAGCCAGCCGGCCACGGCCGCCGCTTCCCAGATGGAGAGGCCTCCGCAGCGGTCCTGACGCAGTCACCCTCTGCTCTTTCATCCTTTTGTCTCTCCTGCCCACTGGACCGCTCTCTTCAGAGCTCAGACCCTTGTCGGCTGGCCTTGGTTGAATTTGCATAAAGGTGCTCATCAGCGTTTTTGCCTTTCTCCAGAAATCCATTTAAACACACCGGACACTCATCTCCTCTCAGTCTTTCCAGCTGTGGTTCTCCCTTATAGGCTGTGCTTGCGGGCTGACATGGCCTGGGAAGCACCCATTCAGACGGCCATACAGTTAAATGCTCCTTGTATTAATGCTGTTCATATTGTCAAAGGCATCAGCGAAGGCCCCTCTGCCTCCTTTGGAGATCGTCTCTGTTGCCGCTTAACTTTTGTAGGCTCTTCTGGTTGATTGTCTAGTTAAGGTGCTTTGCATCTTGACTCCAGAACCAAGCTGTGAAGTCTCAGGTCTCCAGTTCTTGTTCTTCTACTGAGACCGAATGTGGCGCTCTACTGAATCTATGTTAAGCTGGCTTTCCTAACATTAGTGGATGAAGCCAAACGTCTTAATCAAACCTGAGTGATTAACCCATGTTAGAAATACACGCACATCTCGGGGTCCCTGAGTGGAAGGGCCGGTTAAGCTTCCGACTCTTGATTTCAGCTCAGGGCGTGATCTCAGGGTCGTGAGAGCCAGCTCCGCCTGGGCTCAAGCTCAGTGTGGAGTCTGCTTGAGATTCTCTCTCCCTCTGCCGCTCCTGCTTATGCTCTTTCTCTCTCTCTCTCTCAAATAAATAAATAAATAAATAAATAAATAAATCAATCAATCTTGGAAAGACTAGAAAAGAAATATATGTACATCTCATCCATGAACTGTGAACATTGGCTTTGAGTTCCCTTCCTTGGAGAAGGTACAGCTTGTGAGAGGGCATGAAAGTGTTCTTGTAGGATGGTAACATGACTAAGCATCGTGCAAAAGTGGACTTTCTAGAATACTGGTAGACTGAAAACTTGCTTCACAGAGAAGAGCAAGGTTTGGGCAAGCAAGGTCATCAGGGAAGATGCAGTAGGTGACTGAGTCCATGCATTCCTTTTACAGCTGCCTACCCCCAAGGCCACCTTCAGTATCATTCGTTTTTAGAAACTTTGGAAAGGAGGCACCAAATGCTGGCAGCTACTTTGTTTGGGGCCAGGGGAAGGCAGCTTAATTGCAGCAAGTTTTTCCTTTGTTGGCCTTTGTTTTTCTACCAGAACTCTGAAATTATTGTGTGTGCCGAAGACCACCCGGGAATGTCAGGCCCACCGATGTTGAGCTCCCTCACAAGATGACTGTGAGGACTGGACAGCCATCTGGTTCTCTCTTCCACCTCCTTCCCCCTCAGACCCACAGGCTTGTAGATATCTCTACATAGGGCCACAGTGGCTGGTCTTTGTCTCTGAGGTCACTCTAAATTACTTCCCTTTTTTTGTGTGTGTAAGATTCCCATAACCTAAAATTTACTGTTTGAATGTGTATCGTTTAGTGACATTTAGTACATTCACGTTACGCAGCCGTCACCACTGTCTACTTCCAGAACAGTTTGTCACCCCAAAAGAAAACCACCTACCCGTTGAGCAGTCACTCTTGACCTGGGTTTACTTTCTTTAACTTGAAGGGTAACTTGAAGTGATCCACTCCCTGCAGTAAGAGTATGTCTTACTCAAACATAATTGCCGTCAGTTGGGATGTGAGATGGATACTTGGCTGTCAGAACTCATTTCCCACAGACTCAGTATGTTAAGTGGTTGTCAGATTCTTGTAGCTAGTCTCAAATCAGTTTAACTCATAAATTTGCTGACGGTCCACACATTTGAATTAAAAAAAGAAAATCGGTCTGCAAGCCACCTATTTCTCTTAAGCAATCTAAAGTACATCCAAATATTTCTAAGTATGTGTTAAACCTGCACATCCGCCAAGAATTCATAGAAGACAACACAGAGCCAAGAGCATGCTTTTATGTCTGTGCCCCCACCCCCATGCCTAGCAGCCCTCTTTCCTCCCACTCCCAATGCAGAAATCATCACCACCTCCACCAGATTTCAGAGGAAGGGGAGATGAAGGAGGAAGACAAGCATGGATAGTGACAGTGTGGTAGCCTGAAAAGTATATCTAGTTCAGGTTTTCTCAAACAGCGTTTGGAGCATATTCTTGGGAATATGCATGTTCTCCTTTTGAGTATAATTTTCTGTCTTTGTTTCCATATTAACCCTTAAGTTCATAAAAGGATATTCTGCCTGATGTGCACAACCACACCTGATATGTGTGGAAGTGTCTCATTGCCAGTGCTAATAACAGAACTGTCTCTAGCTGGGAGGAAAGAGTCTGTCCACATTCTCATGCAAACCAAGCTCTGTCTCTAGACGAGGGAAAAGACAGCCAGGTGCCAGGCCCTCAGAGCTCTGTGACTGTCTGTCAAAATAAAAGTGATGGGTGAAATGAGTCCTTCTGTGACATCCGGGAAACTGTAGGAGCTGAGATCTGGGAGCACAGGAGAAAGAGCTCATTCCCAGCAAAGCCCCGTCACTTTGTCGCATTAAACATCTGCTTTATGGTTTTGCTCTCATGTAAATTTGTTTTGTATTTCCTAGCCTAAGAGCTATGAATTATAAGGAAAATAAAATGTTTTATATTTAGACATATTTCACAATTCAGTAAAAAAGCCATAGACTACATGATTCCATATGTAGGCAGAATCTATAGAGACAGAAAGTAGATTCATTTGCCAGGAATTAAGTGTTGGGGGGCATGGGAATGACTTGCTAGAGTAGATACGGAGTTTCTTTTGCGGGTGATGAAAATATTCTGGAATTAGATAGTCCTGACGGTTGCATAACTCTGTGAATATACTAAAAAATACTGAATTGTATACTTTCATGGGGTAAATTATATGGCGTGTAGACCTTACCAGTTTTTAAAACTCTGTCAACACTGGAATGCCACAGGAAAAAAAAGTCAATTTAAAATGAGTCTGTGCATTACTCAAGTCTGAGCAATGTGGCAGCAGCTCTGAGGTCGACAAAGTTTGTAAGGGGTCAGACAGTGAATATTCTTGGCTTCGGGGGACAGACTGTTCATGTTGTGATGACTCAACTCTTGTAGCATGGAGGCAGCCATGAACAGTACTAATGGGAGTATGTGTAGCTCTGCTCCAGGAAAACTTGACAGGAACGGTTTGCCAGCCCTCGGGTTTGGTCAAGGGATGGCTGTGCGTGAGTGTACTTTCAGGGATGGGAATGTGGGACCTGGCTGGCAGTCTGTCTAGACATTTCAGAGAGACTGTTCTTTTGCAAGAATGAGATCCATTTCTCTTGTCGTCTTTATTTTACTTGTCTTTTGTGAACTTCAGGAGTTTACAGTGTCCACCCAAATAGGGGTGGCCATGGCTCCTTCACAGCGTAGAAGTAGAGGTGAGGGCAGGATGCTCTAACCATGGGCTCCTTTGTGATGTTCTGCCTTGCAGTGATGGCGAGGGGTAGGGAGGGCAGCCCCAGACCCTAAAGACTGGCATGCCACATTAGGTGAAGTGACCCAGGGGGGGCTTAAGGCTTCACCAGGACTGCCCGAGAGGCTAGGGGGAAGAGTTCTTCTGGAATATAAGTCCTAGGGTGCTTGTCTTGTTCTGTTCCCTTTTTATTTGTGGAATTCTTCAAGCGCACAAATGTTCCGTGTCAAAGACAGGGATACGTATGCATTTTATCACAAGTATTTATAATGTAAAAATCTCACAAGCATTAACATAGCACAAGCTATGAAAAGACGTGAGTGTCCTAGACACCCTGGTAATTATGCCTCGCTGTAGTAAACGTGGATGTATGAAAACCCAAATTATAAATCTTAGTGTTATAAAAGTGCTTTCTCTTTGGACATAATTCATTGAGGGCATTCTTTAAAAAGGCCTCAAGCACAACGAGCATCAAGATCTTGTCTTCCAGTACCCTTCTATAATCAAAGCAACCAGTGCTCCTGGCAGGGAATGGCTGGGTTTAGGCCGGGGCAGGGAATACACAGAACGAGCCTGGAACATCTTGTAGTGCCAAAAAGTAAGGAAGGACTATACCAAACAAGCCCAGTAACAATAAGGATATGTCAGAGGGACACAGGAGCCAACTTAAAAGAGCTTCCTATGACCAGAGTTGGAACAATTGAAACAACGAAATAAAGGAGTGTTAGATTGTAACCCAGTATATAAAGTAGATATTCCTGAGTCCATACTGATATATACGTAAGTGATCGAATAAATAAGTGGAGAGAGAAAAGACAGAAAAATTCCAGATAATCTGTGTAGATCCTCTGCCTTCAAGCAGGTGGAGCAGAACCCCTGGCTCCTTAAATACGGGCTGTGTATGGGTAACCTCCTTCCAAAGAGGGCAGGATGGCAAGGCGGAGGGAGAGAAGGAACTTCTGATGGAGAAACTGACATATGCTAACCCCTGCCAGGTGACGCATGGAGATTAGTTGTGTTGACAGCATGACCCTTGAGATCCTATGAGAATGGCACTTTTTACCTTTGTGATCTTCCGCAAAATCCATAGCCCTAATCGTGACAAAAACATCAGACAAATCCCAGTTGAGAGACATTCCACAAAATGCCTGAACAGTACTCCTCAGAATTGTCAAGGGCATCAAGAACAAGGAAATTCTGGGAAGCTGTTACTTAGGGGAAGCCAAGAAGACGTGACAACCAAAGGTAATGTACCCTGGACAGAACAGAAAAAGGACATTAAGTAAAAAAGGAATCTGAATCAAGTGTGGGCTTCAGTTAATACTAATGTCCCCGGATTGGCTCGTTAATTATAACAAATGTTACCATACTAAGGTAAGATGTTAACTGTCGGGGAGACCAGGCATTGGAGATACCAGAACTCTCTTATTGTCGTATTTTTTCTGTAAATCTAAAAGCATTCTAAAATGAAGTTATTATTTAAAATTGTAATTTTTTTTAAGATTTTATTTTTAAATAATCTCTACACCCAACGTGGGACTTGAACTCAGAACCTCAAGATCAAGAGTCGCATGCTGTACTGACTGAGCCAGCCAGGCGCCCCTAAAATCATGTTCCTTTTTTTTTTTTTAAGATTTTTTTTTTTTTTTTAATTTTATTTATTTGTCAGAGAGAGGGAGAGAGCACAAGCAGGGGGAGCTGCAGGCAGAGGGAGAGGGAGAAGTCCAATGCGGAACTCAATCCCAGGACTCTGGGATCATGACCTGAGCCGAAGGCAGACGCTTAGCTGACTGAGCCACCCAGGTGTCCCTAAAATCATATTCTTATAATGCATTTTGAGTTACTCAGTTTGTAAATATTAGGAACATACCTTTTGAGGAGTGAGTATGGCGAAATATCTAATCAGCTACCAGATTCTTACTAGATAGGTGTTATGTGGATGGCCATGCACCCTGCAGTGAGTGTTAAGGTCATGGAGATGGCCTGGGGTCTAGATGGTACCCTCTCTTAGGAACAGGATCGTGTCCTTGGTAAAATAATAGGTGGAGATGAGAAGTCGTAGGAAGAACGTAAGCTTTGGGGTTGAAGACACAGGTTCAAATTCTCATGCTCCTTTTCAGTGTGATTGCTTCAGGTCACCTAAGTTAATAACCTCCTGTCCCTGGATGATGAGATGTCCATAGCAACCTTCCTTGCAAACTTATTTCAACGCTGACTGGATATAACATTCATGCATCGGCACAGTGCTTAAGATCAAGCAGGTGTGGAAAAAAGGGAAAAGTCACTCTTACAAATAGAGCAGTAATCTGGGACATACTTCAGAGTAGCATGTGTTACTTGCTTAAATGAGCAAGACTCAGAAATTGTGAATTCGGAAGAGGCTGACAGAAGCAGGTTGAAAAGAGAAAACTGATTCTAAAGGGTGGTAAGCACAAGACCGGGGAGGGCTTGGGGCTCTTGGTATGGGAAGGGGCTGTTAGGAGGGAGGGTGCTTTCTCTATGGGAGTGGCACTGAGGTCCTGGGCTGCTTTAGGAAGGGAGGTGGAGGGCGGGGACTTTAAATACGGATCATTGTGAAATGACGGGCTGGTAAGTCACAGTCAGCCTGTGACTTCTTTGTCTTCCTCACTGAATGCTTTGCACACAGTAAAACTTCCGGAAATACTGTTAGTTGTTTGCTGGATTATGTTCCTGTTGAGTGTGTAATAAACCCAAGAGTACAAATAGAATACAGAAAGATATAAACTAGGCTATTCAGTGGGATTTTTTTCTTTCGTTGTTCCATCTGATTTTGTAATGGTTGAGTTGAACTGTGTATCACACATACTATGTGGTTAGCATAGTAAATAGCTAAAGCTGAGTAAAATATGTTCAGTGGGCTTTCCTGTGTTTCCCCCTTTTAAATTATAAGGAGGAAGACACCCAAGCCTTTTGGGGTTTTAAAAAGGGCCAGTCTTTGGGGGTCTAAGCATCGAAGCCTTGGGAATGTTCCCCCTGAGGTCAGGAGGAGTTGTTGGAGTCCCGGAGGTTAGAGTTGACGGAGCCTGCGTGAACTTGTCCTTCCCGAGGCAGCAGGCACAGACAGGCCAGCTGTGGTGAGCATGGCTTTGAGACTCCTCCGTGCTGGAGGCAGCTAGAGCCGGGGGCTGCGGCAGAGCGCGGCTGCTGGTCCCTGGAGGAAGCGTACCGCTGTGTTCACGGCCCACCACGCAGACGGCCGCGAGCAGGGAGCAGACGCAGGGAGCAGGGAGCAGACGCAGGGACAGGGAGCCGGTAAGAGCCTCCCGCATTTCTTCTGAGGGCAGCTCACCCCGGATGGGACTGTTTGCTAGCCTTTGTACTTACCAGTGTTTCTTTTGTTCTCCTGTCTTTAATAGCAGGTTGTCGGCTCAGAGTGCAGTGGCTAAGATCTGGGGAGATCCGCAAACATCTCCCTTGTTTATTGTTCTGCCTGAAAATGAAAAATAATGCAAACTGGGGAGCAGATCCCAGCTCGAGCTCTGCATGCATGCACGTATGTCTGCAGGCACGCTACGCGTGTGCTGCATGTGTGCTGATAGATATGTGCAAATTTTGCAGCTTTGGTCTCTGCAGTTTGCTAAAAGTGCATTGAAACTAGAAGGCAGTGCCTTTCGGTACCGTGTTCCGGGCTGCAAGCCATCGTGCTGGTGTGACCAGCAGCCTTGGCATGTGGGAGCCTTGCCCTGCGTGAGATCCACAGACCTCTGCCTTCCCTGTGGAAGGCCAGCATTGCACGAAGACCCGAGTTGCTTGTCTGGCCTTTTCTTTTTTCCTTGCCAGTAAGAAATTAGCATTTTCATGACTGAGACCCTGAATGCGAATATTGAAAGGAAATGGTGAGTCAGCCACTTGGAAGTGGGGGGGTGGAGGGGAAGCAGCAATATCAGGTGTGCATGTTGAGTCATGAAAAGATGTTCTGTGGGTAAATTCACACATAGCCTGCTTGCTAATTGCAGTGAAAACATCACAATGGGAGAAAATGGAATCAGTGTGGTTCTCAGTATTTTCCAGTTCTTAAATTTTGCCCTCGGGTGTGGTTGTGACCGTTTAGAGGCATTTCTTTACAGGTCTTACCATACATGTGCTATGGATCTTTTTTTATCTTTTGAATTGTAAAAGAAACATTTGTGGCCGTATTTCTAAATGATTTAAATGCCTTGACTTTACTGGCGGAGGCTTTTGTGTGTGGAGGGAGGATGCCATCTTCAGAGAAATTTCTGCATATGTATGTGTGTATGTGAACACATGCACACACCTGCCTCTGCTGTTTGGGTCTGCATTTACTGACTCACATGGGTAGGAGTTATTTTAAAATGCATGTTTGAGCGGTCGTGCTGTTGAGAAGGAAAAAGGAAAGGGAGTTTGAAGAAAGATTTTCAGAAATCTACCTGGCAGCATTTATAACTAAATAATTAAAGAGCCTTACACATCGAAGACTTACAGAAGGAATGAATGAAACATATCACATAAAATATCTGAAAATTTGGTACAGATTGGCTGGCTGGCATATTTCCCTTGTGAAGCAGAATCTTTGAGGGGGTATTGTATAAATACTCTTTATGATTGTGTTGCAGACAAGTATTCCACAGATGGTAGAAAGAGGTACACTTTCTCTACACTTGCTTTTTGTCATGCATGGTGGCAAAAACATTGTCTGGCTCACACGAACACATACACCCCTCAAAGAAAAAATTTGCAGGGTATTCTCAGAAATGCATGAACAGAATACACACAGAAACAACTTTTTTAGAAGAGTACTAGAAATAACCATATACGTTGGTATTAACCATACGGGTTGTATTAGGCATCAGTTGCCCAGCTGGCGTGACGTGACCCTGGTAAGTGTATACTTGCTGCTCCTTGTTTTGCATGGACTGGCTGTTTCTCCAAAGTCTACCTTTGCTTTTTAGAGGTATATTGGGAAGCTAATATGTCATGTGGCCTTTAGCATGCATTTGTTTTACTTTTAATGCCTTTAATTCTTTGCCTCTTCTGTGCATTAAAATTTAAGAAGAGCAAGGTGGGGAAGTAGCAGAAACAAAGCTGCTGTTTTTTGTCCGCTGCATCAACCTGTCTTTCCCTGGTTAGCAGACACTTGTGCTTTCTAGCTGGCTTTTCCTAGATAATCAGGTCCTTCCTGGGAGGCTTATACACATAGCTGGATGTCTGAAGAGGTCCTAGAATTACTTAGTTTTTTGCCTTAAAAAAAAAAAAAAAAGAAACATTTGCAGAATCCCTTCTGTTAATTCTTAAAGTTCACAAAGCATTCTCTCTCTCTCTCTCTCTGTCTCACACACACACACACACACACACACACACACACACACATATTTTGGGCCTAACCACACTGTATACCGTGTTCGTTCTACAGTAAACTGGGCCTTAAGTGACTGGATTCACACATCTGGTTCATAGAGAGCCCTTGCATGCAGTATGGCTGGTTGTTAACCTGGTGGGTTCCTGCTGATTCATACCTCCCACCTCTGATGTTGAAAAGGTCCTACAGGGAAGTATGGGCTGAGTGGAGATCGGGGCACACGTTGCCAAACCTAGTCTCTTACTAACTTTTGCGGCCCATATCCAGTGTGCTGATGGTGTAAGTGAGAAGGAATCGCCATGTGGCCTCCCGGGGGGGTGTGTAGTATAGAGATCCCCTGACCAGATGGAGAGACTGGGGACGTGTGTCCCAAGCCCATGTGGGTGTAATTTGCAGGTCACCCAACCTTTCTTTTTTTTTTTTTTAATTTTATTTATTTATTCATGAGAGAGACGAGGGGAGGGCAGAGGTAGAAGCAGGCTCCCAAGGAGCAGGGAGGCCGATGCGGGTCTCGATCCCAGGACCCTGGGATCATGACCTGAGCCGAAGGCAGACGCTTAACCATCTGAGCCACCCAGGCACCCCTCACCCAACCTTTCTGACCCTCGATTCCTTTGTCCATAAAAGAAGGAGTTTAGAGTCACTGATTTCTAAGGTCTCTTTAAGCCGTAACAGCTTTTCCTTCTCTGGGAGAAAAGCCAGGGACTTGAAGTCTCCTTAAGATCACCCTTCCGGGCCCATAGGTCGCATTGCCTGAGTCCTGTACCGCCAACATTCGTGTGGAAGAAGACATAGAAATATGGAGGAGACACACACGTGTGTAATACCTTTGAGATCCACTTACAGATAGGGGAGCTCCTGTCAGCAGTGTGCGGTGCGAGCCGGCAGGCTCTGCTGACGCCGTGGCAGCTCCCTGCACAGCTAAACCCGCCTCGGCGCTGGGTGCGAATGCCCCGTAGAGTCAGCGGCTAACAAACGAAGCGCCCTGGGGTGTCACCTGCGTCACGTGTGTTACAAAGTCTAGCCAGTGGGCCCTTAAACCTACTCCGAGGCCATGAAAGGTTAGAGTAACGAGAACCTCTAGGAAGGTGTTTTAACGTTATACACATGCATGCATGTGTATGTACGTGTGTATGTATGCCCAACACATACGCACTCACATATGAGACGTTTTATAAAGGAATACAGTCTATAAGGTCAACTTTCATGTACAATAAATATATCTAAAGCCTGTTGAGTAAATCATGCATTTCCAAATATGGTTCGGCCAAGTAACAGTAATTAGACAGTCTCACGTGTGGAATTTTCAGAATTTGGGGTCACATGCAGTTGTGGTAGGAGGAAGACAACCGAAGCAAACGATTTTCTCTTAAATTATGGGGGGAATATACTATTCTAACTATATTTTCATCTCTTACCAAATTAATTACCCCACATTCAAAATGGCTCCTTATTTTATAAGCTTGACGTATGTTTCTGAGAGTCAGGATTTTTACTGATTTGAGGATACAGCTTCCTTAATTGTGTATACAGTTTTTTTTTTCTTTTAAAGATTTCATTCATCTATTTGAGAGAGAGAGAGAGAGCACAGGCAGGGGAACAGCAGAGGGAGAGGGAGAAGCAGGCTTCCCCGCTCAGCAGAGAGCGTGACTCAGGGCTCAATCCCAGGACCCTAGGGTCACGACCTGAGCCAAAGGCAGCCGCTTAATCAACTGAGCCACCCAGGCGACCCTACAGTTTTTTTTAAAAGGACGTGTTATTTTAAAATCTGCTTTACTAACTAAAACGTTCTTAGTAAAGATAGAGCGAAGTTCTGTGTATGATTCATGGCATTCTAAGATATGAGTGGCCAATAGAGGTCCTGTGGACTTTTCGGGTTGTCTCCAGTCTTTCACAGTTATAAGTAATACTGCAGCAAACATCTTGTAGTGAAATATTCATGTTCTGGCAGGCTGATTTCCTTAGGATTAAATTCTAGATCTGGAATCACAAGGCAGGCTTTTGGGAAATATGCCCAAGATGCCTTCCATGACATATGTACTGTTTATGCCCGACCACCCAACAGCCTAGGACAATCCTGCCTTTCCCAAAACTTTATCCATATTGAACATTTAAAAAAAATTCTGTGACTCTATAGGCAAAAAAGTTCGTCCATCCCTCTTTCCCTCCTTCCTTCCTTCCTTCCTTCCTTCCTCCCTCCCTCCCTCCCTCCCTCCCTTCCTATTCCTGTAGGCTCCACGCCCCTGAGATCGAGACCTGAACTGAGATCAAGAATCAGACGCTTAACCGTTGACTGAGCCACCCAGGCACGCCCCATTTTCTCAGGAACTAGCAAAGTCGAACTTTGCGTCTTGCCTAGCCATTTGTATTTTTTTCTTTTGTTCGTTACTGTTCACATCTTGTGTTCATTTTCCTGTTGGGGGTGGGGCCTTTCTTGATTATTGTTATTTAGGTGGCAAATAGATCGCTGAAGTGCGCTGTGTGCTTTTCAAACATTAATGGTTGGTTACAGTTTTTTCCTTTTTAGTTACTAGTGTTTGCATTGTCATTGCCCCTGCCTGGTGGCTGTGTGCAATCCATTCCCATTCTGCTGGCTCCTGGCTCCTGGGAATTGTGTGGTGGCCTTTGCGTTACTGCGTAGAAAGCATAACTATGTGGGGCTCTGTGGGTATGAATTTCCTCTGAGCTGTAGACCACCACCTGCAATATTCTCCAGCGTCTTTACTGCCCGGGCAGAGAAGAACCCAGGTGTTTTAGAATACCGTCTAATGTGGTGTTGTGGAGAGAAAGCAGGAGTCAGAGATGAACATCTCCACCCTAGCACACGTTAGGGGGCAAGTGACTTAGGCTGCAGTGCCCTGGGAATGCTGAGTTGTGTCTGTCGTGCTTGCTTTCTGCAAATGGAGGTTAGTAATAGGGTTGTCTCTGCTGAAGAATCAAGATGTCCTTGGCTTCCCAGTACCCTGGGCCCTCCTGCCACCATTACTGCTCTGGCTGACAGAAACCTGAAGATCCATCGGAGGCACAACCGTCACACCTCCGTATATTCTAGTGTCCGCTCATTTGAGCATTTGTGCATGCTTGTGTCTTTCACCCTTCTGTTTTCTTTCACTGGGTTGTGTTTATGTTCATGTTAACGTTCCTGTTGTGTGGTTTCCTTTGATACGTCACCCCGAAACGTTTGATCACTCAGGGTATAAGTATGTCAAAATAAAATAAATAGAAGCCATATAACCATAGATATAAACACATTCAAAAGAGTAAAGGGCTACTCAATCGCCAGTTACTATTTTTTATTACGGCCCCCGCTTTGTTGAAAAATTGAGTTACTTCAGATGGCCTTTAATGGACAAATAAGCATAATTGAGTCTGTGAGTTGGATCTGTTTCTGCAGCATTCATGGCGATGTGATGTGAAATTGGAAGGAGGCAGTCAGGAGACCGCTACGGAGTAGAGCTGACGGCGGCCCACGTCTCCTTCCAGACCAGGTGGGAGAGGGGGAGATCCTCTCCCAGGCCTTACTGCTCCCACCGGCTTGTGTGTGCGCGCGAACACATGTGCGTGCTTATCCCTATGTTTTAATTACCACAAGATCAGAAGAAGCACGGTCTCTGGACAGGTCTTCAGGTGATAGCTCTGTTTCTGGTTACTGACCTGTATTTGTGTGGTCAGGTGCCAGGGAGCCTATAAAATTGAATCAGGCACAGAGAGGATCTCCCTTGAAGGATCTTATCCTCTCTTCTTGGGGAAAATAATCCATAACCAATTACTATAGACCAGGTGCTGAAACAACAGACATTTATTTCTCACTGTTCCAGAGGCTGCAAGTCGAAGATGGAAGTGCAGCTGATTTGCTTGCTGGTGAGACCCGTTTCCTGGTTTGCAGCCGGCTGTGCTCCTGCTGTGTCCTTACACAGTGGGGGGAGAGTGGGGGAGAGCGGAGAGCAGTGGGGGAGAGTGGGGGAGAGCGGAGAGCAGTGGGGGAGAGTGGGGGAGAGCGGGGGAGAGCGGAGAGCAGGGCAACAAGCTCTCTCTCGTATAAGCGTGCTGTCCCATTGCTGAGGGCTCCATCGTCACGACCTAATTACCTCCCAAAGGTCCCGCCACCTAACACCTTCCCGTTGCGGGGTGTTAGGATTTAACATACGCATTTTGGAGGGACACAGAAATAAATGTAAATGCTATGATGCAGGGTAGTCAGAAGAAAGTCAGCCTGCCAGCCATGTCTTCCTCTCCCCGCTCCCTCCATCCCTCCCTTCCTTCCTCCGTTTCTCCCTGTTACCTCACTGAGTCTTTGCTGAAGCCTGCTTTGTGCCAGGCGCTGTGCTAGGCCCAGGGACAGAAGTGGGTGCAATCAGTGTACCCAGGAGGAGCGATAGTAGTTGAAAATATCACAGATGAATTGAGAACAGTTTGGGGACAAACAGGCAGAGATTAAATCCTTACAGGGGTTCAGCAGAAGAAAGCCTTATCTTTGTCAACAGGTCCAGGAAACGCTCCATGGAAAAGGTTGCACTTCATTTCGATCTTATAGAAAACAGGAATGGTGTCTGTGGGGCGTCTCCTACTAAAGAGTGTGGATCAAAGCAGAGATACGGAAACCACAAGGCATGGATGGCAGGAAAGGGCCTCTGGCCAAAACGTGTGTTGCCGGAACAGGGGTCCCTGAGGAGTGGCAGGTGGCTTGGGAAGGATGAGAGGGAGAGTCTAGAAAATTAAGCAGTCGAGCCTTGATTTGGTGGCGGCGGGAGGAGGGGCTGGAAGTTTCCAGGGGAGAGGATCAAGCTATCTACTTTCCATGCTAATTATGACGAAAATGTGTGCATGTTTGTAAAATGCAGTCAGTGGAGGAGAGAAGAAGATTGGAAATGCCCATCGTGGGGGATCTGTCACACGGAATCCTTTGTTTAACAATCTGGAAAAGTCGCTGCAGGATGGCTTTGCTTTCAGAAAATTTAATTTGTAAAAGTCGTGATTAGAGTCCCCCTCAAATGTGTTGAAATGGGGCGTTTCCCTGTCATTTCAGTGGGCGTTGGTTTGTAGTTCTAAGGAATTTTAATCTTCTGCATCTGCCTGAAGTAGGTTCTCCTCTTCCAGATAAGAACCCAGAGTAACTTACACGGGTTTCAAGCTGGGCTACAATGGCTGCCTGAGAGCAGGAGGAAACCTCCTGGGGCCTGTGCAATTGTATTTAGACTCGATTGTGGTGGTGAACGCACAACTCTGCACGTTTACCCCGACCTCCAGTCGCTTGAATTTTACAGTGTTTAAACGATACCTTGGTAAAATTGGGGTGGGGTGTGGAGAAGAAAAGAGTTGTGAAAATGTTTTATAACCTGAAGACCTCCCAGATCCATAGCTAGATTCTAGGAATTCAAACACGTGGTTTTAAAAACTTAAGTGGCTCACAAGAAAAGCGTGTAGATGTAGGGGGCAAGAATTAAGGTGAACCCAAATTCATTTATTGCTCGTTACCTGTACCCTAATGCTCATAGCATTTAAGTTTTTATTAACAACAGGTCATACCTAATTAAAACTTACGCGTCGGAGATGTTCCCAAAACTGTTATTGAGCTGAATGAAATGTCTGCCATCATAAAATCTGATCTTATCTTTTCCATCTAACTGCTTCTAATGATTTCAAGTGACAGTTTGTGGCACTCCACTCTGGTTCACATGAGGTTGGTCACAAGAGACTGTTGCTCCTACTAATAAGGAAAAAATGGCCGTAAAAGTTACAAAATCATAGCTTTAAAAGAACTCAGCAGACCCTGCTCTTTGTGTAAAGAGCTCTTCTCCCCTTTGGCATTCTCCTCATACATTCTTCATAGTACTTTTCAAAATGAGCTTGAATTTTTAAGGAATTAATATCTGCCTTGCCTTCTAGACCAGGGTTTGGCAAACTACAGCCCAAGGGCCAAATCCCCAGGGCCAAGGGTTTGAGAAGCCTTTCTGGCTGGAGGATTAAGGATCAAGGATTGATCCCTCCAAGGTTGGTAGCCAGGGGCACTTAATGTCACTTTTTTCAGATGATGATAATCTAGTTTTGGAGGGACATGCCAAGCCAAGGATTAGTTGCAGGAGTGGCGTTTAATATCCAGATCAAGTGGTTGGAAAAATGGAGATACGGAATTGGGGAGGGGAAGGTCCCATAGAGCAGAGATTCTCCGCACTGGCAGAAAATCGAGATTGCTAGAAGGCTTTCGCTCAGATACGGATTTGCACGCATGCGTGTCCTCATCAGTCCCTACCTCTGCCAGGCCTGGCTTCTGATGGGATATGGTTGAGGAGAGCTTAGATTTGTATGTCTGAAGTCATCCCCTACACTCCTTCAGAATGCTGTGGAGAATTGGAGGGGTGGGTTAGGGAAACAAGATGGACCAGGAGTGCAAAGCGGTTGACCCTAAGGAGTGGATGCTGGGGGTTGACTGGATATGCCCTCCTATATTTGGTGGAAATGGTCTGCCTTAAAAAAGCTTTAAAACCAGAACATCAGACAAAAACATTGCCCTGCTCTCGTCCATCAGGGCAGGGGTTATCCTGGGTGGGAGGGAAGTGAGGCGTTGGGGTAAGGACAGAGTCTAAAGAGGCTGTGTGTATCTGCAGGATTACAGTGCTTTTACAAACCCCGGAAATAAATTTGGATAGCGTAACCTCACGCCTGGGAGGAGCAAAAAGCCTCGAATATTTATGACATTTTCCCTGTTTCCTTTAGATCAGCTTCAAATTGGTAACAGCTTCCCATGCCCTGTGGAAAGAGCTGTCCAGGGGATCAGAAGGCAGAGGGAACTTTTCGTTTCCCTGTTGTCTCCTGTGGTTTGCATTTCATGTCTGCTTCCGTGATGTTCTGGTCCGACGTTGGTTGACCCGTGCTGAGAGGGGGGTCCTGGCTGGCTGCACGTGCGGCCAAACCAGAGCACCCAAACACCTATCAGAAGAGATGGCAGGTCTCCACTGGGGCCATGGGGTGACTGGTGGCATCCCTGAGGACACTCTTGTGTCCTGCAGCTTCGGAAGAAAAGTTAGTTATTAGTCCTGCTGAGTCACCAGGTCAGACTTGCAGAGCAGGCTGAGTGCAGTCTGTGGCCAGTGGTTGAGCAACGGCATTGGCCATTCCCACTCGCCCCTGAAATCCTGATTTCATCAGTTCGGCCACTTCTAAAAAAAAAAAAAAAAAAAAAATCACAGTTGGTATCAGGCTTGCCCACACTTTGAACTTTGCGCAAAACATATTTTTAGGAAAGCCAAAAACAGAGAACGCCAGGAGAAAACTCAGCTAACAGATCACATGCAAATGTCATTTTTATTCCATTTGTCCGTGCTTCTGATTCTAACTGGACTGGAGGTTTGATTGGCAGAGGGAATTTGCCTCATTTTGTTTAAAAAAATAAAAAAAATTTTTTTGTTTTTTTCCCCAAATGTCACATCTTGGAACCAGGAATGAGGATCCCTAGCCATAAAAACAAAAGAGGCCTGGAATAGATTCAAAACACGTGTTCTGAAAACAGAGCTGGATGCTTGAGGGGCCATCACAGATTATGATCTCTAAATGTCGGTGTTTTCTGTGATTGAACACTAGCCCTTCCTAAATTCTGTGCTTGTGCATTTGGTTTTGGAATCTCTCTATTAATCTGTTCTTCTCCACTTAACTACAAATGACGCCTCGGTCTCTCTAATTTGACTTCGTTCCTGTTACCATCCAAGTTCCTGCAAGCAAAAATAAAACCCAAAGGAAGCAGATCTTTTTATCCATCTGTTAGGACAACGAGGAAATAACATTCATCTGATTTTCTAAAGTAATTGCTTTCCCCACATTAGAATCACAGAAAAGAGAGCCTATTTGGGGTTGACACAGAGAGAAAAACTTTAGTGAAGACGTCGCAGTAAAGAAAGAACTGAATTGGAAATGATTTCAGGGCTTGTATCGTCCCACAAGGTGATTCTCTGAGACACAGCGTTGGAACAGGACTTAGGGAAACTGCTCCCTCCATCCTCACCAGTGTGTCTCTCCATTCGTCTGGTGGATGTTATTGGCATGCTTGGGCACTGGGATAAGACGACCAGACAGCCTCCTTACCTACAGGGGGGCTCACCATCTGCGAAGTCCTGGGGTCATCTGGCGTCTCCCAGGAAAGAGTGGGCGGTGCCATTATTGCTGGGTGTTCATGCGGCTTGAAATGTTTCTAGAGTGTTTCTGTCTGTTCCCTAGTGAATTGGTCAGTTGACTGGTTGATTACCTCTCTGGCGCTCCCACGCCTTGCCCATCGTCTCCTTTTCCCACGTCACCTGGCTTTTGTGGGGTGCTGTGTAGACAGAAGAGCTTTCTGCCTGTGCTTCGAAGCCAAGGTGATGTGAGTCTGTTGGGATTCCCCCTGGGGGACAGGAAGATCGACGGAGACACCAGGGATTCCGTCAGGAGACTTGTACTTGTGGTGCTGTGAATGTCCCTTGCGTGCCCAGCCACCTAGTGTGTACGAGCCCAGTGAGGAGAGTGGAGATTGAACCATGAGTCATTGGAGAGTGAAACCAGTCCCGTGCTGGGGGCGACCAGGAACGAGGGCCCTGTGTGAAGGGCCCTGTGAGCAGAGAATGTGACCCAGAGAGAGAAACCCAGTGCTGTCCCAGGGCTCATCAGGAACAGATGGGATCTGGAAATAAAGCCACCACCTCTCAGATAACGGAAACCGCATTTAGACGTGGGCCTGGCCGTCTCCACACCCAGATCAAAAATGTCGATGTGAATTCGAGCAGTGTGCATGGGATTTCCAGAGCATTTGCTCCGTGTGTGTGCGTCTCTATGTGTGTGTGTCTATATATATTCTTTTTCCTTTTGGCCCTCCGGTCCTTTCCGCCCTATCACAGGGTGTTTGGGCTGCTGAGCGGCATTCACCATGGCCTTTCCTGGGGACTTCCCTCTTTAGATTCGTTTCGTTTGGCTTCGCTGCCCTGTTGCAGGCCTTTCCCCTCCCGTTGCCCCCGCAGCGGCCAGGCCCATGAGGAAGAACGGCGTGGCGCGGGGTCCAGCCCCAGAGCGGGTCGCAGGGCTCGGGGAGTCTCCAGTGCGTAGAGCCCGCCAGGCCTCCCTCCTCCTGGACCTGCAGGAGCAGTGTTCCCCGTGGTAACATGTCATTAGCATGTTCTTCAGGACAATGAGCAACCTAAGCCGCATATCAGTTGCTGGGACTCTAGAATGCAGCTGCCTTTTTCCGTGTTCCTTTGTACGGCTCCACTCGCCACTCCTGTGTGTACCTAGGAGCAAATGCTTCGGTGCTTTTGCTGGCAAATCTCTAAGACATCCTTATTTTCTTTATCTGTGGATCTTACTATCACCATTGACTTTATACTTGAAGATTCAAAAAAGCGGAGGGCGGGGGATATACATACATTAACACGGAGAGCGACAGGGCTGCATCTAACACATCCACAGTAGGCGCACACGTGCGCACGCGCGCGCGCGCACACACACACACACACACACACACACACACACACACACACACACACACACACACATATTCTCTACTGAGTAGTCATTGGGAACCTATTAGAAACGGATCGGAATATGACCCTACGAGAGCCCCAGGTTCCACCCTGTGGTCCTTCTTGTGACCCTGATTTCCTGAATCCCTAACTAGAGTAAGAAAAACCCACTAGTGGTTTTATGCCTTTGACTTTGTAAGTTTGGTGACGTGGAGGAGTAAAGAAAAAAATAAGGGGGTGGGGACAAGGTTGGTGCTGAAATTGCTGCGCTAACGTAAGTCTAACTGGAGTGCAGTGTTGGGGTGCAGCGCATTGCTAGGACCAGGAGAGACCATACAGCATGCATGCCTCCCCTGGGGAACAGTCCTGCAAAGGATGCCCCGCCGGGAAGACAGGAAGGACCTTGTGCCTGACAGAAGCCGGGACGTGGCCCTTGGGCAGACTCTGTGCAGCCCATCTTTTGCGCCGAGTCCTTATTTCCCATCTGTGGGTTCTCTTGTGTTTCTGGGCAGATCTCCACACATCCTGTCTCATGCACTCTGCAAATAGAGCTCCTTTTTCGTTAAAGTATGAAATGTGAATCCAGATGGCCAAAAGCACTTAGATTTAAGCGATACATTGTAGCTAATTGAATTGTGAGTGTCTGTGAGGTGGTGGATATTTAGTAAGTAAGCGGCACCAGGTGCTTTCCTGCAGGTCTGTGGGTGCCGTTTTTCAAGCATGTTCGTAGGAGAGGTGAAAACCTGCAAACGTGGCTCAGCTCTTTGAAATGAGATATTGGGGAGGCGTTTGTAAATTGTCGTGGATTAGGTTTTTTTTTTAAGATTTTATTTATTTATTCATGAGAGACAGAGGGAGAGAGAGAGAAGCAGAGGGAGAAGCAGACTCCCAAGGAGCAGGGAGCCCGATGCGGAACTCGATCCCAGAACCCTGGGATCATGACCCGAGCCGAAGGCAGACGCTTAACCATCTGAGCCACCCAGGCGCCCCGTGAATTAGGTTTTGTGAGCTTAAGAGGCACAGTGGCTGAAACGGAAGGGGGACGTAAGGGCATTCGTTCCCCCCGCAGCAGGTCAAACCTACCCGTCGCAGCAAGACACCTGAGCTGTGAGTTACGAGTCGCAAACTGCGTTCTCAGCTCGGCAGAGTTTAAATGCGATTAGTAACCAAACAGCTGCTTGACTCTGTTCTCTGAACATCCGTTGCGATGTTCAAGTTATTTTGAAAACTTCTAGTTTCTTTTAGTATGTACCCGATACGTATTTTTTTCTGAAATATCTAACTTCCTGGAACCGGGTTAATATTTTAAGCTCTTGTGCGTGGCTGTCTTGCCACCATGTGTCTTCTAAGCTGAGGCTGTGTGTTCAGCGTCTTGCCAGCAGACAAGACAGCCCTTTCTCTGGGCCCCGCTGGGACTTGAGCTCCCATGTCCTCTTCCAGATACGGAGAGCTTCTAGCTTCTAGCTTCTAGCTTCTAGCTTCTAGGTGGGGCAGGGTCCGGCTGTGTCTGGCTGTGCTCCCCGCAGCGCAGGGTGGGGGCCTGGCCCCAGCTGGCTGACCATGGGGAAGGGGAGGGAATTGGGCATGGTCTGGGTTCTGCTCTTGAGCATCTGTTAAACCTGGAGGAGCCCGTTCTCCCGAGGACATGGTCAGAGGGACGTGCGCAGGGCACTGGACTTACAGGACAGCAGCCTGGGGGTTGGAGGGTGCAGGTTGGGACATCTGTAACACTCAGGCGAGGCATCCTGTCTCAGGAGGCCGGCTCACTCCTGGGTCGCAAGGCAGGTGCTGGAATGAGGCTCCTGCCCTGGGTGTCAGGAGGAAAGCCTTATCTGCCTGTTACTTAGTAGGTTACATCTCTTCTGGGTTGCTGGTGCTGTCTGCTGGTTCTCCCTTTGCTGCCCTTCTTAAAGAGTTTCCTTTAACAACACGGTTGTCTCCTCAATGCAAAACTGCTCTTCCCTGAATGGAAGATTCCATCAGAGGCTCGTTCTATGACTCAGGTCAGAAGAAACCATGTGTTGGCAAAGGCATGATGGCCCCGTGCTTTGTCGCAAGTTTGATAGTCGTTAGCCTGTGAGCGTTGAACCACACACGTGAAGCCTGCCTGTGGGAGTGTTTTTTTTGCGGGGGGACCTTTCCGTGTGTGTGTGTGTGTGTGTGTGTGTGTGTGTGTGTGTGTGTACATATTAAATACATGCATATGTGCCTAGAAAGTAAAGATAGAACTGGAAACGGATCACAGGATGGAAAGACCAGTGAAAGTAAAGATAGAACTGGAAACGGATCACAGGATGGAAAGACCACTTACAGTGTCCAAAAGTCTGTGTTTTTCTCATTTTTTGATGATACATGACTGATTTTAAAGGTTTTATTAATAAATGGATTTGTGGCTCATGTTAGAAAGTTCTATCCCTTTGCATATTGGCAACTTCCCAAAGTAAGCCACATAAAAATACTGTTGCAACACAAAATAAGTATTTCTGAATATAGCCATATGAGAATTTACATCAACATTGTTTTTAAAAAATGTTTGTACCCCAGGATGCCACTTCTGTGTTCGTGTATGTGTGTGTGCATCTGGTATGTGTGCATGTGTTTTTAATACTTCCCATCCTATGACATGGCGTGCCAACATCCAGCCTGATGTCGTCCGGCATGTGTTTGGATTGTGTCTCTTGCATTACAAATTGCAGCGGAGACAGGTGCGGGAAAACTTTGTATATGAATTTAATTCCTTAGAATGATCTCAGAAGATTATCGAGATCTGGGTTCTAGTCCCATTTGGAGAGAAGATGTTACTTGGAATCATTTGCTCATTTTTATACTTTCTCCCTTTAGACAAGCAGATGCCCAGGGTCCAGAAGCCTGTACGACAGCACAGCAGGACTCTCAGAAGCCGTCCCAGCTCTCTAAGCCACCTCCTGCCTGGGAAGCTCCAGAGGTGCCCCAGGAGGCCCGCAGCCGAGCGGGGACCCTACCTCGAGATTACAGATACCCAGAGGAAACGCTCGGCCCAGGACCACACGTGCCGAGCGTCCCCTCGGCCCTGCACACTTGGGGGCAGGACCCGAGGCCCGTGAACACTGCACCGCTCCCCAAGAAGCCAGCCCCACAGAGGCCACCGCCGCCCAAACGTGAACCCAGGCAACTCAAGGGCCTGGCTGGTGGCACACCTGGGGCCGCTCACCTAGGTGCCCCCAGCAGGCCCTTTCCCCCCCAGTCCCCGGAGGCCCTGGAGGCGTGCGTGGACCGCCTGTCCCTGTCCCACAGCCCCTGTGCCTTGGTGGAGAAGCTGAGCAGTGCGCAGCCCGAAGACGGTGTGAGGGCCTCTGGCGAGCACGGCAGGCGGCATGTAGATGAGCACACAGCCTGCCCTAAGCGTGAGGCCCTGCTCCCTTCCAAGTTCCGGCCCCTGCAGACGTCCGCCATGGAGACCTCTCGCTCCCCTTCTCCTCAGTTCGCTCCCCAGAAGCTGACAGACAAACCTCCCCTGCTGATCCAGGAGGAGAATTCTGCAAGGTACTACCCTGGGACAGTGGCCCTGTGCGCTTCCCCTTTTCTGAGCTCCCGCAGGAGGTTTGTGGTGCATCTTTCCTGGGTGGTGGACGCCGGGTACCTTGCTTCAGCTACACATGTTGGATTTTAAGTTGCCTCTGGGGACTGACTCCATGGGGGAGAATCCGCAGCTCCAGTGGTCAGTTAGATTTTGAACTTGGTGGGGGGGCTGTCCTGTTCCACAGGAGCAAGGGGGATGTGATAGAGGTGGGGAGCCATCCCCGGTCCCTTTCACCCAAGGCCAGCATTGATATATGCATCATCCACAGGCATGTGCCCGTCAGCGCTCTGTGTTCCCTAAGCACCTGTTTGTAATCAGAATCCGGTTTAAACTAAGCAGGAGACCTTCAGGAGAAAATGGTGTTTTTCATAATGTCCAGTATTTCCACGCTGTTTTTTCTTTTTCTTTTTGAAGATCTTCTTTATTTGAGAGAGAGAGTGCAAGTGAGCACGGGGTAGGGAGGGGCAAAGGGAGAGGCAGAGAGAGAGAGAGAGAGAGAGTCTCAAGCAGACTCCCCACTGAGCATGGAGCCCGATATGGGGCTCGATCCCAGGACCCTGGGTTCATGAGCCGAACCGAAACCCAAGAGTTGGCCGCTGAACCGACTGAGCCACCCAGGCACCCCTCCACACTGTTTTTCTACGTCTTATGTGAAAAGCCAGGCTGGTGTACGCTTTTTGTTAAAGCAGAGGAAACATCTATTCTAGTTCGTGGTGCTGGTGTTGCAATTTCAGGCACAGGATTGTCTGCCATGCCCGCTGGGACGTTGGTAAGCGTGGTCAGGCGGGGAGCTGACAGGAGCGCCGACTGTTTCCTTTTTCCCTCCTGCCTGAGGGCCTTTGAAGAAGTGAGAACTGGAAGAAGCGGAGAATTTTCATCTTGTTCTCTAGAGCAGTGGTTCTCAAGCTGGGGGAGGGCCGTTTTGCCCCGAGGGGACATCTGGCTGTGTCTGGAGAGGTTTTGGGTGTCACAGCTGAAGAGGGAGTGCTGCCCCTGGCATCTCGTGAACAGAGGTGAGGGATGCTGCTCCACATTCTGCGGTCCCCAGGTCCGCCCCGCAGCCGGGAATGCTCTGGCCGGGAATGTCCCCAGCTGTCCCACACGGCCGCCAACAGTCACATGGGGCCGTGGGAACGTCCGTTAGTGAGAAATATAATAAATCCCGCGCGTCATTCGGAACAGTGTGCAGTTGGTGGCACCGGTAACTGGTTGTTTCCATCGTTCCCAGAAAGGTCTACTGGACCTTCCTGTTCTGGAGTCTCAAGCTCTTCTTCTTTTTTTTTTTTAACTTCAAAATGTCTCCGCAGAGAGGACATTCCTGGTATCATCCTGTGTGTCCAAGTGTGACATTGTACCCACAGCTGCGCTTTATGTCGTTTACGATGTGGGTGTCACTGAAACGTCCTTGCCGTGGCAGGTGACATTGTAAGCTGTGAGAGGAAGGAAAGGCTGTACAGTGGTCTGTGGTGGGGCAGGTATGTGACAGTGTCGCAAGCGAGCCAGCCTCTGCCCCTCCATCCTGCGTCCTGCGGAGCTAGCGTGAGGAGCATGGGCCCCTCGGACAAGCACCGCCACGTGCCCCACGGTGCTCCCGACCTGTGTTCGCTCTAGAAGCAGGCAGTAGCTTTCATTTTCCCTTGCCTGAAGCAAGTGTTGATTTTCTCATTCTGTCTGTCCTGCGAGCTAGAGAGGGATTTCGGTAAGCTGCGACGATACTATAGAAGATCCTGGCGGGGGTTGGGGGGGCGGGGGGGTCTGGGGGGTCTTTGGGGACCCACGGTATTGAGTTTTCTCATCCGCCATGCCCTTGGGGCCAGAAGGCGTTGGCTTTGCAGTATGTCTCTTGCTGTACAAGTGCTCACAGAGAGCTTGAACTCTGGTCGGCATCTGGACCCATCCCCAAATACGTCCTCTCTGCTCTTCTCGGGAAGCACGGGGAGGCACAGGGTGGCCGTGCTGCTTCCGTAAGTTGCTACCAAGGAAGTCGCTCATAGGGGACTCAATTACCGTTCCCCACGGTGTGTGCTGTCAATCAGTCCTGGTGTGAAAGCGTGGAATCCCAGTGACCGACGAGACAAAGGAGAAGCCAGGGCCCAGGGGTCCTGGCTCTGCTCGGTGTCCACAGTCAGCGACCGACAGGTCCGCAAGGAAAGCGTGCCCGGGGCAGGGCTTCCCACGCTGCCTGTCACTTGAGCTCGGCTCAGAGATACTGTTCTTGCCCTGCCCTCTGCCGACTTCGAGTTCTGGAGCTTGAGATGCTCACCTCCTCTCCCTCCACGTCTGGTGTCTCCCTCCTTCCAGTTACCCCTCGATCACGAATGTGCGTGTGCCGGCCACCTGCCGGGGTGCCCGCCGGGGGGCAGGGCAGGCTCCCACACTCACGCACCTGCTGAGCAGTTCCCGTGGGCCAGGCGCCGAGCTGCTGAGACCAACAGGGTGCAGCATTCCTTCCCTCTGGGGAATTTCTGAACGGGCATTCATGCTCCCCCCTCCCCCAAAATGCATCAACTCTTGTCCTGAAACTAGGTAGCTTACTTTCAAATCTTTAAAAGTTCTCTCCGGGTTTCTGGTTGAAACTACAAAATGGAGGCGCTGGCCGGCAGCATCTCTGGCGGTGGCCAGTGACAGGGATTTGATCACCCCCAGAAGCGTTCTCAGGAGCGATTTCCCAAGAGCCTGTTCCCACTTGGGAGCGGACAACATAGAGTGCCGGTTCGGCCCCCTCACGGCCACGTGCACGGCGTTAGCGCCGTCACCTCGAGCCTGTGCGTTTGCGAGTCTCCTGAGTGGGTCGGGGAGATCCCGCGAGCCGGCGCGGCGTGCGGCTGCCGGGCTCCCTCGGCAGTGGGCGTGAGTGGAGCCGCGTGGGGCGCTTGCTGCCGGGGCCGGGCTCCCGTGGGCAGCAGGCGCCTTGAGAGCAGCCACGGGGCACCCCACCTTCTCCGTCCCTCTGCTCTTGCCTGTCGCTTAGGAATTGATGAGCTCTGGTTGCGGTCAGGTCTAATCTGTTGTGTTTTGTCCTGGCTTTGAAGTAAAAATTCATCAGACTTTTTTTTAAATGTGGAAGTCTGGACAGTTTTTCGAGAGGAGAGACCATGTGTGCTTAGAAAAGATACTAGAGATGCTTTGCTGAAAAGTGTAGGTCAACGTGTGAAGAACGTGTTTTCATTGTGTTCTTTTTTTCGTGTCCTCCTGCCCTGGAAATCCAGTTTCTCCACAAGTGGGAGAAGATAAATAGAGGTGGACTTAGGAGTCAGTACGAGGGCGGTGCCTGGCTGGCTCAGTTGGGAGAGCATGGGACTCTTGATCTCAGGGTCGTGAGTTCAAGCCCCACATTGGGCATAGAGCTGACTTTAAAAAAAAAAAAAATTCAGGGTGAGGGACGATGGGTATTAAGGAGGGCACGTACTGCATGGAGCACTGGGTGTTATACGCAAACAATGAATCATGGATCACTACATCAAAAACATGATGTGATATATGGTGATTGACATAAATAGATAGATAGATAGATAGATAGATAGATAGATAGATAGATAGATAAATTTGGTGATAGGTGGTCCAGGTTTCTAGGTGTGGAATGAAAGGAATGCAGAGGGGTTCTTGTCTCTCCGTCTTTGCTTAGATAGGATGCCAAAAGTTTCCTTCTGGAGTTTAGCACATCTAAATGGTATTTTCTACAGAGCTGGGCCTTTTAAAATTTATTCACAAAGAAGGCATTAGGCGAGGACTGTACATGAATACCTAGATAAAACATCTAATGATTTCTACTGGAGGAGAGACGAGAATACAAAATTATTTTGGCCTGTGCAGCGCAGTGAACAGGGAAAAGAACATAATGTGTTCCCCGCTGCCAGATAAAAGGCAAAGAAAAGCATTTAATTTAGAACACTGGAGCATTCCTTGTGCTGCACAAAATTCGGTCCATTAGGATCACGTTGTAGAAATGATCTTAGCCCACTAAGTTAGAAACAAGTACTTTGGCTTCATGATTTTGACCTGATTTTCCTTCCCTTGTGGGCACCAGCAAATGGCTCTCTTTCTCCAATATGTCCTTTAAAAAATAACTTGAAACAGAGTTTTGTCCCGGTGGCCCTGGTCCCACAGGGTCCCTGGGTGTGGTCCGGCAAGGTGTAGCTGAGGGCACCAAGCGGCATTCAGGGTATCCTGCATGAAGCCCCATCACACCGACCAGTTCCGTGTTGTCTCTCTTCCATGTGGGTCCTCCCCAGCTCCTTTCACTGCGAAACCTTCTTTATTAATTTTTTTCTTTTCTTTTTTTTTTTGTTTTTGTTTGTTTTTTGTGTTGTTTTCTTTTTTTTTATTTAGAGAGCATGTGCGAGCGGGGGGCAGGGAGGGGCAGGGGAAGAAGAGAGGGAGAGACAATCTCAAGCAGGCTCCACACCCAGCGCAGAGCCCCACGTGGAGCTCAGTATCACGACCCTGAGATCATGACCTGAGCCGAATCAAGAGTCAGGCGCTCAACCAACTGAGCCACCCAGGTGCCACCCCCCGTCTTTTTTTTTTTTTTTTTTTTTTTTAAGGAAAAGTGTGTCCTCAGTGAGTCACTTAAACTAATGCAGAAGTGGTGTGCCCTGTGTTTGCTGCCAGATCCTTGTGTGGCTGGTTTGAGAAGCCGTGTCAAGGGTGGCTTGAAGTGGTGGAAGGCAGGTGGAGGGTGACAGCCGGTGCACACAGCACGGGAGGAAGCTTCAGATTGGGGCCAGCGGATGCATGGTGCTCAGTGTCCACACTCAAAACATGGCCGCTCTGTAGGGAAGTCCTCCCGCGGCCCCAGAACCACACAGGCCCCCGTGGGTGTGCACTGGCCCTGCTTTGAGACTGTCATGACACTTCTGTTAGAGAGGCCTGTCTGTCGCGGCTTTCCCCGCCCAAAGATAACGTCACTGAACAGGGCTTGTGAATGTGTGCACGATGACTGGCATGAAAACGAGGGCCCAACCATCTACCTCTCAGTCAGTAAGCCCAGGGATCCAGCCTCAGGCGTCTGTAGCTGTGTGGGTGACTTTGAAAATTGGAAGGTGCCCCAGACGCTCAAGGGCAGGAAATGGAGCCTCCTCCACCTCCATTCCCCATCCTCGGTCGTGGGATTGTAGAGGTTCTCCCTCCACTGCAGTGGCCCGCACGTCCCCCAGCCGTCAGGGCAGGCGAGGGACCGGCCGGTTTCTGTGCCGGGGAGCAGTCCGTATGGGGGCTCACTTTGTTTTCAGCACACGGCTCTTGTCTTTCCAGAATTGAGCGGGTGATGGACAACAATACCACGGTGAAGATGGTGCCCATCAAGATTGTGCACTCGGAGAGCCAGCCTGAGAAGGAGAGCCGCCAGGGTCTGACCCGCACTGCCGAGCTGCCTGCACTACCCAGCGGGCTGGAGAAAGACCAGATCAAGACACTCAGCACGTCCGAGCAGTCCTACTCGCGCTTCTGCCTGTACAGCCGCCAGGGTGCTGAGCCCGAGCCCCAGCGCCCCAGCGCCCCAGCGCCCGGCACCAAGGACAGCGGGGCCTCTCCTTCCGGCCTCAGCTACGTGAAGGCCAAGGAGAGGACAGCCGAAGACCTGAAATCGGAAGAGCTGGCCCGGGAGATTGTGGGGAAGGACAGGTCCCTGGCCGATATCCTGGACCCCAGTGTGAAGATCAGAACCACCATGGACCTCATGGAGGGCATCTTCCCCAAAGACGAGCACCTGCTGGAAGAAGCTCAGCAGCGCCGGAAGCTGCTCCCCAAAGTCCCGTCTCCGAGAAGCATGGAGGAGAAGTGAGTAAGGCTGCCTTCCGTTCTGCAGCTGGCTGAGTGTGCTTCTGCCCTCTCCGCAGCTCTCAGGCTTCAGGGGGCAAGGGGCTGGTCCACGGATCTGTTTTCGTGATGGCTTTTCAGGGGCACATTTTCATAAGCACTGCCCACTGCTTGTAGACCATGTTGGCTGTTTTGTGACCCTCCCAAAAGAGCCACTGAGGCCCGTTCCTGCAGATGCCACCTTGGGGGCCTGGAAAGATGTGAAAATACCACAGTTCCTGCGCATTCTTAGCTTGAGGCCAGCGTGGTTCAGGGTGATGCCCATGGGCTCCTTTCTCAGAAGACCACGCTTCTCAGCTGGGACACTGTCTCTCCTCTCCCCCCCCCCACCCCCCCGCCCCAGGGGACAGTTGGCAATGTCCAGAACGTGTTTAGTTGTCACACCTGGGAGGTACTGCCAGCATCCTGTGGGTGGAGACCGGGGAGGCTTTCGACAGCCTACCGAGCCCAGGACGCCCCCATAGCAGAGAAGGCCCCGGATGTCCGTCCGTGCTGACGAAGGAGGCTTTGTGCTCCTGGTTATGGAGCACAGTGAGTGGGTGCGTTGCCATGGGTTGCTAGACTGTGCTTTGCAGCCTGTTGCATTCACGGGCTGCCTGCACGGGCCTGCGTGGTCGCATCTGCCCTGGTGGTCGCATCTGTCCTGGTGGTGTCCACCGTCTCCATAAGCACTCTTCACGGACAGTAGGTGGGAGCTCCAGTGAAATGCAGCACAGAAGGACAACGGGGGTGAGGCGGACCCGACCATGGGGCACGGACGTGGCGGCAGGTAGAAAGGTGCAGGTTGCATTTAGGGCCTTGAGGCCTCTCTTACAGGTAGCTGTGTGCGCATACTCCTCGTAGACCTCAGGCTCCTGGCGAAAGCTCTCCCTCTACTCCGTTCCCTCCCAGGGGGAGATTTTTAGACATCCTGTTTACTTGACCTTTTCCCCTTTTTAAAAAACTGTATTCCGTAGACTCGAGAAGTATCCATTTGGCGACACATTTTTTTTTTAGATCTGTCACCTACTCCCCTGCCCCCTTTGGCTGTCTCTTGCCCCTGGCTGTTGTCCTGGTGTTGGCACCACCGTTTGCTTGTCACAGAGCAGGCCGTGGGCCGGAAGGAGGTGTCTGGGCATGGAGTCACGGCCGATTCAAGTTCTGACCTTGTTCCCCAGGAGAGAGGAGCCGGCCGTGCCGGTGGCCGCGTCCCTCGCTACCAACTCGACCTACTACAGCACGTCGGCCCCCAAGGCAGAGCTGCTGATTAAGATGAAGGACCTACAGCAGCAGCAGGACCCAGAGGACGACTCGGGGAGTGACTTGGACCACGACCTGTCGGTGAAGAAGGTAGGAAAGCCCGTTGTCAGTGACGGCGTGCTCAGAGGCAGGCAAGGGGCAGTGTGGGCCTGCGCCACGTGTCCAGGGGCCTTTGTGTTCAGCTTTTGTGCAGGACAGTGACATTTGGGACAGCAGTAGTAAGCCCTTCGTGACTAAGTTCTTCCACAATTGGGCCTTTTCCCTCACGGTCTCTTTGCCATCTTTTTTTTTTTTTTTTTTTTTAAGATTTCATTTATTTTGAGAGAGAGAGAATGAGCAAGAGAGAGAGCACAAGCCAGGAGGAGTGAGAGAGGGAGAAGCAGACTCCCTGCTGAGCAGGGAGCCCGATGGCGGGGCTCGATCCCAGGACCCTGGGCCCATGACCTGAGCCGAAGGCAGACGCTTCACCGACTGAGCCACCCAGACGCCCCTCTTTACCATCTTTGTATAGTAAGATCCAAGGTCATATTAAGTGGGTACCATTCTCATTCAAAAAGTTCAATTGATATGGCCCTTCTATCCCATTTAAAATCTAGGGGACTAGGGCACACACTCGTGCTCACTTGCTCTCTTTCTCTCAAATAAAATCTTTTAAAAGAGAAATAAAAATAAATTCTAGGGACTTAATTGTATGACCTCTAGCAACTCACATGTTCTCCCTGCCTTCCCTGAGCGGGAGCTTACGTTCAGCCAACACAAAAACATATATATATATAATACACTGTCAGCTCACTACAGCCTGTGGACCAGGCGTGGCCCACCACCTGCTTTGATAAAAGACCTGTTATGGAAACACAGCCACACTGATCTGTTTATCTGTGCGCTCTGGTGACTTTTACACCATAGCAGCAGACTTAAGTGGTCGCCCCTGACCGTGCGGCCTGTAGAGTTGAAGGTCTTCACTGTCTGGCCCTTTACGGAAAGAGTTTGCCAACCCTTAGCGTAGTACCTTGCATGGTAAGAGAATTAAAACGCGATGAAGGAATGGAGCAAAACAAAGGAGTGTGATTATAGAGGGCCCGGATGAGGGGCTGACTGAACAGTGACCTGGGTGGTGTGTGAAGGGTGAGCCGCATGGGTGTCTGGGTGCGCTGCAGGGAGAGGGGCCTGCCAGCGCTAAGGTCCTGAGGTGGGAGCCTCACGACATGTTGGAGAAGCAGCAGGGGCCAGTGGTGGGAGCTGTGTAGACGAGGAATGCCTCCATTGGAGATTGGAGATGAAGTCGGAATGAGGTCGGGGACTAGTGAGTGCCCATGAGGTTGTGCTAGGGACAGAATTACTGCTATCGGTGTCAGTGTCATTACTACTATATTAGCGTTAGATCTTCGTGATATGTCAGCATGCCAGACCTGTGCCGTCTAGGGGATTACCTGTTTTTCTGTAGGAAGGCCTCAGCATTAAAGGGATGAGGGACTTGCCAAAGAAAGTCTGTCTCAGAGGGGACCATATACTGTTTGTTCCAAGGGCTTGAGCCCGTCTAGTAGTAGGAAAAGGAAAGGAGGGAACCAGCATTTTGTGAATGTGTTCCATATGCTCAGCGCTTTGGAAAAGGGCTTTCATAAAAAAACACTAATTTTTTTTTTTTTTAACAAGAATCTTTGCAAAAGATTTTGCTGGAAGTCTACTTGTATCTTTAGTGGTTTAAAAAATACCACGGGTTGATTTCAGATATAATAGAAAAAATATCGTGACCCATGCACAGAAGAAAATTACTTTCAGTTTGGGAAACAGTAGCTTTTTGGTTCAAGGAATTGAAGGAAATGTAAGAACAGCACTTTGGTCCTGGCTTAGGATTGCATTTTCTGTTGTGGTTGATGTTGTTTTTTAAATAAAGAATCAAAAATGTTTTTAGTTCCTCTCATAAAACTAGAAAAAAATGTACACTTTGCACAGTTCTAATTCAGTCCTGGCCGTAGATGTAGATGACTGTGCGCTTTACGATGTGCCCTTGTTCCTCGTGCTGTGATGAATTTGAGGGGCTCCCTTCGTCTCTGTGGCACTTTCTCGTTTTGTTTTTGGGAGGCACAAGATGCTGGGGCACTGCCTCCCCTCAGATGGCTGCTTCGGGATTCAGATGAGTCCCTGTGGGGTCCTTGGGTGCCTCAGTCGACTAGGCGTCTGCCTTCAGCTCAGGTCATGATCTCAGGGTCCTGGGATCGAGCCCCGCATCGGGCTCCCTGCTCAGTGGGGAGCCTGCTTGCTTCTCCCTCTCCCTCTGCCCCTCCTCCTGCTCATGCTCTCTTGTCTCTCAAATAAACAAATAAATAATATTTTTAAAAGAGAGAGAGAGGTGAATCTCTGTGAACTTGCCTCCTGACAGTGTGCCCGCCCCACCCACCCCCCGTGACTAAACTCTTAAGTGGACCGACATATTTTGCTCAACATGCACCTGTCGAGTGATTACACCATCAATGGCAAGTGCTAGAGATCACAGTTCTGCGCCGTGTTAGTGACTCAGGAATCCCGCTTTTCAGCTTGGTTTGACAAAGGCAATGGCTGCCCTGTGTTTGCAGCCTTCCTTCCAAGTCACACAAGTATACTGTGTCATGTGGTTGTGCGATGTGTGCACAGGGGAAAGGAGGAAGTGCAGGGGGGCCGTGACAGTCGAAGAGCAAGACCCCGAGTCCTCTGTGTGCCGGACATTCCCCGAGGGGCCTCGGCTGTCATGGTCACAGCATCCCCGCGTGCTCACAGAGCCAAGTGCCGAAGCAGGTGAGCCCACGTTTTAGGAGACTAAGGACACAGGCAAGAGAGAACGGAAGGCCCCGTGCAGGCAAGCAGTGAGAGCGTTCTGGTGTCTGTTTGGAAGCATTATGCTGGGAAGGCTCATAAATACGTTTTTGTGCGTGGGGTGGCTCAGGCAGACTCTGCTCAGAAAGTGCCCTGGTGGAGTTATATAGAGGTTCTTCAGGAGAACCAAACACACTCATTGGTCAACGTCTAGAATCTCTGAGGGTTAAGGTTTCTCTCTGGACCCCAGAGGTAGGCGCAAGGCCCAGAGAGGAAACACCTCATTTTCCCATGGAGTGCAACAAAAGTTAGGTGTCTGGGGCCATCTGAACAGAGGTAAGAAGCCGCGTTGCACCTGCTGTGAGCCCTGGGGGCTGGTCTCTGCCACCAGCCGCTCTCAGCCCAGGCCTCCCCAAATGCCACAGGCTGCAGAATGGAAGCAGATGGGCTTGCGAGAGCCTCATCTGATGTGGCGCGTGAAGGCTTCTGCACCCAGGCTGGTGCTGAGAGTGATTATTTCCTGTGCTGCCAGGGCCAGGCTCATCCCAAGATCTTTGAAAGTCAGTGTCTGTGCTGCTTATAATGGCCCTTTAAGGAAGAAGGGGAGGGTGTTTCTAATAAAAACTTATGCAAGACCTATAAAGCAATCAAAGGAATTTGGGCTCCTTCCAGAACGCCCAGTTTCAAGTTAGCTCAGCTGATACTGCAGGTTTGAAGGCACGTTTTCATGCATTGGCCTGAAATCTTCGTTATGATGATTGTGGAAGAATAACGACACCGAAGAATTACCAGTAACACCGGCCAGGCCTCATACATCCACAATCCTCTAATTGCTTGAGGTATTCATTCAGGTTAGGGTTGGCTTCAGGCAAGAATTTGGAATCCATCCCTATAATCTGTTTTCTGTTTCTCCCTCAAGTAACTAATATGTGCAAAAAAGCCATCTTAGCTGTGGGATTCGAAGTTGATTTAAAGCATCTCGCCCAATAGGTAGGTCCACAGAGACACAGGGACACAGATACACAAGCGTGAGCACACTCAGACCCCCACACTCATCATCAGCATCAACATCAATGAAATGGTAGACGCGCGCGGTTTTAACTGACCGAGGGAAGAAAATGCCTTAACTTCCTGAGCAGCCCTGAGGAAAGGCCATGGCTTTCGGATCTGCGGGCTAATTTTTATGTATTTGTGTGGACCCGTAAATGCTAGATGGATATTCTCCATCAGTGCCTCGTCCTGAGACAGAGCCGCCACGTGATCAGCTCCTACAAAGCATGCCGTGCTATGCTCGTGGTTCAGCGTGTCTTTCCTGCCGAGGTTGGACTTTTCCCACCTACATAGTTATCGGGACAGGTGGTCTGGACCTGACTGTTGTGTGTTCAATCAGGGCAGCTTCTCGCCGCTCACTCCCAGTATTGCTGACCCCTGCTGAGTACGGGGCACCCACTGGGGGCTGCTGGGCTGCGACCACGTGCAGGGATTTCATTCGGTGTTCACATCAGTCCTCGAGGTGGGGGTTTCTGTTCCACATGGAGCTGTGGACACGGTCCTGGAGAGCATCAGGAGACTTTGCTCCCTCCAGGCGTGTGCCTTCTCTCCCCCAGGCTCTGCAGGCTCCCTCTGGGGTCGGAGTTTATAAACTGCCCTGGGACAAGGGACAGCGGTACGGGTGACTTCCATAGGTCCGCTTTATATAGTGTTGCTTGTTACAGCAGAGTGAGCTAAAAATCCTGATTGGACTTGAGTGTTTCAAATGGTACCATCTTCATTCAGGTTAGTGCACCTGCGTGCTGTTGGTTTTCAGTCTCTTCCGGGGGG
This sequence comes from Eumetopias jubatus, assembly GCF_037043125.1. NCBI lineage: Eukaryota > Metazoa > Chordata > Mammalia > Carnivora > Otariidae > Eumetopias > Eumetopias jubatus. The sequence continues at coordinate 2,951,331 of NW_028274829.1, read as the reverse complement.
CTAGCCCAGCGGAGTGCTGGCGTCACGTTGGCTCTTCAGAACTCACCAGGTGGGGGCCAACAGCCCATTGGTTCTGCTCCGGGTAGACCTAATGGCAGAGAGACGTCCATGATCATCAGCCAGTGGTTTTTTTCCCGGGCAGGGCTCACCCGTGGTTCTCCCTGAGAGCCACCCCTGTGATTCTTCCCATATATAACAGGAGGTGGATGTCTTTGCCACTCATGTCAGGCCATCTGGTGCCACATCACTTGAGGTGGGCGGCCGATGTATATGTTTTGGTTTTTATGTTTGCCCTTTAAAAACTAATCATTTAAAGGGCCGGTGGGAGAGGAGAGTGGGGAGTTCGTATTGAATAGAGCTTCCGTTGGGGAACATGACAAAGTTCTGATGGTGATGGTTGCACAACCACGTGGACATACTTAATACCACAGAGCCGGACACTGAAAAGTCGGTAAAACGATCAATTGTCTTCTGTAGATTTTGCCATATTAAAAAAAATGAGTAACTTATTTGCACTTTGGTCATATTCAAGTCAGGTTTCTCTAAAGGACTTTTAATTTTACTGATAGCCCTTTATTTGTTTTAACTTTTACTGCTTGCTCTATGTAGAACATACTTTTTCATCATGGAATTCAGTACTGGGCATGAGACTCAGTAGCTTCTGTACATGTGAGTCTTTAAATGGGAAAATTCCAGGGGCGCCTGGGTGGCTCAGTCAGCTAAGCGTCTGCCTTCGGCTCAGGTCATGATCCCAGGGTCCTGGGATCGAGCCCCGCATCGGGCTCCCTGCTCAGTGAGGAGTCTGCGTCTCTCTCTCTCTCTCTCTCTCCCCCACCTCAAATAAATAAATAAAATTTTAAAAATATAAATAAATTGGGAAGTTCCAAAGTATGAAGCACAAAGTGTCGCGTGGTCCCTGAGATTCCCGGCAGAGGTAAAGAGTGACATGAGGTTTTACTGTGAGTAGCCCCGGAGGGCCAACTCCTGCATTGTCTTCGAGGATACTAACAGGCTGAGAACAGGGTGTTTTGTTTTTTTTCTCAATTAAATGCCAGTGATGTCACCAGGGGTTATCCTTCCCCTGGTCTTAGAAATCCTCTATTGTTTGATGCAGAGTAAACTCTTACCCAGTTCAGCTGAATTCCATGCAGATCCCTTAGGTGAGACCACAGGGGCTGCCGCAGCGGCTAGACAAGCCGGGTTGGGGCCACCCTAACGAGTGTTTGCACGCCACCCTGTGTCCCCACAGCAGGAGCTCATCGAGAGCATCAGTCGCAAGCTGCAGGTGCTTCGGGAGGCCCGAGAGAGCCTGCTGGAGGACATCCAGGCCAACAGTGCACTTGGGGACGAGGTGGAGGCCATTGCCAAAGATGTCTGCAAACCCAACGAGTTTGACAAGTTCCGAATGTTCATTGGGGACCTGGACAAAGTGGTGAACCTTCTGCTGTCGCTGTCCGGCCGCCTGGCCCGCGTGGAAAATGCCCTCAATAATTTGGATGACAGTACTTCTCCTGGTGACCGGGTAGGTACAGTGTGGGAAGGCGTGCGCGGGGTGCTGTGAGTTCACACCGTGAAGCCTCACACAGCTCCTAGGCAGCCCATCCAGAGCTCTCCATCTCTTTCCGTGGAACTGACACAAACAGGTGCTGCCGGGGCACACGGGGCCTTGAGCACCGTTGTCATTGGACGGCAGGGCTGCTGTGATGTTTGGGAAAACTGGGGGTTCCTTGTGACATCTTTTCATCCGTTTCCAGTGATCCTTACTAATAATAATAACGGTCTCTTCCTCAGAAGTCGTTTTCACTTGACTACATGGAAGTGGCGCTCGGCTACTCTGACAGATTACAAGCACTCAGTGGTCATGGAGTTCAGTGTTGTTGCTGCTTTTAACAGGAGTTCACACGGCAGTCTGGAAGGAGCCAAAGGACTGTCTGCCTTTTCTCCCTTTCTTTCTTTTTAAGATTTTATTTATCTGTCAGAGAGAGAGAGAGAGAGCACAAGCAGGGGGAGCTCAGGCAGAGGGAGAAGTAGGCTTCCTGCAGAGCAGGGAGCCCGATGCAGGGCTCGATCCCAGGCCCCTGGAATCATGACCTGAGCCGAAGGCAGACGCCTAACGACTGAGCCACCCAGCTGTCCCCCTTTTCTCCCTTTTTTGAGGTGTGCAGCTTGGAACATGTCTCTTGGTGGGTTTACGTTTCAGTTTTTCACGTGCAAAATACAGGAAGTAATATCTACCTCATTGGCTTTCCTTCCTGGGTCAGATAATCAGCAAAACGTTGAGTTTGATTCAGTGAGTAGGCCGTCAGACGATCATCTTTATTATTAATAAGACCCCTTAACTTCTCTGAATGGGGAACAGAAGAGGCACCCCTCTCCCTTACTCCACGTGAGAGTGGTGTCAGCCACATAAATCTTCTAGAGAGTGCCTTTCAGACCAATGTAGCTCTGTGCTTAGCTAAGTAACTACCATTTGAACATACTATATAAGCATTTAAGAAATAACTGGGACCCTTGGGTGATGTTCAGATTCCAGATTGCTGTTTTCCCCCTCTTTGCCAGGTGTATCTGAAAAGAGGAAAATAACATGAACAGGAAGGAGAGATTTATTTATATGTTAACTGGCATATTCTCAAGTATTGATTTAAGGGGAAAAGTGGTATGGTCTTTGCAGCTCAACCCATCTTTAATCCATCTTTCCCCCTCTGTGTGTGCAACGGACAAAGACTTTATTTAGACGTTAGGGATGATAGGGGCGCCTGGGTGGCTCAGTCGGTTAAGCGTCTGCCTTCAGCTCAGGTCATGATCTCAGGGTCCTGGGATCGAGTCCCGCATCAGGCTCCCTGCTCCGCGGGGAGTCTGCTTCTCCCTCTCCCTCTGCCCCTCCCCCTGTCCATGCTCTCTCTTTCTCTCAAATAAATAAATAAAATCTTTTTAAAAAAAAAATTGAGGGGATGCTAGAAGGAGTCACAACAGTAAGGACCATGCCGGTGGTCCTCCTGGATACCAGACTGTAGACAACCGTACATTGGTGGCCCCCACCACATCCTGGGGTCCCTCCGAACGCGGTGTCTCATTGCAGTGGTCCAGTGTCCAGCATAGCCGCCTTTGGAGGAGAGTCTGTCAGGCAGTCGCAGCTTGGGGAAGCTAAGGTTTTCAGAGACAGACATGGTAGCCAGTTAAAAGACGCAGAGGGAGGTTTTATAAGGCTCCCTCCATCTTTCCACATAGAACATGAATACGTGGGTTGAAGCAGACACGTCTGGTCCTCCGCCCAGTCTCTGCAGCCCCCTGTCACCGGTCAGCCCAATTGGTTTTAACAGCCCGAGCGGACTTCTAGAATCCGTTAACATCTGTTTTCCTTTGCATTGGAACAAACTCGCCTTGCATCCCCTCTTTCCATGCAAACTCCGTGTCTGTTAGTTTGACGCGGAGATGGAGGTGTCCCACGGGGGTGGGCAGGATGCCCCGCACGGCGGTGTGGTCCGGGGTACGTCCTGGAAAGCCGCAAACCAACAGCGCTCTTCCTGCGCGTGGGCATTTTTCAAGGCGCCACCGTGTCCTAGATGCTCATGTGTGGCTGTCGGTAACTGCCCGTGGCCAACTTGCAGGGTGGCGGAACACCAGAGTGGCTGTGCAGGTGCCCAGGTGAAGGTCACACCGAGAACACGAACCCCCAGCCTCCCCCGGCTGACGACTGGAAGACATTTCATGCGTTCAGCTCTTCCTTTCCCAGTTTTCATTGAACTCGGAGATGGTCGGGACAGTTCGGTGTGTGTTTTGTAAGCAGAGAGAATGACTCTGAGTGCCACGTTTGGGGACTGGGGTTGTCTGTGCCCCCCCCCCCCAGGGCAGGATGTTTGTAAGGAGCCAGGGAGTCTCCCCCATTGCCCTGCATCTCCCCTGCCTGTCCTCGCTCCCTCACCTGTGTGCTTCTGTGAGTTTGCCCAGAGGCTTTAGGAATCCTGCTCTGGAAGTTCTTTAGAATCTATTCCTTTTGCCGACTTCCCCGCAGTCTTGTCACAGACAGGTCTCTGACCCACCTGGGATCCCTAAGTCCTGTATACCTTTCGAGCTTCTCAAAAGTCTGTAGTTGTCTGCGGCTGGACTGCTCTTCTCATCACGGCTGTTTCTCTGAGCCCTTCAAGGCCAAGGCTGCTGGGAAGAAGTGGAAGCGCCACGAGCCTGGGAGCGCTTACGGGAGGGCTGGGGCCAGAGCCTGCTGGGGCCACCGAGTGCGCTCCGCCCCCGCCTTAGGTATTCCCGTGTGGGCGCCATGGGATCTCTGGTCCCTGACTTCGGTGTCACAGCCCCCAGACCTGCTGGCGTTGTCGAGCTGTCGGCCGCAGCTCCTGCTGTAGCCCTGCTCCTCAACGGGCTCGTTTCGCTTTCTCTCTCCACAGCAGTCGCTGCTCGAGAAGCAGCGGGTGCTCATCCAACAGCACGAGGACGCCAAGGAACTGAAGGAGAACCTGGACCGCCGGGAGCGCATCGTGTTCGACATCCTGGCCAGCTACCTCAGCGAGGAGAGCCTGGCAGACTACGAGCATTTTGTGAAGATGAAGTCCGCCCTCATCATCGAGCAGCGGGAACTGGAAGATAAGATACACCTGGGCGAAGAGCAGCTCAAGTGCTTGTTCGACAGCCTTCAGCCCGAAAGAGGCAAATAAGAGGGGCCCTCCCTGGTGGGGGACAGAGACTGGCCCTGGGAGCTCCGTTCCTGAGGATGCAAGTAGAAACCCCAGCCTGTATTTATAATCTCCTGTAGCGCAAATCCTCTGGTAGCAAAATGGCTGTTAGGAAAGCAATAACTTCCGTGTGTGTTTGCGATGGTTTATTTAATTTTTTAGTTTCCCTTTTGAATGCGGAGCAGAATGTCTCACCGTTAGCCGCTTTTCCTTTGCAAGTTAGCGCACATGGCAGCAGGCTCCGGTGGACAGCGACTTGGTGCAGTCTAGACTGTGGGCTCTGGTCGCATGGTGCATGCAAGGGGTCGTTTTCACGGGTAGGTCCGCCCTTCCTCCCATCTTCACATCGTGAAGCAACCGCTCGGGAAGGAAGCTGAGCGAGTCTGTAAGGTGCATGAGAGGGGAAACCCTGGCGCACGTCTTGTCCTGTGATTCATCCAAAGCATGGGCTGCCACGTGTTCTCCCTGTTCATCCGGTGGTGTGGACCATTCATTGTCCCTCCTTTGTTGTCCCCCAGCAAAAACCACGATGATCTGTGATGCTCATGTATTAACATTTTGGAAAGGTAAATCGTTTCCGACTGGTGAAAAACCAGCTGTGAAACGAATAACCTACGTGTTGGGTTCACTCATTCTGAAATCGCCACTTACAGAAATAGTGTGCATGCTTTAAAACACATGTACAAAACAAATAGCTTTAGTACTGGCATCACGGTTCAAGAGATGTTTCTCTGCAAAGTGAAATTAACTTGGTTCATAGTGTGTCCAGTAGTGTGATGTGCTTGCTGGACATCTGTTTCCTGAGACCAGTAGCAGATTTCCGAAATTACTTTTTCCCCAGAACACTTACTTAGTGTGCATAGGGTTTTTAATGATAATTGGCTATTGTCTCTTTAAATCTGCTACCAGGCCATAAGGGTTACATTCCATTTACTTGTAAGAACCTTTCCTCTGGTTTTTCAGAGGTCCTATGGACTCTACAACCCCTAAACCTGATCTTCTTCAGCCACAGAGTTTATAGATTCTGTGCCCTTTTTACTGGTTGAAATGGCAAGAGTCTAATGAAAGTCTGTTCGCTAAGAAAACACTGTCATGCTGTCCATTTCCAGTGGACAAGGCACAGAACTGGGAGAAGAGATTTGCCAATCACGTATGTGACAAAGGATCTATATCTAGAACATACAAAGAACTTTCAGAACTGCACAGTAAGAGAACAGACAGCCCAGTTAGAACGTGGGCAAGAGACTTAAATTGGCGCTTCACCAAAGAGGATATATGTACGCATGGCAAATCGGCACGTGGAAAGATGTTCAACCACCGATGGCTTGGTTATAACATATGTTTTATCTACGTCATTGCAGACCCGGTGTGCTGCTTACAAATGCTCATCTGATTCGGTGCCTGGTAAATGGCAGGAGAACCCCTTGGATAACTTCACGTTGAGGTGATACCTGCGTATTTGTTTGATCGAGGGATCTTTGAGTTTTCTTCGTATTGCCATAAAAGTTTCCAACAGGTGGGGAGACGTCCCTTTGTCAGCAGTGACCGTGGCCTTACCAAAACACATGTGCACACCAATGTCTTAACTGACCGGTGTCTATACTTCCTGAGCCAGAGGGGGTGAGCTGGACTCCTGAGCCACAGCATGGATGTCTGTGCCCCCGATAGAGGGGTCCAAACTGGCAGGCTCCAGTAATGCAATAAACACTCTTTTTGGCAAACCCGCCCATGCCAAAAAGATAAATGCCTTTTCACAAGTTGTCATTCCTATTGAATTAAGCTATTTCTGACTTGAAAAATCCCCATTCTGTGAATGAAGTGTCCTCCTTCCCTCCCGCTGTAGCCCCTTACTGTGAAAACTGGTCACTTCAGAAAAGGTGAAGCTGGCTGTCCACGGACCTCCATCATTCTCCCCCAGGGGGACAACCACAGGAATTTGAGTGTACTTTGCTTTTAATTTGGACAAGGCTTTTATCTGCGATTCTTTACCCTCAAATACAGTGTTGTGAATCATTTTGATGATAAATATGTAAAATGTGAATGGTAGAATTTATGTGTCTGTATCTAGCCTTTTGAGGTCTTTGGAGGACGTTCTCTTATACATAGCAATGTAGAGTGCTCTACTACCCTTACAGCAAAGCACATGTCACCGTCACTGTCCTGTGCCCTTCCCCTGTTTGCCTCTTAAACATCTGGTTAGCGGGGACCCAGAGACTGCAGTGAGTCGATGTACATACCTTTGTCTATAGATATATTATTGCATATACAACAACAATCTGGTGCTAATGTTCTGCCCTTGGCATTCTTAGGTGGTGGCTGATTCCTCCCCCCTCTGTCATAGCTCAGCTCTGGAATGCTCTGTATCACGAGATTTCAGCCAGGGGCATTGCCTGTGGCTTTTATCCTGCCTTCCACTGTGGAAAATGTGTACCTATTTCATGCTCAACGCTTACCGCTTACCTCTCAACACATCGTCCTGCTTGACTTTAGCAAAATAAATAGTGTCTTTGAGTGAACGGAGCATGTCTCTGATTTACCTATGTTACATCTTTTTTTAAGTAATCACGCTATCCTCCCCGTATGTCAAATCCACGTAAGTTGCGGGATTGATGATTTGTACGTGTGTCGCTGTATGCCGCTGTGGCCATAGCCGTTGCCACGGTCATGCTGTGTGACAAGCCGCAGTGAAACCACATTGTGCGGTAAAGGATCTCTTCAGCTCGTGAACTTGTAGACTGTGATACTCCCTGCTCCATGTGCCTGTCATCTTCCTCCCGGGACCAGCAGTCTGGCCTGGGGATGTCCGTGGCAGGCGCATGAGAGAACCAGCGCAGGCGCAAAGGTGTTCTCTCACGGACCTGGTTGTATCACACCTGCGAACCTTCCACTGTGAATGCGAGTCCCGCAGCTGAACTCAGAGCGGCTGTGGGATGTGTCCCACCTCTTCCTTGGGAGGAGCCATGAAGTTATGTGGCAGAGTGTGGATACAGGGTGTGAAGAATCGGGGCCACGGATGAGCTCCATCTCCCACACCAGTGTCTAGTAATACGGAAAAACGCTAAAGCGTCCTGGACCCCGAAGCCAGGTTCCCAGAGCAAGGCCACCTCTGCCGCTCCCTAGCCTGATGGACGGGAGCGAGGTGCTTGGCTTCTCTGAGCCTCTGAGTTTCCTCCTCTGTCATTGGAGAAGGGCTGCGGAGCTCAGGGGAGCTAATCGGTGTTCTTCTAAGCAGGCAGAGACCCTGCCCGCTTCAGGAAAGTGCTGCGTAAGTGGATGCTCTTGGGTGTTCCTCACTCCATCTGGACCTGGAGGGAAATGGCTTCCCTGAACGAGTCTGCCAGAGCCTACCGGGAGGGGAGGATTGCTTTTGCTTGGGAGGATTAAAAAGGTTTCTGTTCTGGAGCAGGTTTGTGGGGCCTGAAGCCTAGACAGGAAGGAGAGGGCCTCTTTAATAAAAACTTCTTCAAACCTAGAGTGCATATTTACTGAGAATGGGGAAAAAATCTCTAAGTTAGACTTTTATAAAAGTGGATGAATACCACAGATCTTGTTTGCATTTCTGGCCTCTATCCAGGCTACTCCAGCTTGTCTCGTCTGAGGTGGGAGATGAGTAACTGGGGACAATTCACATGCGGCCATGGCTTGCCACAGTGGTGCCAGGCTGCGGTCCCGTGGCCGTGTCCCGTGGCCCACTGACGATGATGTGCGCGGTTCTGTCCCTGAGCACTTGCGTGCTCATGCTGATGAATCACACTGGTGACAGTGCTGTGGACCCATCGGACTCCTTGAGGGGGAGCTACCTTGGGTACCCTGAGACCCAGTCTGGGACGTGGGAACACCAGACATTCACTCCATTCTCAGACCCGTCTGCTGGTACTGCCACAGGTCTGTGCCCTACAAGACAGGTGTTCTGGAGGCGTGTTTTCTGCATCTCCTGTTAAGAGAAGAAAAGCAATGCACGATGTGTTTATTCTTCTATGTGGTGCATCTTGAGTCACGGTGACCCACATGAACACCCCACGAAACCCGAGCTGTGTAGTCGCAACCTCCTACCTCCCCACCAGATGCCCCCAAAATGCTTGTGGCCGTCTCCGCGCCGCCTGAGATAGGCAGAGAGGAAAGAGATGGTAGACGTAACTTGAGCGCACTGACAGTGTCTTTGCCAGATTTCACCAAGGCATAGAGCTGGGCTAGCTTAAACCCGGTTATCAAATTCAAAGGCGAGCCTGGCCAGATAGCGTTATCCAAAGTGGCGAAGACCACGTCGAGGGGTGTTCACGTGGCTGACGGCACCAGGAGGGGAACACGGATGCCGTATGTGGTGCGCTCTAAGAAGGACGCAGTTTGCCTTCTGAGGTGGTCTTGCTGAAAATACATCAACCCAACCCAAAGTGAGGCAAATTCCTTGAAAACAAGGCCAAGCCTTACCAGTTTTCTTAAAGGGGGGGCCAAGGTGATGAAAGATAGAGGCTCTATTCAAAACAGGCCAGCCGGCAAGCGAACACGCGTGACCCTAGGACGCATCCAGGGCAGTGAAAGGACATCCGCTGGGCTGATCGCTGACGTTTGAACAAGTCCCGAGATCGTACTGTTGTGTGGATGGTGGCTTCTGGCTTCTGATTGTCGCCCCGTGGCTACAGAAGCTGTTTCCGTTTGGGAAGTCTGGGTGGAGGCTGGAGAGGTCTGTGCCGCTCACAACGTTTTTGTAGGTCTGAAGCTATTTCAGGATGGAAAAGTCAAAAAATGTGTTTTCGGCTTTCAAGGTTTTCCTTTTGCTCATCCAAAGAGTATCTGCTCTTGTCATGTCCTCTCGGGAGAGGAGCTACTGTATGTGGGGTTCAGGTGTGTTGTCGTGAACAGGATCCAATGGAACGAGTCTGTGCTGCCTAACGTGTGTTTCTAACCCCAGTGCCTCATCCACTTTAGGTTTCCGTAACATGCTTGCCCACTAAATCTTAAGCCCTCAAAGCTCAAGGTGGGGAACTGTGTATATTTGTGCTTGTCTGCTGGGGGCCTGGTACAAGGGAGCGCTTAATTTATGCACAAGGATTGAACGAGCAAGTAAATAAAACAGGCCATGCAGTGGGCATCGCTGAGCGCCGTGAGATTTCCCCTTTTTTTCCCTCAGGAGACCTGCAGGTCGATTAGGCCCTTCGCATGCTCTACCCCCTTCCGTGCCAAGAATGGTCATCTTCCTTCCTGTACAGATAAAGATGCTCGAGCTGTCAGAGACTTACTGCTACGGGAGGTAATATATTCATATATCTCCTTCCCTCCTCTCTCTCTCCTCTCCTATTTTTTTTTCCCTAAGAAACAGGATTATACTCATCAAGTTTTTGAAATTTTTCTGTTTAACAATGTTGGGGGGCGCCTGGATGGCTCAGCCCGTTAAGCATCTGCCTTCGGCTCAGGTCATGATCCCAGGGTTCTGGGATCAAGTCCCACGTTGGGCTCCTTGCTCAGCGGGGAACATGCTTCTCCCTCTGCCTATTCCCCTGGTCATGCTCTCTCTCTCTCTCTCCCTCTCTCTCTCTCTCTCTCAAATAAACAAATAAAATCTTTAAAAAAAATAAAGCTGGGAACTTTTCCCTTAACTATTCACCAACATAGTGTTGAATTGCTGTGTCGTATCACACTATGAGGATATAAAGTGGTTCACCAAACATATTCTCTAAATGGGGTTTTTTCCTCTTTGTCCCCAGTTACAACCTCGGTTATATAGCTCATTGGGTGTGTGTTTCAGTTACATCTTTGTACATATCTCTGCTCATTTTCTTGGGATAAATTCCTTATGGTGGAAACACTAAGCAATTCAGGTAGAATTTTGGCTTCTCTATAAAATCTAGTCCTAAGTGCTGCTTAGCTGACATTATGTGACTTTCTGGCAGTCTCATGTCTACAAAAGCCCCGTTTGAAGCTATTCCCAGTCTTAGGTCAATTTCTCACAGATTAGGAATTATTGCGCATATTCCATACTGTCTTCCCCATGTGTATGATGTGTCAACAAGCCTGTAATCCAAGCCTAGCTAGAAAGAGGCCCTTTCCGACAAACTAAGGGTATCTTCCCTAGTGTGTTAGCTGCCTGTGGTCTTTCACAGCTCAGTCTCGCCCTGGGGGGTGCCATTTCTGCTAACGCCTGTCTGATGATGGTGGGTTAGATGCCGTGTCTGGGGGGACAAGAGAGGAAGTGAGTAGGAGACAGGTCTGACTCAGATGTGTCTTAAAAGTGGACTCTGATGACCCATTAGTAAACCTCACCCACCCCCACCGCCCCCCAAAAAAAAACCTGATAGGATATGTGATGAAGAAACGAAGGAGGTGCGCTGATCAATGAAAGAACGGATGGTGTCCCGGCGTTTAGGACCTAGCAACCAAGGGATTTGTTTGTTTTATTTTATTTTTATTTTTGTTTTATCTTACCCTTTTTTTTAAGTGGGCCCCATGTGGAGCCAAACGCAGGCCCAAACTCACGACCCTCAGACTAAGGCCCGGAGACCAAGACCCGAGCTGAAATCAAGAGTCAGCCATCTAACCGACTGAGCCCCGCCCCACCCCCCCGGGCGCCCCTGGGACCTAGCAACCGAGAACTTGGAAGGTGAGGACAACGGGTGGCAGAATGTGGGGACAGCGGAAGCCTGAGGAGACGGCCTTGGAGGCGAGCGGCTGGCTGGTGCGGTGGCCGAGACCTCCCGGGTGCCCTGCCAAGGAGCAGCCGTGGAGGAGCAAGGAGGGTGTCCTTAGAGGAGGAGCTGCGTGGGCTTCTGTGCGTCTGGCTCGGTGGCCGGCCGCCCTCCTCCCGCAGACACTCCTCCCCGCGGAGACTGCGTCACTCCTTAGTGGAGGTATGGCCCCGCTTTGTTGTGTGTGTCTGACTGTGGTAAAGTAGAACACAAAATTGATCATTTTACCACACCTGTAAGCGTACAGTTCAGTGGACATGCATAATGTTCGGCCACCGCCACCATCCATGTCCGGGACGTTGGCCTCTTCCCAAACGGAAGCCCTGTCCCCGTTGACCGCCACTGGCCACATTTGTGTCCCCCCCAGCCCCTGGCAACCCCTGCCCTGCTTTCTGTGCCTAGGACTCTGCTCTAGGCGCTGCACAGAAGCGGAACCCCACTATTTGTCTCTTGGGTCTCTTGGCTTATTTCACTACAATGTCTTCAAGGTCCATCCGTGTTGGAACAAGTGTCAGAATGTCCTTCCTCTTTAAGGCTGAGAAATCCTCCCTTGTGTGTAGAGACCCCATTTTGTCTATCCATTCATCCCCGGATAGACATTCGGGTTTCCCCCTCTTGGCTGTTGCGGAGGATGCTGCTACGAACGTGGGGGGGGTGGGGAGGGGCAGGTATCTGCTCTCTCTTCCGTTGGGTATATACCAAGAGCTGGGGTTGCTGGATCATGGGGTAATTCCACATTTAATTTTTTGAGTTTTTGTTGTGTCTCCTGCCCTCCTTCATTGTGTCTTGACTCATTGACCACCCAAGTGTTTGCTTCACTCACTCTCAAAGATTAATTTGCTGTTCCTTGCTTTCCCATTTGGATGCCCATTCCTGGTCTCTTCTGACGTGGATTCGAGTGGTACCGCATCAGCGTCACCCACCAGTGAAGCCTAAGGAAAGTGTAAGTGGCTGACCAGCACAGAGGGCCACCTAATCCCACGTAGAACCTCTTCAGCTCTCTCCATCCCGCAGCCTTTGTGCTGTGACACCATAGTAACATCATCGTGGGACAGCCTCACTGGGGTTTTTTTAGGTTATTGCTATTTATTTTATTGGTATTTCATTGCCCCGTTTAAAGTCCACCTTTCCTACTCCACAAAGCCCACCTCTTCTGAAACTGCCTGTGTCCTCGCCATTTGCTTCCCCTTTTCTCTTTCGTATTCTCCAGTTACCCAACATGTGTAGCCCTCACATTTGGTCTCCTTGGCTAGGGGGAAAAAAAATAATCTGTCTCTGCGACATGCCATCGTTCCGCCCTTAGAAGTGGAGACTTTCCAATCTGAACCAAAGACCCGTCAGAACTCAGGCAAAGTGTGAGGTATACATTGCAAGTGTTAATGAAAACTAGCACCTACTAGAACACCCCATTGAAAGGTTTCCCATCTCGGAGAAAGCATTTCAGAGTTCACAAAGCTCTGTTAAATTCGAAGGATGGAAATTACGTTCAGGTTATAAGCCAGAGTCTGGTAAGAATATTTGTGTTTTAAACTTCCTGAGGCCAGAAAATAACCAGAAAACTACAATTAGGCTCAGTCTCTAAGTGCCCCTTGTTCCTAAGGGTCCTTTACACTGAGCTCACATAGTGATTCCATATACATAGTCCTCAAATCCGAACAGGCAAGCAATAACAAGGGTTACAAGGAGGGGGAGAAATTCGAGCCCTAAAACATTGCTGGTAGGATTACCAAATGGTGCGGCCACTTAAGGAAACAACTTGGTGGTCCCTCACAACGTTAGACAGAGAGTTACCTTGTGACCCAGCAATTCCACTCCTAGGTACATACCCAAGAGAAATGAAAACATATCCATACAGACACACATCAGTGTTCATAGCAGCATCATTCATAATAGCCCCAAAGGGAAAACAACCCAAGTGCCCATCACCTGCTCAAGAAACGGTGGTAGATGTATACAGTGGAATATTACTGGGCCATGAAAAGGAATGAAATACCAATACATCTATGGATGAACCCGCAAAACATGATGCTTAGAAGAAGCCAGACACAAAGGCCACAAATGGTAGGACTCTGTTTATAGGAGCTACCCATAAGAGGCAAATCTGTAAACACGGAGAACCAGGGGCCCGGGGGCGGGAAGGGGCGGGTAGGGAAGAACTCCTAAGGGGTACAACGTTGCTTTTATAATTCTCTTAGGGGGCCCTTGCTTTTAGCAAACAGTAGACAAGCCATAAAATGGCTGTCCTTTCTACCCAGCTCCCGTGTCACAATGGCCCCAATGTTCCAGAATTTTCTTTAAAGGTTTTAAAATGTTGGCGTAAGTGCCTGTGTAGGTTTGTCAGTGGTACGTAAGTAGGGCCAGAGGACTTGGATGAGACGAGATCCAGACTGTCGCAACAGCACCCTTCAAAGTCCTGGTGGTCTCGTCCAATGTTGGGTTGGAAGTGGCCCCTTAGGAGAGAAGGGGCCGGCTGCCTGATGGCAAAGGGGACAGCAAGTGTCTGCGGCAGGTAACCCCAGAGCAGCGGCGAGAAGCGGATCTCCTCTGGAGCCAAAGACAAACGGGTCGGTGTCTCCACTGTTCCCATAAGGTCATGGAGCTTGTCTCCGTTCTCCCCATTAGGTCATGGAGCTTGTCTCCGTTCTTCCCATTAGGTCATGGAGCTTGTCTCCGTTCTTCCCATAAGGTCATGGAGCTTGTCTCCACTCTTCCCATTAGGTCATGGAGTTTGTCTCCGTTCTTCCCATTAGGTCATGGAGTTTGTCTCCGTTCTTCCCATAAGGTCATGGAGCTTGTCTCCACTCTTCCCATTAGGTCATGGAGCTTGTCTCCACTCTTCCCATTAGGTCGTGGATCTTGTCTCCACTCTTCCCATTAGGTCGTGGAGCTTGTCTCCGTTCTTCCCATTAGGTCGTGGAGCTTGTCTCCGTTCTTCCCATTAGGTCGTGGAGCTTGTCTCCGTTCTTCCCATTAGGTCGTGGAGCTTGTCTCCGTTCTTCCCATTAGGTCGTGGAGCTTGTCTCCACTGTTCCCATTAGGTCATGGAGCTTGTCTCCACTGTTCCCATTAGGTCATGGAGCATTTAACATTCACATGAGAGCGAGAACGTGGTCATGTTCCTCTTGACCACATGGCATAGGTTACAGAGACTCGGGGGGTTCTGTTGGGAGTTTCTGACTCAACAAGGCCATCAGTGCTGGGCTGGGTCTCCATCTTACAGATGAATTCAGGTTTGAGAAGGAGTTCTGGAGGAGGCCTCCAGGGACACATTTGGCCCACTCAACAAACTTCACATGCCCATTGGGTACCGGCCTTCTACTAAGTGAATTGTGAGTAAGTGACACACTGTTTATGCCCAGCTGGAGGGCGTATGTCAGACAAACACCACAAATGCTGTCATAACCGTTTGTGCGGGGTGGATAGTGTTCCATCGTATGAATAATCCACTGTTCCTTTGTCCCTTCTACTGTAGGTGGGTGTTTGCGTTGTCTCCAGCTTGATCCTGAACCCTGCTTCTGCTGATAGTTTGCTCTTTCCCTTCCATTCTTAGAATTTAATGTGTAATTTACACAAAATTTGCAGATTGGTAAAAGCAATATCCTCTAAATTCTGTTTGGAAAATATAGTCACTTCGTAAAAATCCTTGTTAATACATAATGTTTATTACATGAAGTAATAAGTAATTTTAAATTTCTCACTTTTAATTCCTGATACGGTAAATATCAATGGATATAAACTGTGTGAACAAAAACTCTTTGGGGTCATCAATAAATTTTTTAGTTTTTTTTCATATTGCAGGAAAATATATAACATTATTGACCATTTTAACCATTTTTAAGGGTCCAGGTCAGTGGTATGAAGTAGCTTCTTGTGTGCAACCATCACCTCCCTCCAGTATCCATCGCCAGAACTTTTTTCACCTTCCCAAACTGAAACTCCATGACCCAGTAACCACCTACCTCCACCGCTTCTAAGTGCAAAGGGTGGAGACCTTTTTGGTCCTGAGACCAAGAAGTTTAGGAACTGCCGACCTGGCACAGAGCCCGAGGCTCGGGAGTGTTGCGGGAGGCTGAGCCACTACCCACGAAGCCCTCCCGTGCCCTCCCCACCCTCCCTGCTCCCCAAGGTCCAGCTCAGCCCCGGGGCCTGGCGCCGCTCACCTCCCTCAGAGGCAGCGTGACCTGTCTCTGTCCTGGTTCTCTCCCCATTCTCGATTAATCGTTTTCCTTTTAAGAGTGTTACGTGTTTCTGGCAAAAAATCAAAACCAAGGAAGAGAGGATGCTGGGCATGGAGGGAAGGTTGTACCTCCAGGGCCCTTACCCCAGTCCTGCTTCCCAGAGATGACAACTGTTAACCATTTCCTGTACCCAGAAATTCTCTATTCACATGCAAACGTGTTTTATATGTTTGTATATATATTGTGTTTATACATATATAAACATGTATTATATGTTTGCCCTAACTTTCACTGAAATGAAGCCATTTCTTTATTTTAGAATGAGCACAGGAGGGTGGGGGTGGAGAGGGGAGAGGGGGTGCAGAGGGAGAGGGAGAGAGAACCCAGGCCGACTCCACACTGAGCATGGAACCTCATGCTGGGCTGGATCTCACGACCCTGAGATCACGACCCCAGCCGAAACCAAGAGTCGGACACTCAACAAACTGCACCACCCAGGCGCCCCAATGGAGCCATTTCTATATACATGCTTTTGCAACATGAGTTTTCACTTAGCGAGGTATTTCGAAGAGCTTTCCTTACAAGCACACACCTCTTTCTGTCACGCAAACCACACGTGAATGGTAAATAAATACGTCCCAGCGTGGGATGCCCCCATAATAAAGTCCAGACCCCTTGATGCTCTCCGTGAACTGGCTTCCACGCCTGCTTCTGCCTTATCTATTCATTTCTATACTTTACCCCTTGTACACCCCCATTTTCCCCCAATTGAAAAAGTAATAGACTTTTACTTTAAAACAACAACAAAAAAATCACTAGTAATCCCAATAGAGGCATCTTGTCTTGCATTTTTCCAGCTTATTTTAGGATGGCCATAAATAAGATCACACTACAAACTTGTAGTTTTATTATCTGTGTTTTAAATTCAACCCATCACGGATGTTTTCCCACATTATGAAATATTCTACTTTTATATCTGCTAAGTCTTATGGCGAATGAACAAGAGCTCCTACAGTGTAGTTATATACCAGTTACAATTCATCCTCCAGTGCTTCATAACTTTAATGAAGTCTTTGTTATTGTTTTTATTTAAAAAATCATGCTTATGACAGAAATACCTTAAGAGCCTTGAACAGCCAGGCATCATTTAAGAAATCACAATCCAGGCGCCTGGGTGGCTCAGTTGTTAAGCGTCTGCCTTCAGCTCAGGTCATGATCCGGGGTTCTGGGATCGAGCCCCGCATGGGGCTCCCTGCTCAGTGGGAGGCCTGCTTCTCCCTCTCCCACTTCCCCTGCTTGTGTTCCCTCTCTTGCTGTGTCTCTCTCTGTCAAATAAATAAAATCTTTAAAATGAATGAATAAATAAATTAATAAATAATAAATAAATAAAATTAAAAAATCACAATCCAAGGTCATAAACAGTGTTGAGTGAAAGAAGCCAGTCACAGAGGAATGCCTACTGCATGATCCCTGTTTTGAAAAACAGGCAGAATTGAACCAAGATGCTTGGGGGTTCATGCTAAGGTGAAAAAAGATAAAGACAAATAAGAAAGTGACAATTTATATATCTTAAACCAAGTGGTGTCTATGTGGTTATTTGCCCTGTGATAATTCATTGAGCTGTACACTTAGATTTTGTGTGCTTTGCGATTCTTCACAATACAAGTAGTTTAAAACTCATAATCCCTCCAACCCACTTAAAAATGTCTCTTACTAACTTAGCATACAGACTTCCAGTTCTACTTATATCCATGATATATGTACTATTTTGTAACTTACTGTTTGTACTTGGTATATTGGGGACATCTTCCTTTTGGTTACATTACGTTTTTAATGGTAATTAGAATGGATGTAATCAAAAAGGTGAAACATATCAACTGTTGGAAAAGAGATAGAGAAACTGGAACCTTCATGCAGTGCTGGTGGGAATGCAAAATGGTGGAGCCACTAGGGAAATGGTTTAGCACTTACTAAAAAGTTCAGCAACACTTACCGTATGCCCCACTAGCCCCACTCTAGGTGTCTACACAAAAATGAGAATGTATACCCATACAAAATATTACATAGAAATGTTTAGAGCAGCACTATTCATAATAGCCCAAACTTGGAACCGATCCCAATGTCCAAAAACTTAAACTGTGGCCTATCCCTACAATTGAATAGGACCCAGCAATGAAAAGGAACAAACTATTCATACATGGCCGGACATGGATGAAACTTAAAACATTATGCAAGTGAGCAGAGCCAAACACAAAATATTACACCGTGCTCGATTCTAGCCATATATTGAACATTAGCATATAGCTCCATTGCATGGATATAGCATAACTTACTTAACCAACCTCAGTTGTTGGACTTGAACATGTGTCCCATTTTTCAGTATTATAAACAGTGCCGTGATGACCACTTTATGACTCAATATTTGTGGCTGATCGTAATTATTTCTCTGGACGAATGCCCCAAAATGGAACTGCCTGTTTGAAAGTCGGCACATTTTGAGGCTTTTGATGAATAGGAACAAAGGTTCTTCAAAAGCGTGCTCACTCTATGCTCCCACCAGCAGAATGTCTCTCTTCTCAAATATAGACAACGTCCCATGTCTCTATTCTCAAATATAGCTCTGCGTACCCACGGGGGGTTGTTCCAAGCCCAAGGGCCCCACCCTCATGATGCTCTGTATTTGTTTGCAGTTCCCTGGGGTACACAGCCTCCATGTTCTTGCTCATCAATAGCGCCAATCGCCAAGTAGCAGGTTTTGCTATAGCCACTGTAGGATGGATCCTCACTACCACTTCCATGGGCCTCGTGGAGTGGCGAGTGTGGTACATGGACAACACCTCTCTCTTTCCCTCTGGCCTGGTGTGCGTGGGAATGTGGAAAGTTTGCATTTACCACCATGTCAGCAACAACAGAGCCACATTGTGTCACCATTACAGCTACCATGATACTTACCTCCCTCTTGATATTCGTGTTTCTCAAAATCTGCTGGTCGCCAGCATTCTAGGCCTTTTGGGGAGAGCCTCCATCATCT
Organism: Eumetopias jubatus; assembly: GCF_037043125.1. Taxonomy (NCBI): domain Eukaryota; kingdom Metazoa; phylum Chordata; class Mammalia; order Carnivora; family Otariidae; genus Eumetopias; species Eumetopias jubatus. The sequence goes on along the minus strand of NW_028274829.1, from coordinate 2,932,757 downwards.
TTGCACTTAGGAATGTGTACATGGGAATTCTTTAGGAGAATGCCACCTTCAATCCATTTGTTGCTTCAGGAATTCTGAACCTGGCTGCTGGCATCTGTATCTCAGTCGCTGTGGTCTGGAATTACCATTACGTGATGAATGAAGAGGGTATTACCTTCCCCCCATCTCTCTCTATACCCTTCAAGCCAAATACTCAGGAGATTGGCAGTGCCTTTCTGGTGGCATGTGTGAGTGCCTTCATGATGATGTTAAGTGGGTTACTTTTCCTCTCTTACAAAATCCCCCTGGTTGGGCGCCTGGGTGGCTCAGTTGATTAGGCGACTGCCTTCAGCTCAGGTCATGATCCTGGAGTCCCAGGATCGAGTCCCGCATCGGGCTCCCTGCTCCGTGGGGAGTCTGCTTCTCCCTCTGACCTTCCCCCCTCTCATGTGCGCTCTCTCTCTCTCTCTCTCTCTCAAATAAATAAATAAATAAATCTTTAAAAAACAACAACAACAACAACAAATTCCCCCTGGTTAACCAAGTGCATCCTGAAACTTGAGAGATGTAAAATTCCTGATTATATTGTCTTTGCAAATCCAAGATTACCAAGAGTTAATGAGAAGTATTAGCAGGATGTTCTATCACATATTTCCAAGGATTAAAGACCATGACAAAGGTAGTTTTGGGCAGAAAGTGGCTGTTTCTTTCTGTTATCTTCTGTATCTTTAGTTCATTGATTCACTGGTTCACTGTTTGAATTAAGGAAATTTCATTCAAAAAATCTTCCTCACCTGCCAGTTGGTCTTACCGAGTCTGATTTTTAATTATTGTTGGATAAATAATCAATACTATAAACCTAGTGTGTGAAACCTAGTGTATGAAAATAAGATTTTCTATGGTTCTCACATTTCCCTCTTAAACTTCTGCTAAAAACAACCAACTTTATTTCCTGTGTCATGGTGATAACATTGCACTATCATAAAATTTTCCAAAATGTGTGGAAGTGGAGAGAATAAAAGGAATTCACACTCATTGTCAGACTCAGCAATTACCAAGATTCTGTCATATTAGCTTTATATCTCCTCCTCCCCTTTTAATTTTTTTTTAAATATTTTATTTATTTATTTGACAGAGACACAGCAAGAGAGGGAACACAAGCAGGTGGAGTGGGAGAGGGAGAAGCAGGCTTCCTGATGAGCAGGGAGCCCGATGCAGGGCTCATCCCAGGACCCTGGGACAATGACCTGAGCCGAAGGCAGATGCTTAACGACTGAGCCACCCAGTGCCCCTATTTTTTTCCAAAATATTTTAAAGCAGACATCATGTCCTTTCATCCTTATATACTTCAGTGTTACTATCTAAAAATTGGACATTTCCTTGCATAAACATATTATGCCTTAAAAAATTTAATAATAATTCTATGGCTTATTTTTTCTACACAAGATGCCTACTCTGCCTTTTAAATCTTAAAGTACTTCACCTACCGCACCCCCTCTGCCTTTTCCTGTTTCTTTTTGTTTTTAATTTTATTTTTGAGTAATCTCTATGCCCAAAAGGGGACTCAAACTTAAAACCCTGATATCAAGAGTCACATGCTCTACCACCTGACCCAGCCACACACCCCTGCCTTTTTTTCATTTTAATAATTTTGATTTGCTGAAGAAAGGGTCAGTTGTCCCACCATTAAACTTGTTACCTCTCAAGACTTCATTAAATTCCAGGTCAGCTCTTTGTGGAAGAGTATTTCCAAAGGCAATGCCCTGTACTTATACTGAGTGCATTATAGCAGGTAGGATGTAGTAATTTTCCTTTTTAGTGATGTTAAGATTGATGGGTGATCCAGAAGAGAAAAAAACTGAACCATCTTGTGAATTTCTTTTTTTTTTAAGATTTTATTTATTTGTCAGAGAACACAAGCAGGGGAGAGGGGCAGGCAGAAGGAGAAGCAGACTCCCCATTGAGCAAGGAGTCCGATGTGGGGCTTGATCCCAGGACCCTGGGATCATGACCTGAGCCAAAAGCAAATGCTTAACCAACTGAGCTACCCAGGTGGCCCTCTCTTGTAAATTTCATCACATCTCCACCTTTTGATGGTCCTTCTGTGAATCCATTATTACACTAAGGATTAGAAGTGGTGACTTTCTAATGTGAACATTCTTGTCAGATTTATTAGCCAAGATGCTTTTGTAAAGAACTTTCTCTCAACAAGTATGGCTACTTGGGTTCTCTAAAATTTAGCTTTTATATTAAAGGCAAGGTAAATGCTTCATTTTTCTCCCTGTAATTGTTAAATTTCTAGAGTAAGGAGGAAGAATGCCTCAATGGTTTTGGCATTGACCAATGTATTTTTCAATTGTTTTCCCTATCAGTTTTCATTTTTGTCTTTTTTTTTTTTTTTTACTATCAACAACTCTTGAGTATGAACTCATGAGATTGTCTCCATGTTTTTACTATGGAAATTTTTTGATGAATTCAAAAGTAGTTGATTATCTCAACTTCAAGAATCCTCATTATGTGCCCAATAGTGTTTCATCCCTATGCTCACTGACTCTCATCAACCCCAGCCTTGGATTATTTAGTAATAAATGCCCAGCAGTATATTATTTTATTAATAAATAGTTCAATACACATCTCTAAAAGATAAGGACTCCTTTTTCTTAATATAACCACGTTGTCATTATCACACCAAGAAAAGTGAATAATTTCATAAATGTAAAAAAATATGTAGTCAATATTCAGATTTCCCTAATTGTCTCATCAATATATTTTTTTAAGATTTTATTTATTGATTTGACAGAGAGAGATAGAGCAGGAACAACAAGCAGGGGAAGTGGGAGAGGGAGAAAAAGTCTTCCCACCCAGCAGGGAGCCTGATGCGGGGCTCAATCCCAGGACCCTGGGATCATGACCTGAGCCGAAGGCAGACGCTTAATGACTGAGCTACCCAGGCGCCCCCCATCAATGTTTTTAATAGTAACTTGGGGGTATCTATATATTCAGAGGTTTTCACTCAATTGCAGTCATTATTCCTTTTATGATCAAACTGTCCCATCTTTGGAAATGGAGCCACAGGGACATGTGGCCTTTGACGTGTCTCTATCAGGATTATTTTGAGATTAAATAAAGCAAAGCCCTTTACTGAAGGCAATCAAAATCTACTGTTTACCTCAAACAACTCTACTTTTTTCAATTAATTAAATGGAAGTGACTTTCCTAAAGAACAATATACTAGGGAGAAGGATATAGCAAGAGGGGCGCCTGGGTGGCTCAGCTGTTAAGCATCTGCCTTCAGCTCGGGTCATGTTCCGAAGGTCCTGGAATGAGCCCCACATCAGGCTCCCTGCTCGGCGGGAAGCCTGCTTCTCCCTCTCCCACTCCCCCTGTTTGTGTTCCCTCTCTTGCTGTGTTTCTCTGTCAAATAAATAAATAAAATCTTTAAAAATTTTTTAAAAATATAATTAACAACTACATTCATCAAATATTAGAGAGATGGTGAAATTAAAGCATACTTATTTACTCTATCTGATTATCTTTTACATCAGTGGTTCTTAACCTAATGGGAATTGTCCACAAAATAATTCTCATACACACAGAATTTTGCACTGATTCACAGATCTCTTGAAATTTATTCATGAATTTCATTTTCAAAGTAAGTGACAGTTTTCATTTTTTTTTAAAGATTTTTTTATTTATTTGACAGAGAGAAAGACAGGGAGAGAGGGAAAACAAGCAGGGGGAGTGGGAGAAGCAGGCTTCCCGCAAGCAGGGAGCCTGATGCGGGGCTCGAACCCAGGACCCTGGGATCATCACCTGAGTTGAAGCCACCTGAGCCAAAGGTAGACGCTTAACGACTGAGCCACCCAGGCGCCCCTAAGTGACAGTTTTGAAAAATTAATTTATTTTATGGACATTCTAGAAACCACCCTCCCTTCTCATAATTTTCAGATTATTTTTAAAATTAACTTTACCAACTAGAAGCCTATTGACTATTAATTAGTACAGATATACCCTGCTTAAAATCATTTTATTAAACATATTTCACTGATGGGTCCTATGATTAAACCTTAAGAAAAAAGGCATTTTTTAAAATAATGTCTGTGCCCAACATTGGACTCAAACTCATCACCCTGAGATCAAGAGTTGCATGCTCTACTGACTGAGCCAGCCACATACACCCTCCACTCCCCTTCTCCCATCCCACCCTCTGCCAAAAAGCATTTTTAATAAAATCAAATCATTACTGAAATCATGTTCCTTTTTTTGAAGAAAAAGCATGAGCAGAGAACGTGTCAAAGGGAAGAAGTTTTCAACAGAAACTATTTCTGGAGCAAAGCAAAAAAAATTTTTTTTAGGTTTTTTAAAAATTATTTATTGAGAGGGGGGAGAGGGAGGAGGGGCAGAGGGAGAGCAAGAGAGAGAATCCTTAAGTGGGCTCCATGCCCAGCAGACCCCAGTGTAGCACTCCATGCAGGGCTCCATGAAGGGCTCTATGTGGGACTCAATCTCACAACCCTGACGTCATAACCTGAGCTGAGATCAGGAGTCAGGTGCTTACACTGACTGAGCCACCCAGGTGCCCCGGTAGCAAGGCAAATTCCAAACAAAGTATGACCATGTGACTATCTTCACAATTTCAAGAATTTTGAGACGATAAAATAAAATATGCCAGTTGGTATGCTTATTCGCTTCCCATCCTTTTTATTTCTTAGTTGTTTCTGCTTATTTTTAAATATAAGTTTTATAATCAACTTGTGTTACTCCAGATTGGAAACAAATGTAATTTTACTGGGATCGTGCTGTTTATAAGTTAACTTAGGGATAATTTACATATTTATAATATTGAGTGTCCTTATTCAAGCACATGGTATGTCTTTTCCTCTGTTCAAGTCTACTTTTGTTTTTTGAGGAATGTTTAAGATAGTTTTTTTGGTTGGTTTTTGGTTTGGTTAGGCTTTTGTTTATTTGTTTTGTTTTTTGCTTTGGGTTGTTTCCAGAATGAGACAATTATGAAAAAAGGTACTATACACATTTGCATTTGGATTTATGAATGAATGCATTTTTATTTTTCTTGGATTGATACCTTAGAGTAGAATTGCTGAGACATATTCTAATTCATTCTTAGACTTTCAACCCATACTTACTTTCCCATTCAGCACTTATAGTTGTATGTGTGATATGGAGGTGGTAAATACTTCTCTTGGTGATATTAATACAACAGTTAATATAATTTTTAAAAAAATATGTATTAGGAGTATAGGTCTTGTTTATACAAATTTAAATAACTGCTCCCAGAACCCTACCCAATAGGTAAGCCCTTTGTGGACTGTGGAATGCCTTTTTTTCTCAAACTCTATAGGTGATCCAGTCAGCTCCCAGGTAGCCTCTAAGTCCTCCTAATGCCCTATTTGATTAAATTTTGAAATCATGCTTAAACCGTCATTCTCCCAGAGCACTGGCTGGCTTAGCTGGTAAAGCATGATACTCTTGATCTCAGGGTGCTGAGTTCAAGCCCCACCTTGGGCATAGAGACTACTTGATGATAGATAGATGATAGATGATAGATAGATAGATAGGTAGATAGATAGATAGATAATAGATAGATGATAGATAGATGATAGACAGATGATAGATAGATGATAGATAGATAGATAGATGATAGATAGATATAGATAGATAGATGATAGATAGATAGGACTTGGGGCACCTGGGTGTGTCAGTCATTGGGCGTCTGCCTTCGGCTCAGGTCATGATCCCAGGGTCCTGGGATCGAGTCCTACATCAGGCTCTCTGCTCAGTGGGGAGTGCTTGTCCCTCTATCTGACACTCCCCCTGCTTGTGTTCCCTCTCTCACTCTCTCTCTGCCAAGTAAATAATTAAAATCTTTAAAAATAAATGAATAAATGAATGAATGAATGACCATCATTCACCCACTGGTGAATTCTTTCACCAATTTTTGACTATCTTTCACATGAGAGATGCCACCAAAACATTTAAGTAAAAGCTTTGAGGATATAGTGTATATAAGACACACACCTCCTACTTGTGCTACTTGATTGCTCACACTATTCACAGCTCTTCAGATGTTAAAATGACCCAAATTAAACTAAATAAATGACTGAAAAAATATGGTATTGGTTAAAAACCAGACATAATCACTTTATTTATTTATTTATTTATTTGAGGAGGGGAGGGGCAGAGAGCAAATCTTAAACACTCTCCACGCCCAGCACAGAGCCTGCAGCAGGGCTTGATCCCACCACCCTGACATGACCTGGGCCAAAATCAACACAACCCACCAAGCCATCCAGGCCCCTTAGATACACTGACTTTAGAGTGACATACACTGAAGGTCACACTGAGTTCACAGGAGAAAAATCAAAGGGTTAACATAGAGGTCCCTCTTTTCAAAGAATATTTAAGTCTTTGAATAGTATAGTGTTTGAAAATATTTCCCCACTGTGTTATAAGTTTATCAGCTATTTAAATACATGTTCCAAAAACATTGCCTAGAATGTTAAACAGACACTTTGCCTTTAGGCTTTATATCATGATTTGTGGGAACAGATACTTCCTCTCTGATGGAGAGCACTCCCTCTCCCCACCCTGTTGAGACCAAAAAATGTCTCCCTCTGATGGACTAAGTCCCATGTATTCCCCATGCAACCACAAGAATGGCTTGTAAAATGGTTCCTAGGTAAACATCATGTTTCCCCCAATGAAATCTTTCCCTATAATAGGTCAAATTAAAGCCAACTTTACATATAAGGGCTTTGAAAGTGGATTTGTGTAATTTAAGTAGATCAAAACCATGGGTTACTTGGAAAATGGAAGCTTGTAGAAGACAAGCTCATGAAGAAGCGTTGCTCGAACACACTTCTCTCCCAGAAGAGAGATGGTGACCATGAAGAATGGCTCAACTGCCATCTGTTGGTCACAGAGGCAAGAGACTGAGTTGGCTTTGGTGGAAATTAGGTGGTGAGCCTCTGCTGCCTTCAATCTCAACAGAGAGCAAGCCAATGGGTCATAAAGACTTTAGTTACAAAAGATGGGATCACCAAGGAATGAGGGAAAAGGGCAAAAGAAGGAAGCAAAAAAATGAGTTTCAAGACCTTCTGAAGTACCTTTTGGAAAGATTATTTTTTACCGGAATAAGCAAAGAGAATGTATCCTGTGTATTTCCAGTTGGTGCTAGAGGATGCTGTAAGGGCTGGTGGTATTTCTTTCATTCTTTCCCTCCTATAGAGACCCTTCCAAGGTAACCAGGAGCCAGAGAGATGCCATATGGCACTTGGGCTGGAGACAAAATCAAAAGTGCCAGAACATTTGTTGTTGAGACCCGGGAACTAAGGAGTCCACATAAGGGTAATAACACTCCAAGTCTGAGGGTCCTCCCTCAGGGTGGCCAGGTTAGTGCTGACAATTCCTTCATCCTCCCCAGCCTTCCCCCTCAGTCCCACCTCGGACTCTAAGGAAACACCAGGAGGTGACAGTTGTCCTAATGCCCAATATATTGATGTTTCATGGTTCATGGATTGCTTTCACCTTTCTCTTTCTGGCAGCCCTGGACAATGTGCTGGGTTGGCTTGAGCACCGGGAAGCAAAGAGTTCCTGTGGCAGAGAAAGGATGCAGGGCGGGTGGCTCCCAACTTCCACATGAGGGATCAAAACATAAGATTCTGGGGCACCTGGGTAGCTCAGTCATTAAACGTCTGCCTTCAGCTCAGGTCGTGATCCCAGGGTCCTGGGATTGGGCCCTGCATCAGGCTCCCTGCTCTGCAGGAAGCCTGCTTCTCCCTCTCACACTCCCTCTGCTTGTGTTCCCTCTCTCACTGTGTCTCTCTCTGTCAAATAAATAAATAAAATCTTTAAAAAATATATGTATATATAAGATTCTAAGTGGATTGTCCCTGGTCAGAAAGAGGAGCTGGGGTGAAATCTGAGGTCTTTAGACACAGTCCTCCAAAATAGTAGTGAAAGCAACTAATAGAATTATCGCTGGAGAGCTGTTTTTCTGCTCCAAAAGCTTATTGTCCACATGACTGACGGGTCTTATTGGAGACTTCACACACCACCACAATGTCCTCTGCATATTCTCCCTAGGACATGTGCTCTTTCTCTTTAAGAATGGCACATGACTTCTGGAGCCTAGAAGATTCCATCCATCTGTCTTTCCTAGAGTTCTCTTGTCTCCACTTCTAAGAGAGAGACTCCTCCAACAGAGAAAATCAGGGGAGCAGCAAATAGTGTGTGTGGGTTCTCTGAAATGTCAGAAGTCCGTCTGGATTCCTGACTGGCCACACTTGTGTTAGAAACCTAATTCCACAGAGCACAGATGTCCTACTGCTGTTTGAGTATACACATCAAATTCATGAGAAAACATATGCCTTCTTTTTAAAATATCAATAAATCCCTCTCCACAATAGCCTCAAACTGGAGACAACCCAAATGTTCAGCCATGGAAGTAAAGATACACAAACTCGGCATGCCCATACAATGGAATGCTATACCACAATAAAAATGAGTGAAGTGATGTTTTATTCAACAACACAGGCGAATCTCAAAAACATTATGCCACGCAAAAGAAAACAGACCAAAGATAGATTATATTCTGTGGGTTTCCATTTTTGTGAAGTTCAAAATAAGCAAACATAACTTATGGTGGGGGACACCAGAATAGTGGTTACCCATGGGTGATGGGCAGGCCTAGTGGATATTGACTAGCAAGAGTCCAGATTATTCTTTTTATCTGAGTGGATGTTACAGGGGAACCTCTGTAAAAATTCCTTGAACTGCACATGTAAGGTGAGTATTGGTAAAAAAAAAAAAAAGGGGGGGGGTGCGCCTGGGTGGCTCAGTTGTTAAGTGTCTGCCTTTAGCTCAGGTGATGATCCCAGGGTCCTGAGTTCGAGCCCTGCATTGGGTTCCCTGCTCAGGGGGAAGCCTGTTTCTCCCTCTCCCACTCCCCTGTCTGTGTTCCCTCTCTCGCTGTATCTCTCTCTGTCAAATAAATAAATAAAATCTTAAAAAAAACACAAAACTCTTTGTAAATTATACCTCAACTAAAGTATGAAACAAAAAGAAAAATTAAAAATACAAGTTTCTCCCACTTCTTCCTTTTTGCTATCACCCTTCTGCCCTTTTCTCTCCTTTCTGCATAATTCTGTTCCTGGTTCACTTTAGTGTGAGTTTCTAGAATTTTGATCACAGTAAATTTAAAATTGCATAAATTTACAACCTTAAGCATAGTCAGGTGACGACCATAGTTAAGGTAGAATACAGAGGGGGAATAATGGTATTGACCTTTCCAACTGAAACAAAACAACGAGGTCTATGTCAATATCTATCCATAATCCTTGTCCAAGAAAACTTAGGGAAAGTACATCCCAATGACCCTGACCTTGGCTCCTATCATGACACATCTTTCTTTCAATCCACTGTGGACCTTCTTACAATTTTTCTTCTTATAATTTTCATTACTTATAGTGACTATTTGGTCTAGGACCTCAAAAAAGAAATTTCTATTCTAGAAGATTTCTCAATTCTTCAACAGGTGTTCGACTGCTCTGGTGCTTTACTGCATCTCTTGTCGTGTACCTGCTACTATAAATTGACAGAGCAGCCCTGGTAATCATGAAAACATAGGAATGTTTGTGCTTTTTTAAAGCCAGCTCTAGGCTCAATGTGGGGCTTGAACTCACAACCCTGAGATCAAGAGTCACGTGCTCTACTGACTAAGCCTGCCAGGCACCCTAAGAATGTCTTGATTTACTTGTTTTCCTTACAGTCTGGTGGCTACTATTTGTACTTCTGAGAAAGTCTTTTTGTCAGGTGAAACTACTGTGGTTTACTTTTTGCCCTGAGACAACATGGGAGTCACTTTAGTTTAATCATTTCATCTTCTCTGTGAAGAGGTTAAATGTCACTGGCTAGTCCCAAAAAGGAGGGAAGACCAGGCCCCTCTTATTTTGACATAAACGCACATCATCACATTTTTGGCATGACCACTAGCCTCTACATTGTTGGCTTTTTTAAACTGAGTTTATTTGACTATCACTTGGAATGTGAAATATAGCTCCCAACACTGGGTAATGTCATCTCCACCATCTCATCTCTTCACACGCCACAGTGACATGACTGAGTGTGCATGTGGGAAAGCAAATGGCTGACTGGTGACTTAGAAATGGAAGTGACAACTCATATGGAATATAGGAAACAGCACAGAGGATCATAGGGGAAGTGAGGGAAAACTGAATAGGAAGAGATCAGAGAGGGAGACAAACCATGAGAGACTCTTAACTCTAGGGAACAAACAGAGTTGCTGGGGAGAGGGGATGGGGTAACTGGGTGATGGGCATTAAAGAGGGCATGTGATGTGATGAGCACTGGGTGTTATATGCAACTGATGAATCACTGAACTCTATCTCTGAAACTAATGATGTCCTGTATGTCGGCTAATTGAATTTAAATTTAAAAAAGAAAGAAAGAAAGAAATGGAAGTGATGGTGTGGCCAAGCACAGGGTGTCATTCCTTCAATAAATTGAACACACCTTTGCTCTTTATAAAATATCTGCTTTTTTTGTGATACTTTTTTATTGTAATAAAATATATATCACATAAAATTGACCATTTTAACCATTTTGAAGTGTACAGTTCAGGAACATTAAAGATATTCATATTGTGCAACCATGGCAACCATCCATCTCCAGAATGTTTTTCACCTTCCCAAACTGAAACTCGGTACCCAATTAACACTAACTCCCCATCCTCCCTCCCTCAAGCCCTGGCACCCCCTATACCACTTTCTGTCTTTATTATACGTTTGACTAATCTAGGTCTCTCATATAAGTAGAATCATACAGTATTTGTCCTTTTGTGACTGGCTTCTTTCACTTACATAATGTCCCAAGGTTCATCTGTGTGTTAGCAGGTGTCAGGATTTCCTTCCATTTTAATGCTGAATATTATTCCTTTGTGTGGATGGACCACATTTTATCTGTTCACCCATAAATGGGCATTAGGATTGTTTCTCTTTTAGGGCTGTTGTGAATAAGGCTGCTATGAACATGACTGAGTCCCTGCTTTCTCTTCTTTTGGTTATATATTTTTCCAGAAGTGGAATTTCTGCACCGTATGGTAATTCTGTGTTTAAATTTTTGAGGAATCTCTGTACTGTTTTCACAGTGGCTGCACCATTTCACATTCTCACAAAGTACAATGATTCCAGTGTATCTGCATCCTTGACAACACTTGTAATTTATTTTTTATAAAAGTATTGGCTTTTACACTCTGGAAAATAGTATGGAGGTTCCTGAAAAAGTTGAAAATAGAACTACCCTACAACCCATCAATTGCACTACTGGGTATTTACCCCAAAGATACAAATGTAGAAATCCAAAGGGGTACGTGCACACCAATGTTTGTAGCAGCAATGTCCACAATAGCCAAACTTTGGAATGAGCCAAGATGTCCCTCGACAGATGAATGGATAAAGAAGATGTAGTATGTGTGTGTATATATATATATATATATATACACATATATATATATATATATAAAATACACAATGGAATATTATGCAGCCATCAAAAGGAATGAAATCTTGCCATTTGCAACGACGTGTATGGAACTGGAGGGTATTATGCTGAGCGAAAATAAGTCAATCAGAGAAAGACATGTATAATATGATCTCACTGATATGAGGAATTCTTAATCTCAGGAAACAAACGTAGGGTTGCTGGAGTGGTGGGGGGTGGAAGGGATGAGGTGGCTGGGTGATAGACATTGGGCAGGGTATGTGCTATGGTGAGTGCTGTGAATTGTGTAAGACTGTTGAATCACAGACCTGTACCTCTGAAACAAATAGTACATTATATGTTAAAAAAAAAAAAAGATAGCAGGAAGGGTAAAATGAAGGGGGGACATCAGAGGGAGAGATGAACCATGAGAGACCATGGACTCTGAGAAACAAACTGAGGGTTCTAGAGGGGAGGGGGTGGGGGGATGGGTTAGCCTGGTGATGGGTATTAAGGAGGGCACACTCTACATGGAGCACTGGGTGTTATATGCAAACAATGAATCATGGAACACTACATCAAAAACTAGTGATGTAATGTATGGTGATTAACATAATAAAATACATTTTTTTTTAAAAGTACTGGTTTTAAAAGGTCTTTAGTTTCACTAAGGTAGAGACAAGAGGCAAGTATTTATATTTTCCCATACATTGTTGTCCTTCAAGCTTCAGTTTCATTTTTATGGGACATAGAGAAGACCACAGATGGCCATTAGTATAACTGACATAGAATTTGTCTATTTTTTTATTCTCTTTTAATATGAATAAATGCCATCTGCTATTAGGAGAGCCAGGAAGCAGTGTCAAAGCCTGGTTTTGCCATTTATATCTATGTGACCTTGTGTAAGTTACTTTTCTGTGCTCAGTCCCGTCATCTAGAAAATGGGATCATAATTGTATACCTATCATTGGACTGTGATGAGGATTGAATGTGTTAATATTAAAAAACTATTTGGGATATGGCATGACCTATACAAAATATAAGGTATGTGTAATATACATTTGGTAAGAGGCAGGATATGTTGGGCTTTGTTGAAAGCCCCAGACTCTACCTAACTGTACTTCTTTTACCATAGGTGGATCATCTCTCTTCGTTGATCTTTTAATGTTGACTGGAACTTTTCCCCTTCCTGTTTGAAATTTCCTACTGCTATGAAGACTGTTTGCCATTCTCCAATCTTCTGAATGCTTGAATCCTTCTACATGGCCCTTGGGTAAAATCTTAAAATAAGATATAGGGAGTCTTTCACATTTGGCCTTCAGGAAAAACAAGTTCCCACCCCACCAGTTTCAGATACAGATGGGCCAAAACTTCCCTAAACTGGCATGTTTTCCTGTATTTGTGATCTTCTCCTTCCTAATTCCTTCATGCTCTCAAAACTCACAGATCCTGTCGTCCATTCCCTTCAGAACTCCATTGGTAAGTAAACACTATTCCTGGAAAGTGAGGTGATCAACCTCACTCTCGGCAGGCAACCCCAAACTCATTTGGCTAATGTAACAAACTCCTGCCTTCATGCTATTAGAAAGCTCATTCCCCAGGAGACAACAACTGGTGTTGGGAATATCAGACTTCATAGCAAGGAGATGTATTTCTGCATGGGCAGAAAATCTTCTTTATGGGCAGTCATTTATGTGATCCATACACCAGCCCCCTCTAAACAGACCTGCCTCATTTCCTTCTGCTAATCAGCGAAGGGAGAAGCCCCAGGAATATCATTTTCTGATTATCCCTGCTATGAACTCCCAAGGATTAAAACTGAAAAAGATAGGTATAATTTGGCCACAATCTAGATTTTCTTCATAGGAGATATTTGCTTCATGTAAAATACATCAACTTATTGGAGCACCTTAGTGGCTCAGTCAGTTGAGTATCTGACTCTTGATATCACCTCAGGTCTTGATCTCGGGGTTGTGGGTTTGGGCCCTGTGTTGGGTTCTGCACTGGACATGGAGTCTACTTAAAAACAAACAAACAAACAAAAAAACGATTTTTGAGTATTACCCAAAAGAAGCCAAGTCTCAAGGTGAGTTTTGAGCAAGTGGTGGGTAAAAAAAGTAAATAGGCATGATATGTTGTGTGCAACATATTTTAGATTGTCAAGGTCATGTTTATTCTGTTTTTCATTTAAAAGTATGTATTTTATTAAAAACCATATAATTTTTAGGAAAATATGAATGAGTCTCTGTCCGTCTCAATTGATCAGGGTTACTACTCCTTTTGTGTGCATACTTCCAAAAAAAAAACCTTTTTGTTTTTTTAAAGATTTTATCCATTTATTTGACAGAGAGAGAGACACAGCTAGAGAGGGAACACAAGCAGGAGGAATGGGAGAGGGAGAAGCAGGCTTCCCGCAGAGCAGGGAGCCCCCTGCGGGGCTTGATCCCAGGACTCTGGGATCATGACCTGAGCCAGAGGCAGACACTTAAAGCCTGAGCCACCCAGGTGCCCCTAAAAAGTTTTTTTAATGGCTCATTTTTTTTTAAGATTTTATTTATTTATGTGACAGAGAGAGGGAGAGAGCACAAGCAGGGACAGTGACAGGCAGAGGGAAAGGGAGGTAGAAGCAGACTTCCCACTGAGCAGGGAGCCCAATGCAGGACCCAGGACCCTGAGATCATGACCTGAGCTGATGCAGACATTTAACCCACTGAGACATCCAGGCTACCTGAGACATCCAGGCTACCTGCATCCTAAATTTTTTAAAGTGTATGTACATATCTATTGTAGAACTATAAAGGAAATTATGTGTGTATTCTTTTATTCTTTTTTTTTTAAGATTTTTATTTATCTGTCAGAGTGAGAGAGCACAGCAGGGGGAGCGGCAGGTGGAGGGATCCCAGGACCCTGGGATCATGACCTGAGCCGAAGACAGACGTTTAACCAACTGAGCCACCCAGGTGTCCCTATATGTTTTCTTTTGACACAAATGATCATACCATATATATTATTATTCATTTTATTTTTCCTTTTTTTGGTGTACTATAGAAGTTTGTTCAGACAGTTCATATGGATTAACTCATTCTTAATAATGGCCTTGTAATGTAATTCTGGGTGTACCATAATGCAGTTAACTATTACTCTATTAGCAGACATTTATTATTATTTACTTCCAATTTTTCTCTATGATAGATGGTATCTATCTTTCTCTATGATAGCTAAAACTACCATCTCTCTATGTATATTTTTGCATACTCTTACCTATAGTTTAGTGTAACTCCCAGAATTGGAATTGTTGAGCAACAGCTGTGAACATTTCAACTTTTGGGAGATATGTCACATCGTGTTCCAAAAATGCCTTGCAAATTAATACTGTCACCATGGTCATTTTATTCTTACATAAAATATTTAGAACCCTAATTGAAGGTCAATACATATATTAGACACTTATCTGTGACTTTTAGATAAGAAGGACAAGACATCAATATTTAGCACTTTCTAACTTGTGGCTCACTCAGTGTTTATTTTTTCTCTTGGGTGTTCCTGGCTTGACTCCATGATGCCTCTACCTTGTCTTCAGTCAACCTGAATTGAAGCACTGTTTTCTCAAAATGATAGGCCTCTTCTTCAGTTATTTGGCCTGGGCTTTTGGCATCAGCTTAGCCAGCAGCAGATCCTGGCGCGTGTGGGAGTTTAACAGCAACATTGTTCCCATTGTGTTCATTGGACTTTGGGAAGCTTTCTATTTTCAAAGATTTAACATCTCTGGCTCCATTGTTGAGTTGCCGATGCACAGCAGGATCAATGAGAGCTGGGTCATGTCGGATGAAATCTATTATGGGCAGGATCTGATATTGTTAGCAAATTTTATGAAGTCAGTAGTCCTGATCTTTGGCTCAGTGGCGCTTTTGGTCAGCCGGGTCCGTGCCCCATACCCAGATTTCCTTCGGCTGTGTTACGATATCTCTGCCTTCTTTCTTGTCTTCAGCAGTAGTTGTACTATGATTACGGTGAGCTGGAATTTCACTGCAGATTTTTATGGCCTAACCACCCTTGATTTCCCACTCAGCTTTCCCATTGGGAAAGAAATGCTAATAAGGAAACGCTTCTCCTACGTGTTCCCACTAGGACTCACAACTGCCACCTTGTCGCTAATAAGTGCTGCCATGTTCTTCTGTGAAATATTTTCCATAAAACAGTGGAGTCAAGTGAAACCCATGGCTGTGGGCAAATGCCCAAAATGAAAGGTCTGAATGAAGGGCCTTTGTCAATAAAAATTTTTTCAAGAAACATCCTACCTACACATCATATTGTTGTAATCATCTACTCATTTAAAATAAAACATATTTGGTTTTTCAGGGTGTGTCTGCAGCTTTTATTGTCCTAGTCTTCTGTTCTGCAAACAGCTTCCTTTCTTTGAGGATTTTCACTTCTTGAAATCTGTAGGCAAACATATTATGTGCATACACTGTCAAAAATCAGGGTGCCTAGGTGGCTAAGTTGACCCTGCTTTTAGCTAGGATCATGATCTTGGTGTCCTGGGATAGAGTCCCACAATGCGCTGCCCACTGAGCGGGGTCTGCTTCTCCCTCTGCCCCTTTCCCCACTTGTGCTTTGTCTTGTTCGCTCTTTCTTGAATATATAAATAAAATCTTTAAAAAAGAAGTCATGGGTGCCTAGGAGGCTCAGTTGGTTAGGCAGCTGCCTTTGGCTCAGTTTGTGATCTCATGATCGCAGGACTGGAATCGAGTCCTGCATCAGGCTCTCTGCTCAGTGAGGAATCTGCTTTTCTCTCTGCCTGCTGCTTCCCCTGCTTGTGTTTTCTCTCTCTCTCCAATAAATGAATAAAATCTTTTTTTAAAAAAGTTAAAAAAATAAAGAAATCAAGGGCAGGAAAAAATACTCATGTAATGCAAGCACAGAGGTGGAAGCATCAACATACACAACCAATATAGGACTATGCTATACATTGTAGGATGTGTATCATCATCTGTTGCCTCTACCCACTAGATGCCAAGAGCACTCCCACTCCCCACCCTGTTGAGACCAAAAAATGTCTCCAGACATTTCCCAATGTCCTCTAGGAGGCAAAACTGCTCCCCATTGAAAACCTCTGGGTTACAGGTAGCCAACAACCCTAGCTAATGAACGCTATGGCATGTTGATTTTGAAGCAAACTCTTTTTCAAATAAAACTGCATCAGCTCACTATATCATACCAACCATTTGCCTGGGTCTTTGGCTACCTTTAACTTGAAGGTCTATTGGTGGTGCTTTTACTTCCTGCCCAGGGAACATTTAGCAATGTTAATTAAAAATGTAATTTTTGAAGTATAAAACTATCATAGGGTTAGGTACACAGATAGATATAGCTGATGAGAGAATTGAGAAACTTGGGGGTAAATGTGAGGAAATTGCCTGAAACACAGCATGGAAGACAAATACATTGAAATTATGAAAGGGCACTTGAGAGGCCTTGAACAAAGAGAGCATTTCAGTGAAATAACAATGGACTGTGAAAAGCAGTATTTGAAATGAGGCTGAAATATTTTTTTTAAGATTTTATTTATTTATTTGAGAGAAAGAGTGAAAGTGAGACCACTCAGGGTGAAGGGCAGAGGGAGAAGCAGACTTCCCACTGAGCAGGAAATCCCCAGATTGAGAAAGTACATTGAGTCTTGAGTAGGATAAATAAAAACAGATTCACACCTATCAATTTTTCTACACTTAAATGTAGAAACTTCAGATACAAGGAGAAATTCTTCATTTTTTTAAAAGATTTTATTTATTTGACACAGAGAAACACAGCAAGGGAGGGAACACAAGCAGGGGGAGTGGGAGAGGGAGAAGCCGACTCCCCACTGAGCTGGGAGCCCAATGTGGGGCTCGATCGCAGGACCCTGGAACCATGACCTGAGCCAAAGGCAGATGCTTAATGACTGAGCCATCCAGGAGACCTTACAAGGAGAAATTCTTTTTTTTCTAATTTTTTTTTTTAAGATTTTATTTATTTGACAGAGAGAGACACAGTGAGAGAGGGAACACAAGCAGGGGGAATGCGAGAAGGAGAAGCAGGCTTCCCCGCCAAGCAGGGAGCCTGATGCAGTCTCAATCCCAGGACCCCAGGATCATGACCTGAGCCGAAGGCAGATGCCTAACAACTGAGGCACCCAGGCACCCCAAGGAGAAATTCTTAAAGGAGACCAGAGAGAACACAGCAATTAAATGATGAAGGATGTACAATTAGACCAATAAACGCCAGCCTTCTTGACAAAGAGCAAAACCAGTAAAAGTAATGCTTTCAAAGTGCTGAAAGAAAGTAATGGTCACCAGTAATTCTAGGTCTACTAACCTATCACTCAATAAGGACAAAATGAAGACATTTTCAGATAAAGAACTTACAAAAGGAGGCACTTTCGGAAGAAAGTAATTGGACCCAGAATAAAGCACTTGGATCCAGAAGCAATGATAAACAAAGAAACTGGTAAGCTTATGGAAATATCTAAGCCAGCATGGATTATAATTTTTAAATGTTGATATTATAGAGTTTACAGATGTAAGACAAGAGAGAATAATTAGGGCTAAAACTTTTTTTTCCAAAGGTTTATTTATTTGAGAGAGAGTGAGGGTAAGTGCTGTGGGGAGGGGCAGAGGGGAAGAGAATCTTGAGCAGAGACTCCACAGTGAGCGCAGAGCCCAATGTGGGGCTGAGATCATGACCTGAGCCAAAACTGAGTGGGATGTTTAACCGACTGTGCCACCCAGCTGCCCCAGGGCTAAACTTCTGTTTATTCTGAGTCATTGATTAACTTAAGATTTTAAGTGAATATATATGCTAAAATTTTAATGGTAACCACTAAACAAATAAAAGAGGATGAAAAGAAATTAAAGGTACAAGGACTGGAAAGGAGAAAATAAAACTGTAATTTTGTGAGGCAACATGATTACGTAGAAAATCCCCGAAAAGACTACATAATCATGATTTCATGATTTCATTTATAGGAATTTTCTAGGAAAGGAACACTCAAGACAGAGAGCAGTGGTTCCCTGGTGCTAGGTGTGGAAGTGGGGTGTGGCCACAAGTGGGCACTAGGGAACATTTTGAGCTGACAGTCATGTTGTAAACCTGAATTGTGATTATGGTCCAACAATTATATAAGTTTACTAAAACTCTGCAAGTTGTATGCCTTAAATGAGCTAACTTTCTGGTATACTAATTATATCTCAACAAAGATGTTTAAAAATAAAACCCAATGGCATTCCTAAATGCCAGTGATATCTTTTTTAAAACAGTGATTTTAAAAAATGTATGCTATTTTCAGTGTAGAAAGACCAACAGTGGTCCAAAGAGTAAATCTAAAAGAAGATGGGCAAGAGTTTCTTTGGGAAAAAAATAATCTTCTTTAAAGTCATGAAAGACAAGTTATTCAGTAGAGGCATAGGCTATATTCTTGAATGATATGAGTCAGTGTTGTAAATCAACAGTTTTTGACCATGTCCAAACAAAATCCCACAAGAGTTTTGTGTTCATCTGGGGAGCATTGTTGCTGCGACAAAAGATTAAACAGTGGCTTAAAACAATATAAGTGTCTTTCTTACTAGAGTTGTGTCCTCCAAGTTGTGACAGATCCTTCCTTCTTGTAGCCATGTGTCCTCAATAGGTAGATGCCAGCTTGTCTGGGCCCGTCTGCCTCTAGTGACCAGAGTATGGAGCATCCCTCATGGGGCCCTTCATAGGTTGGCCTGGAAGTGGTGTGCAGTATTTCCGCTCATTGAACAGTGACTAGTACCAGCCATGTGGCTGGGAAATTTAGTCCTGCTATATGTCCAGGAGGAAAGAAAACTAGGTTATGGAAAACACACAGCAGTGTCTGCCATAGTTTTTCACAAAGCTTGATGTGCTGATGTTCCCAGGCTCTTTGTGATCTGTGCAATATGGGCTTGTTTCTTCCTGGGATATTCATCCCAAGCCAGATTCAGAGCTCCTGGAATATAAAGTACTTCAGAAAAACATTCAGGTTCATTTTATAGTTTGTGATAGAAAATGGAAATCATATTTTAATAGTAAAAAGGAAGACCCATTGTTAAATAAACTATATAGGTTTTTCTGTGACTTATCAAATCCTCAGACAACCAGTGCTGCACTGTACTGGCCAGAGTCTAATCTTTTTCCAGCTGGTGGGTACAAGAAGTGCAAAGGTTAGCAGAACCAATAGTGTGAAGCTTGGCATCTTCAACAACCACTAACAGTCTGACCTTGACTGGTAATGTAATGCAGTTCCTCAGTTTCTCCATCTGTGAAACTGGAATCATCATTGTTTTGTCCTCATATATGATTGTTGTGGGATTAAAATAAATAATCCATGTAGATTCTTCAACATTTTTGGCATATATAAACACTCAACACATAATAGTTGTTCCTGCTGCCACTGCTACTTTGTTACTGTAATTTATATCCCAGATCCCTATTGGAAGATATTTGGTTGCTTTTACTTGTTCTCTGTTGAACAATACTACCCAAACATCTTTTTATTCCCATCTTGGCTGACTCATAAGTAACTTGCTTATTCACAAACTTTAGCCCATAGGTCAAACTTGGTTACTACAGAAGGCATGGATCAAAATACCTCTTTCTGTAATATGTAAGTATAAACTGAAGACAGAGAAGTATTGGCTTGATTTTCAGAAAGATAAAGAAGCAATTCCTGAAATCTGGTGACTAATAAACTTGGATTCAGTAATCTACAAAAACACAAAAATATGACACTAGATATAAAATTTATGAACTCCTATGATGATGGTGATCTTGGGTGGCCAGCATGAATTTTCAAGGAACAATCTAGCTAATCTGATTTCCACTTTCCCTCATGTTAAGTGGGACTCAGTTTGGCTTTGCAGACAGAATGGGCTGCAAGGTATTCTGGGACTTGAGTAGTCAAACCTCTGGGAGGAGGAAGAAAGTTGAGCCTTGGAAGAGCAAAGATTAGGAACTATAGGTGAGGCCAGAAAGGTGGATTCAGTAGGGCCAACATAGTTCTATGACATAACTCTTCACCCTACAAACCAGGCCTACAGCTGGACCAGAAAAGGAGCTCCAGGGAAGAAGCCTAGCAGGAAGCCCAGTCAACCTTATAAGGAGGTGTGATGAAGGCTATGAAATGGATGTCCATGGCTGCAAGAGTGATTTTAGAACCTACTGACTATTGACAGAAGCTGCCACTGTAAGTCTTCCCATATCGGGACTAGTTTCTCATTTAAGGGCCCTGCACTATCTAATATGGTAGCCATTGGCCACATGTGACTACCAAACAGTTGAAGTGTGGCCAGAACAGAGATGTGTTCAAAGAGTAAATACAAATTGAATTTTATATATGTAGTCTAAAAAAAGTGAAATATGTCATTAAATTACTTTTTACATTGATTACATATTGAAATAAAATTTTGGGAATATTTAGAAAATAAAATATTAATATAATTTCATTTTTAATGAGTTATATTTTTAATTTAAAAATTATATTTAATTTAAAAATCTGGATTTTATCTACCTGAAACTGATGTAACACTGTACATTAACTAACTGGAATTAAAGTAAAAACTTAAAAAATAACAACTGAGATGCCACCATTTTTCCTGCTCAGCACAGAGCAAGAGTCTGCGAGAGTCGGAGATTCTATCCACTTCCATCCATTGTTCAGACCCTGCTGAGATGCTAACACGATAGATGATCAGGAGTAGCTGATGACAGAACAGAGGAATCAATGAAGAAAGTTGTAGGGATGGATGTGGAGTTAACAGTTGAAGAAAGAAACCCCCAATCTGTGGCATGTAAAATGTGATTGGAGCCAGAAGAGCTTCCTGGAGAATAATCAGCAGCACTGAATGGAAAGAAAAAAAAAAGAGAGGAGAAGACAAACTAAAAATGATTCAGGAATATCAGCAAATGTTTGAGACTGAGTTAAATTAATCTTTTGTCACATTTTAGATGTACTGAACAAACAGCTCATTCCAGCACTGGAGATTCCAAGATTTCAATTATAAAATTTTTAGGAAAGGAGACTACCACAGGTATCTGGCTGAATTTGCCACAGGAAATGATAGGAAGGAAGCTTGGAGATCCACCTACTGCCTTAGAAAACTGCTAGTGATTTTGCAATGACAGAACTTCCACCAATGCATCCTGTTAACTTAGGTCCAGCTCTCTATTTTTCAGTAGTCTGTGATAAATGAAATTCTATGCAATTCTTTTTTTTAAAGATTTTATTTATTTATTTGAGAGAGAGAGAATGAGAGAGAGCACATGAGAGGGGGTAGGGTCGGAGGGAGAAGCAGACTCCCTGCTGAGCAGGGAGCCCCATGAGGGTCTCGATCCCAGGACTTCAGGATCATGACCTGAGCCGAAGGCAGTCGCTTAACCAACTGAGCCACCCAGGCGCCCACTATGAAATTCTTAATTCCTCTGACTGTGCCTACTGACTGATGAAAGCAGCTTTTGATCATGCAGTGGCAGAACTGGATAGGTAAATGAAGAAAGCTGTAAGGCCTCTACACTTACCATGCAGTTACATGATAATCTGACACTATGGACATCAGACATGAAGGGTGATGGTGAAGAGTAGAATCAAGAAGCACTGCATGATGCAGAAGATAAAAATCAATGAGACATAAAAGCCAAAAGAGAAACCATCTCTGACCACTTCATTCCTTCTCATCCCACCCCCATTGGAAATTCCCCCACTTTCACTGAGAACCACCAAATCTGACCTTATTTGGTCTCACAATTTAGGTTCCTGCCCTTTTGGATTTTTTTAAAAACTGTTTTCAAAAGTTTTTAAAAATGAGTGAATTTCTGTGGATTTTATGGAGTCCCAGCTTTTATATTCCTTAAGACATTTGAGAGGACCACATAGATCCTTTTTCAGCATTACTGTATTGTCTTCTTCCAGATGTGGCAAGATCACCATTAGAAATGGAAAGTACATTTGAAAGCCATTAGACTTGTGGATGATGAAAGTATCTAAGAGAGGTTAATCACACTAGAGGCATTGTGTTATCATTTTTCTTTTTTCTACAATTGTTTAAATCAAATTTTATACCAATATTTAAAATTAATCGGGTGTTGGGGTGCCTGGGGGGCTCAGTCAGTTAAGTGCCTGCCTTCGGCTCAGGCCAAGATCTCAGGGTCCTGGGTTGGAGTTCCATACTGGGCTCCCTGCTCAACAGAGAGGGAGCCCTCTCTGTCACTTCTCTGCTTGTGTTCTCTCTCTGTCAAGTAAATGAAATCTTTAAAAAAATAAAATTAAGGGGTGCCTGGATGGCTCAGATGGTTAAGCATCGGCCTTCGGCTCAGGTCATGGTCCCAGGGTCCTGGGATGGAGCCCCACATGGGGCTCCCTGCTCCGTGGGAAGCCTGCTTCTCCCTCTCCCTCTGCCCCTCTCCCTGCTTATGCTCTCTCTCTCTCTCAAATAAATAAAATCTTTTTTAAAAAATAAATTAAAATTAAAAATTAAAAAATTAAAAATAAAAAAATTGGATGTTAGTTTGAGGTGATTTTAAAGGTTGTTTGGAGAGTTCTTGCAATGGTTTTGCTGTAAAAAGTGTTTCAAACTCTGCTGAAGTATTACTTCAGAGAAAAACTGTGGGTGCTGTGGAGGGGAGGAAGACTGATCAGAGGAGAGAAAAAAAGAACGGAGAGAAAGAGTGAGAGCACACACAGGGGATTCCATGAGAAAAACTCTTCCTCAAACCATTAACTGGGAAAAGGAGAGGGGCTGATTACCACAGGTTTTTTGGGTGTTGGGGGGAGTTTTGTTTGTTTTTTAAGATTTATTTGAGAGAGAGAATGAGCAGGTGGGGCAGAGGGAGAGAGAGAATGTCAAACAGACTCTGGGCCGAGCACAGAGCCTGAGGTGGGTCTCAATCCCAGAACCCTCAGATCATGACCTGAGTTGAAACCAAGAGTCAGATGTACCACCCAGGTGCCTCATCACAAGTTTTTACAAGCAGTAGAACTGAAAGTCTTTAGTTTTAGAAGTCCTCACCATCATCAGGGTTGAGCCTGGTGTGTATAGTGGTGCTCCAGTAAGGAAGGGGAGCAGAGGCCCAGAAGAGCACAGCATGCTCTGAGGATCCCCTGGGTCCTGCTGGGAGACAGCTCCTGTTCTTGGAGTGCATTTGGGAGAGGTAGCACAACCTCTCAGGGGACAAAAGACTTGGAGTGAATTTGGGAGATGTGGCAAGTCCTCTCAGGGGACAAAAGAGATGGGTAGGGAGGGCACCACTGGGCTGCCTATTCATTAGCATAGGAACAGAGACACCTGTGAGGGCAGCTAACCAGGATGCCAGTTTTTTGCTGTCCTTTACCATAAAATTCAAGCCCCTGTGAAATCATGCAACAGCTCTCTAGGACAAAAAGTACCAGCCAGGGCATGGCAAGACCCTCCCCAAGAGAATCAACATGGGTCTGCAGTGTGCGTATCCCTAACATTTGGAGTTTTGAAACCCAGCTGTGTGCCTGAGATAAAACACAGGAATATTGTGCTGTCAGATAGTCTTATGGCTTGGACACAGGGTGAAGGCAGGAATCTGATGGAAGCCTGGGACACAAGAGTGGAGATTGTTCATTCTTCTGTGAGTGCATCCTTGAGAGTGGTGGGTCCAAACTCCTCCCTCCAGGAAGAGCAGGCCTGTGCCCCTTTCATCAGCAGAGAGGGACTCAGCAGCATATACAGGGGAGGCTTGAGCCACTTACACCAAGCCCCCCACCCTCTGCTCTACAGGGGCCTATTTAATAGAGCAAATGTTATTGAAAGCCAGAATTGCAGCAGGCCCTCCTCCAGAAGACCAGTACAAATCCTTGTAGGCATCAGGTCAACTAATCATAGAATGCTGCAAAGCTTCAGCTGTAGTGGAAATAGGACCAGGCACAGGTTTTCCTAACACACAAGAGGCAGACCTTGACAAAATGCCAAGACAGAGGAATTCATCCCAAAAACAAAGAACAAGAAGTAGTCATGACCAGGGAGCTAATCAAAATAGATATAAACAATACGCATGAATCAGAATTTAAAACAATAATCATAAGGATAACAGCTGGGCTTGAAAAAACCATAGAAGGAACCAGAGAGGCCCTTACTGCACAGATAAAAGACCTAAAAATTAGGCAGAAATAAGTGCTATAACTAAGATGCAAAACCAACTTGACGTAATCGCCACAAAGATGGAAGAAGCAGAGGAATGGGAATAAGTGTTATAGAAAATAAAATGATGGAAAATAAGGAGGCTGAAAAGAAGAGGAAAAAGTATTGGATCACAAATGCAGACTTAAGGATCTCAGTGACTCATTAAAGCATAATAACATTCCTAATACGGGAGTCCCAGAAAAAGAAGAGAGGGGGGAAGGGCCAGAAGGTTTATCTGAGCAAATTATAGCTGAAAAGTTCCCAATTCTGGGAAAAGAAACAGATATCCAAATCCAGGAGGCACAGAGAACTCCTATCAAGATCAACAAAAGCTGGCCAACACCAAGACATACCATAGTAAAATTTTGCAAACAGAGATAAAGAAAGAAAAGCAGCAAGGAAAAAGAAGTCCCTAATCTACAAGGGAAGACAAATCAAGTTGGCAGCAGATTTCTCCACAGAAACTTCCCCAGAAGAGAGTGGCATGATATACTCAACATGCTAAAGGGGGAAAATATGCAGCCAAGAATACTCTATCCATCAAGGCTGTCATTAGGATAGAAGGAGAGATAAAGAGTTTCCACGACAAACAAAAACTAAAGGATTTTGTGACCACTAAACCAGCCCTGCAAGAAATATTAAAGGGGATCCTTTGATTGGGGAAAGAAAAAAGGCCAAAGGCAATAAAGACGAGAAAGGAATAGAAAAAATTTCCAGAAAAAAATGACAAAACAAGTAATAAAATGGCACTAAATTCATATCTATCCATAAGTATTCTGAATGTAACTGGACTAAACGCTCCAATCAAAAGACACAGGGTATCAGAATGCATAAAAAAAAAAAAAACAACAACCAAGACCCATCTAGATGCTGCCTACAAGAGACTTATTTCAGATATAAAGACACCTGCAGATTGACAGTGAGGAGGTGGGGGAACCATCCAACATGCTAATGGACATCAAAAGGAAGCTGGAGTAGCCATACTTATATCAGACAAACTAGACTTTAAACCAAGGAATGCAATAGGAGCTAAATAAAGATACTCTGTCATAATAAAATTCCAACAAGAAGATCTAACAATTGTAAATTTTTATGCCCTCAACTTGGGAGCACCCAAATATATAAAACAATTAAAAACAAACTTAAAGAAACTCATTGATAATAATACCATGATAGGCAACATTTGGAATGGGAGAAGATATTTGCAAATGACATCTGACAAAGAGTTAGTATCCAAAATCTATAAAGAACTTTTCAAAATCAATCCCCCCCAAAAATAATCCCACGTACAAATGGGCAGAAAACATGAAAAGACATTTTTCTAAAGAAGACATCCAGATATCTAACAGACACATGAAAAGATGCTCAACATCACTCATCATCATTGAAATACAAATTAAAACCACAATGAGATAGCAACTCACACCTGTCAGAATGGCTAAAATTAACAAGACAAGAAACAACAGATACTGGTGAGGATGCAGAGAAAGGGATCTCTTACACTGTTGGTGGGAATGCAAACTGATGCAGCCACTGTGGAGAACAGTATGGAGGTTCCTCAAATAGTGAAAAATAGAACTATCCTATGACCCAGCAATTGTACTACTAAGTATTTACCCAAGGGATACAAAAATACAGACTTAAAGAGGTACTCCCATACGAATGTTTATAGCAGCACTATCAACAATAACCGAACTATGGAAACAGCTCAGATATCCATCGACTAATGAATGGATAAAGCAGACATGGTATAGACACAATAGAATATTACTCAGCCATCAAAAAGAAAGAAATCTTATCATTTGCAGTGATGTAAATGGAACTAGAGTGTATCATGCTAAGCAAAATAAGTCAGAGAAAGACAAATACCATATGCTATCACTGATATGTGGAATTTAAGAAAGAAAACATGAACACGGGGGAAGGGGGAAAAAGAATAGAGGGAGGGCACCTGGGTGGCTCAGTTGGTTAAGCGACTGCCTTTGGCTCAGGTCATGATCCTGGAGTCCTGGGATCGAGTCCCACATCGGGCTCCCTGCTCAGCGGGGAGTCTGCTTCTCCCTCTGACCCTCTTCCCTCTCGTGCTTTCTATCTCTCATTCTCTCTCTCTCTCAAATAAATAAAATCTTTATAAAAAAATAGAGGGAAACAAGCTATGAGACTCTTAACAGTAGAGAATACATTGAGGGTTGCTGGAGGGGAGAGGAGTGGGGGAGATATGGTAGATGTGTGATGGGCATTAAGGAGGGCACTTTTTGTGATGAGCACTGAATGTTGTATGTAAGTGATGAATCACTGAGTTCTACTCCAGAAACCAATATTGCACTGTTTGTTAACTAAAAATAATTTTTAAAAATGGAGTAAGGACATACAAATGTAATATATCACTCAGTACCCCCAACAATGTATAGGTAAGTGAGTTATTGATTTCTATGTTGTTCACTATTGCAAGCATCCTTTCCCAGTAAGCATCCTTTCCCAGTAAGGTTAATTTAATACATGGCTATGTATTTTTCTGATACCTTTTGTTAAAGCTATGATAGATATGTAGCTTCTCTTTATCCCACTGGTTTTTCACTTTTAGAAACTATCCTTTCCAACTCAGCTCTTTTAAACATCATCAATATCCAATTCTCTCTAATACAGTTAACACCCTAAACAAAGGTAGAACTTAATTCTTCTCATGCTAATTAATTGAATGGATTTGCTGGTTGTTTATAGAAATTGGTATAATTTTTCATTTTATTTTAAAAAGTAAATAACATGCTGGAAAGAAGCTAATAGTTCTTATTTTGTGATCTTATTTTATATATTTACAAACTTAAGGAATTTTAAAATAAACTTGCTCAAATATACAGTAACTGTTAAAATAATTCGGGTGTCAATCATAGTGTTCCTCATTCTGGTATAGCCTTCATGGAAAACTATACATGGAATAGTGTTGATTCTTCACTTCTGAAAATAGTACACAAATGATAGTAAGATCTATTTCAGAATAATGTGAATGAATATATTTAACACTACCACACCTTTAAAAATAGTTAAAATCGTAAATTTTATGTTGTGTGTTTTAATACCACCATTTTTGTATTTTTTATTTTTAAAGATTGTATTTATTTCTTTGAGAGAAAGAGTGGTGGGGATAGAGGGGAGGGAGCAGAGGGTGAGGGACAAGCTGACTCCCTGCTGAGCACAGAGCCCAACACAGGGCTTGATCTCACAACCCTGAGATCATGATCTGAGCCAAAACCAAGAGTTGGACACTTAACCAACAGAGCCAATCAGGTAGCCCCACAAGTATTTTAAAAGGCAGAGACTGGGAGCACATGGGTCGCTCAGTCATTAAGCGTCTGCCTGCAGCTCAGGTCATGATCCCAGGGTCCTGGGATCGAGCCCTGCATCGGGCTCCCTGCTCTGCGGGGAGCCTACTTCTCCCTCTCTCTCTGCCATGTGTTCCCTCTCTCGTTGTCTCTTTCTCTGTCAAATAAATAAATTAAAAAAAAAAGAATATAGTATACAGTATATAACACACACAATGCATGTGTCAGTCAACTGTTTGTGTTATCTGTAAGACTTCTATTCAACAACATACTATCAGTAGTTAAGTTTTAGGGGAGTTAAAAGTTATACATGTATTTTTTACTGTGTGGAGGTGGGGTGAATTACTTTATGTGTAAGTAGAAAAGAATCTGCAATTTAAGGCAGAGACAGGAAGAATGGATTTTAAAATATGTTCCAACTATATGCACTCTTACAGACTCTTTTATTTTATATTTCATTTTATTTGGGGGGTTTTTTTACGGGATTGTTCATATCATATTTATTCGGACTCTTTTGTCTAAAAAAAACAAGGTCAAGAAGGAACAGAGCAGAATTACAAAAATATGGATTGTATGGCAAAAGGAAAACCTAGACCCAAAATTTGCACATGGTGGGGTGCTGGGTGGCTCAGTTGGTTAACCATCTGCCTTTGGCTTGGGTCATGATCCCAGTATCCTGGGTTTGAGCCCCACCCTGGGCTCCCTGGGAGCCTGCTTCTCCCTCTGCCCCTCCGCTGCTTGTGCTCTCTCTCTCAAATAAATAAATAAAATCTAAAAAAGAAAAAGAGAAGAGAAGAAAAGAAAAGAGAAGAACAGAAAAGAAGAGGGGTGCCTTGGTGGTTCAATTGGTTAAGTGACTGACTTTTGCCTCAGGTCATGACCTCAGGGTCAAGCCCCAGGTCAGTGTCTGAGCACTGTATTTAAATACAGTAGTTTAATTACAATAAAATAATAATAATAAAATGGATCATTTTAAATTAACATATTAAATGAGTTATTTATTAATTAATATGAATTAATTATATGTAATATATGAATTAATTTATATTGATTATAATTTTATTATTTGGGATATTTTCATATTCAAGGATATAACATTGATGTTTCTAATTGGCAAGTTTTTTATGTCTATTATTTAAGTTTTCATTTATAATTATAATGATTATTTATTTATTTATTTATTTTAAAGATTTTATTTTTTGAGGGGTGCCTGGGTGACTCAGTTGGTTAAGTGTCTACCTTCAGCTCAGGTCATGATCTCAGGTCCTGGGATCCAGCCGGTCATCAGGCTCCCTGCTCAGTGGGGAGCTGCTTCTCCCTCTGCCTCTGCCAATCCCCCTGCTTGTGTTCTCTTGTTCACTCTCTCTCTCAAATAAATAAAATCTTCAAAAAAAAAAAGATTTTATTTTTTGAGAGTGTGTGCATGTGCCAGAGAGAGAAACCGTGAAAGAGAGAACATGAGAGAAACAGCATGAGCTGGATGGGGAGGGGCAGAGGGAAAAGCAGACTCCCCCTGAGCAGGGAGCTCACCATGGGGTTGGATTCCTAGGACCCTGGGATTACAACCTGAGCAGAAGACAGATGCTTAGGTGCCCCATATAATGACTTTTTAAATGTTATATAAAATTGAGGGCACCTGGGTGGCTCAGTTGGTTAAGCGACCGCCTTCGGCTCAGGTCATGATCCTGGAGTCCCGGGATCGAGTCCCACATGGGGCTCTCTGCTCAGCGGGGAGTCTGCTTCTCCCTCTGACCCTCTTCCCTCTCATGCTCTCTATCTCTCATTCTTTCTCTCTCAAATGAATAAATAAAATCTTTAAAAAAAATTTAAAAAAATTGAGTTGCAACAGATTAAGTTGATACAAACCTTAGAAAACTGTGACAAAACAAAAAGGAAACACTGATTTCTTTTAATAATTATATTGAGCCCAGTTCCTTAAAAGTGATTAACCTGCATATCACATTTCCATTTCTTTCATAGAAATAAATTAGCAACATTTTGGGGGGGGATTTAAGATTTTTTTTTAAAGATTTTATTTATTTATTTGAGAGAGAGAGAATGAGAGATAGAGAGCACGAGAGGGAAGAGGGTCAGAGGGAGAAGCAGACTCCCTGCTGAGCAGGGAGCCAGATGAGGGACTCGATCCCGGGACTCCAGGATCATGACCTGAGCCGAAGGCAGTCGCTTAACCAACTGAACCACCCAGGCGCCCGGGATTTAAAGATTTTATTTATTTATTTCACAGAGAGAGAGAGAGAGAGCGAGAGCAGGAACACAAGCAGGGGAAGTGGGAGAGGGAGAAGCAGGCTTAAGGACTGAGCCACCCAGGTGCCCCAAATTAGCAACATTTTTGCTATCTCCAGTAATCTAATACCACATTTCCCCAAAGTCTTCCATTTATTTCTGTAAAACTTCCTGCCTCTACTATCTCCCTCTTTAGGTAAAATCTTTTAAAAAAAACTTTTTATTTATTTATTTGACAGACAGAGACACAGCGAGAGAGGGAACATAAGCAGGGGGAGTGGGAGAGGGAGAAGCAGGCTTCCTGCTGAGCAGGGAGCCCGATGTGGGGCTCCATCCCAGGACCCTGGGATCATGACCTGAGTGGAAGGCAGCCACCCAGCTGCCCAGTACTGAAAAACATTTAGAAAGAAACATTGTAGAAAGCTTCTTGTTCCTTTGTTATGTTCATAAACTTTCAAGAACTCCATACTTTAAAGGGGAATGGTACTTTAACAGAATGACAACGTTTTCTAAAAAGTCAATGTACAAAAGGGTTTTCTACTGTAAAATTGTATAGTTAGCTCAATATGTTCCCAGATATTTTTTCTTTAAGATTTTATTTATTTATTTGAGGTGGGGGGAGAGAAGGAGAAAGAAAGAGAACATGGAGTAGGGGCAGAGGGAGAGGAACAAGAAGACTCCGTGCTGAGTGTGGAGCCTGTCAGGGGACTCAATCCCAAGAACCTGAGATTATGACCTGAGTGGAAGTCAAGACACTTAACGGGCTGAACAACCTAGGGACCTTGTTACCAGATATTTCAAACTAATTGTATTTTAGGTAAAACTCGTATTAGAAGAAGTGCACCAATAGGGTTGGCACCAGACATCATGCTATCAATTTTATGCCTCTACACACCAATTCTGACTGCATATGTTTTTGAAAGGCATCAAGAAGGTGACTTCAACTGCTCAAGGGCAAGAACAGTTTGGGTTTTTTAAAGATTTTATTTATTTATTTGACAGAGAGAGAGAGCAAGAGAGGGAACACAAGCAGGGGGAGTGGGAGAGGGAGAAGCAGGCTCCCTGCAGGAGCCTGCTGCAGGACTTGATCCCAGTACCCTGGGATCATGACCTGAGCTGAAGGCAGAGGCTTAATGACTGAGCCACCCAGGCATCCCAAGAAGCAGTTTTTACCTGAAATACAGTTAAAGATACCAAATTTTCAGCATAAAACCATATGGCATATTTTTAAAAACTGAATACAACCTATGTTGATATATGAAACTTGTACAAAATCAGAAATTGGCACATACAAAACTTCCTTACAATTAATATCTGATGTTTCATCCTACTTTCCATGGTTATCAAGTACATTGTCTAGGGAAAACAATGACTAGATACACTACTAAACCACAGAAACAATATTTCTACTGTATAAGACTTTATTAATCCTGTTGTATTTCCATTCAGTAGTTTTTAAAGTCATGACTTTAATAATAGAACACTGAACTGTGCTGCTTAGATTCTCAGCTATGAATGCCAAATTTACTGCTGTTCTTCAGAATATCAGTATGAACACAGATAAACCTTACCTGGAGTATACTTTGTTATTTATATATGTATATGTATATGCATTTCCCCTCTATATTTTTCTTACTGGGATTGACAAGCAATAAACAAGATATGAAACTATAGAAAGGCAAAGCCTTTGGCATATTTCAGAAAAGTACGACTGTTACTAATGATACAGAGTTAACAGACACCAGTGTTACAGAGCCTTGAAAGAACACTTGAAAGAACAATGCTTCTAAGGCTCTTTATTTCAACAATTATTTCATTTTGCTAAAATTTTTGTAAAGGAAGTGTTTCATCAGTTTAATTAATATAACTATGCTTACATTATGAGATGAGTGGATATATTTTATGAATTTTCCACATATCAAAATGTTTTCCACATTGTAGGTAAAAATGTAAAATTATGATTTGTGATGAAAAATTTTAGTAATTGTGTCTTTGTTTTCATTATGTTAAGTGCAGCTTAAATTTTTTAGGAATGCCAACAAAATACTGCTTAATTTAGTGATAGCTTGAAGTGTGTGTGTGTACCTTCACAGGGTGCATATAGTATATACCTAAATTATAATTTCAGGAAAAATTCTCTAGAACTGAATAACCTTACAATATTTTGGTATTTATATTCACCAAAATGACTGGATATTCAAAAATCCAATTCTGAACTAGAAGTGATATTCAACAATACTACATTAATTATGAGTTTCTGATACATCCTAGCAATTCACGTGTGATTTTATAGATCTACATCCTAACCCAGGGGTACCTGAACAAACACATCTCTGTATCTCTGAAGACGGTATGTTAAAAAGACATTCCTATTCCTCAAATACTTTTACCTTAATGACATTTCTTTTTTTTTTAAATATTTTATTTATTTATTTGACAAAGAGAAACAGAGAGTGAGAGGGAGCACAAGCAGGAGGAGTGGGAGAGGGAGAAGCAGGCTTCCCGCGGAGCAGGGAGCCGGATGCGGGGCTCCATCCCAGGACCCTGGGACCATGACCTGAGCTGAAGGCAGATGCTTAACTGACTGAGCCACCCAGGCGCCCCACCTTAATGACATTTCTTAATTTCTCCTTTTGTTCCTTCTCAAATAAGACAGGGTCCACCTTTACATTGTCAATTTTAATATTTCTCACATGGTTTTATAAATAAATTTGCAAATAAATCTGTATTTAACAGCTATTATTATTTTCAGCTAAGATTGTGACACACAGTATTGTCTCTTTTGTAAAGATAATGAGATCTTCCCAAAAATTTAAAGTAGGGGGGCGCCTGGGTGGCTCAGTCGTTAAGCGTCTGCCTTCGGCTCAGGTCATGATCCCAGGGTCCTGGGATCGAGCCCCACATCGGGCCCCCTACTCTGCGGGAAGCCTGCTTCGCTTCTCCCTCTCCCACTCCTCCTGCTTGTGTTCCCTCTCTCACTGTGTCTCTCTCTGTCAAATAAATAAATAAAATCTTTAAAAAAAAAAATTTTAAGTAGGAAAAAATGTCCCCACGGACTGCAAGCATTTCTTAGTAACTCAAAATTTCTGAGAATTTGAAATAAGTTTGCATTATCATGTTATTAGCAAAGTTCAAGTTTACAAGAATGCCATATCATACTTTATAGGGACAACTATAAAACATGTGACAACTTAAAAAATATTTTATAACCTGAGGCATTACTAGAATATAGTTAACTATGTTTACAGCTTGATGAATCATCATACAAGCCCAAAATTCATATGTGAATTTGAAATTGCCTCTGAAAGCAGCAGTGCAAATGCCTGTATTTTTCTGCATAAAACAAAAAAAAAATTAACTGCAGTATTTGGGTATTTTTTCCTACCTACCTCCTCAGCATGAAACAAATGGGAAGAAGCATGAAAACCCTGTTTTCCAGAGAGCTATGACCTAGTCAGTCTGCTCTAGCATTTTACAGTTTGTCTGCAGAAATTAAAACTTCACACCACAATTGAAAGTTCTACATTCAGCAATCAGCAGTAACCTTAACAATAAGGATTCCACAAAAGGATCGCTCAGCAGTAAGTTTAGGAATAAGGATTCCACAAAAGCACTTGATTTCCTTCCTTCCTTCCTCCCTCCCTCCCTTCTTTCCTTCCTCCCTTCCTTCCTTCCTTCCTCCCTCCCTCCCTTCTTTCCTTCCTCCCTTCCTTCCTTCCTTCCTTCCCTCCATCTCTCCCTCCCTCCCTCCTTCCTTCCTTCCATCTATCATCTATCTATCTGGAAATCAAGATATCTAAATATCCAAATAATATATCTAAAATTTAGAAGTTAATGTTCCCTAGTTGTAAGTAGCTTTGCCTTTCACTCTGCAATGAACCAGGAAGGAAAAAAAAATTCCCATATTAAGTGTATACAGTGTCATTCCTCCTCCCAACTGTATAATTTGAAATGAAAAGGTTGAACTGGTGAAATGATTCTCAAGGTTTGACAGGATTTTACTGTCAAAACAGTGCAGATCCTACTGAAGTCAAGTGTACTGTGGCATCTCACACTGCTCACAGTGACTTTGTGCTGCATAGTTTAGAAAAGTGCAGCTATCACAGTTCCATGGAGCCCCTTCAAACTCTTCATCTTGGGGTCATGTCTGATGACTCTTTTTGGAGCTGCTGGGATACTCTGTAGGAAGTCTGAATTTAAAAAACTGAAAGAGAAAACAATCTTTTTTCCAATTACAATGTATATTGAAATTAAAACTATTTTAAAAAAGGAAGAGGAAAAAATCAAAAATAAATTAAACAGAGAAGAGAGAGGATTTCCTAGTAGTGTGTATATAAGCTAACTGAGTAAACATATCTCCCGGAAATGTACAAGAGAACAGATGAAATTTATGGGTACATATTTCTAATTCTAAATAATTTACCCTTCTTGCTATAAGAAATGGTTAGAAGCCCAGCACAGATTATCTGTCTATGCCATTACCTTATATGTGGAATATAGGGTTTATTCTATATATGAAATTTAGCAGCCAAAGGAAAAAAAGAGATGTTAAATAATGTATCAAATTAATGCTCTCTTTCATGCCTTCTTGAAACTTCAGCCCACTTTGATTATCCTCCCTATATACTCTTCATACCATTTTAAACATCTGATTAAATTTGATTAAATCATATAATATGCATATATTTATACTAATGCCTCATAAATACTGACAGATTGTAAGAAACCTCTTTACCACCATGGTAAAAAGAGAAAGACAAAGACTCTACAGTTTTTATAAAGCTAAATCCATTCAAGTAAAAAAATTTTTTCCCCTTAATATTTTATTTAAATTCAAGTTACTTCAGAGGCAGGGTGAATGAAATGGGTGAAAGTGATCAAAAGGTATAAACTTCCATTTACAAAAGTCCTGGTGATATAATGTATAGCAAAGTGACTATAGTTAATAATAGTGTATTGTATACTGAGATTTGTTGAGAAAGTAGGTTTTAAAAAGAAAGAAAATGTTGAAACTATGTGTGGTGATGGTTGCTAACGAGACTTACTGTGGTAACTGTTTCACAATATATACAAACATCAAATCATTATGTTGAAACCTGAAACCAATATAGTCTTATATGTCAATTACATCTAAATAAATGAAAGAAAAAGATCCAGAGTAAATATCTTATCTTTACACCTTGCAGAACTAGAAAAGATATTGATATGCCCAAAGTTAACTGAAGAAAGGCAATAATAACATTACAGAAAAAAGTAAGTACAAAAAGATTAGAAAAACAAGAGAAAGATCAATGAAACTAAAGGCTAGTGTTTGAAAAGATAAAACTGCCAAAAGTGTAGCTATACTAACAAAGAAAAAAAGAGAGGATTCTATCAGAAATGAAAGAGTAGAAATTATACCTTATACCACAGAAATACAAAGAATCATAAGACACTACTACAAATAAATTACACACCTAAAAATTGGAAGGACACTACAAGAAAACTATAGTACAGCATCCTGGATGAAAAATTCTCAATAAAATACCAGCATACTGAAGTCAATAACATATTAAGGAACGATTTACCAAGAATAAAGAGTATTTGTCCCTGAGCTGTAAAGATGGGTCAGCATACACAAATTATTGATTTGTGTTGATTATTGATCTCAAAACTATTGATTTTGAGAGACATCATGAACAGGAGGATAATATTAGAATTATCATTTCAAGAAATGTAGAAAAAACATTTGACAAAATTCAACATGAATATCATAATTAAAAACTCTCAACAAATTGGGTAAGGAAGGAATGTACGTCAGTATAATAAAGGCTATATATGACAATCCCACACCTATATCATATGTAGTAGTGAAAAGCTGAAACCATTTATTCTAAGATCAAGAACAAGACACTCTCACCACCTTTATTCCACATTTATTTCCATATTACTGGAAATCCAAGCCAGAGCAATTAGGCAAGAAAAAATAAAAGTCATCCAAATACAAAAGGAGGAAGTAACACATGACATGATCTTATACACAGAAATTCCTAAAACCTCTACCAAAAAATGTTATAAATAGCAAATGAATAATAAATTCAGAATGAATTTATTCAAATGAATTCTCAAAATTTACAAGTAATAAATTCAAATGATACAAAACCATATAAAGTCAGTCGCAGGGTGCCTAGCTGGCTCAGTCAGTAGAGCATGCAACCCTTGATCTCAGGGTCATGAGTTCAAGTCACACATTGGGCATACACATTACTTAAAAATAGAGGAAGAGAAGGAGGAAGAAGAGGTGGAGGAGGAGGAGAAGAAAAAAAGAAAAGAAAACGCAGTTACATTTCTAAGTATCCCAAATGACAATGCACCTGGCTAGGTCTCTATAACTGATAACCAGAAATGTAGACATTATTTAATTTTGTGTGCTCCACTGAAATTCAAAAGCTTTTAATGTGGTCCATTCCTGAGTGATAGGGCATCAAATTACAACCTTTACAACACATGTCTTGTTCAGAGATATTTCCATTTATTTCCAAAGGGAGCTTGGGGCTCTCTTTAGCATGTAGGACTGTCATGATCTAAGCTCACTCAGCTGTCCCACCTCATCTTCCCTTTCTCTGAAATACCCACCTGGACATAATCTCCTACACCATCACCAAGCCTACCATTTCCTTAGGATCTGGTGCCTATGTACATGCTGTGCATTTTTTCCTGGTCTCTGCTTACCTCTGCATTTCCTGTAAAAGCTTACTTCTTCAAGACTTATCTTAAAAAAAAAAATCTACCCTCACATTTATAGCAGTAGTATTCACTACAGTCAGGAGGAGGAAAAGGCAACCCATATGCCCATCACAGTTTAATGCATAAATAAAATGTGGTGTATACACACACACACATAGTTAAATATTATTCTGCTTTAAAAAGGAAGGGTGCCTGGGTGGCTCAGTCATTTAGGCGTCTGCCTTCGGCTCAGGTCATGATCTCAGGGTCCTGGGATGGAGCCCCGCATCAGTCTCCCTGCTCAGCGGAGAGCCTGCTTCTCCCTCTCCCTCTGCCTGCTTCTCTGCCTACTTGTGCTCTCTATCTCTCTGTCAAATAAATAAATAAAATCTTTAAAAAAATTTTTAAGGCGCCTGGGTGGCTCAGTCGTAAGGCGTCTGCCTTCGGCTCGGGTCATGATCCCAGGGTCCTGGGATCGAGTCCCACATCAGGCTCCCTGCTCAGCGGGAAGCCTGCTTCTCCCTCTCCCACTCCCCCTGCTTGTGTTCCTGCTCTCGCTGTCTCTCTCTGTCCAATAAATAAATAAAATCTTTAAAATAAATAAATAAATAAATAAAAATAAAAAAATTTTTAAATAAAAAGGAAGGAAATTCTGACACATGCTACAACATGGATGAAGCTTGA
Source organism: Eumetopias jubatus (assembly GCF_037043125.1). NCBI lineage: Eukaryota > Metazoa > Chordata > Mammalia > Carnivora > Otariidae > Eumetopias > Eumetopias jubatus. Next base: position 2,895,130 of record NW_028274829.1, on the reverse strand, counting down.
AGACAATAATGTCTTCATTATTAGTGAAATAAGCCAGAAATAAAGAGATAAATACTGTATGGGCTACTATATGTAGTCCCTAGGTAGTCAAAGTCATAGAGACAGAAGGTAGAATGGAGGTTGCCAGGGACTGAGGGGAAGAGAGAATGGGAAGTTATTGTTTAATGGGTACAACATTTCAGTTTGGGAAGAGGAAGAAGTTCTAGATTGTGCAACTGAATTGTACCTTTATTTTTTTATTTTTTATTTTTTTGAACTGTGCCTTTAGAAATGGTTAAATGGGGATGCCTCAGTAGCTCAGTCTGTGAAGTGTCTGCCTTCGGTTTAGGTCATGATCTCAGGGTCCTGGGATCGAATCCTGCATCAGGCTCCTTGCTAAGTAGGGGAGCATGCTTCTCCCTCTCCCTCTGCCTGCCACTCTTCCTGCTGTGCTCTCTCTTTGTCAAATAAATAAGTAAAATCTTTTGAAAAACAAATGGTTAAAATCACAAGTTTTATGGGTATTTTACAACTGTTAAAGAGTAAACAGACAATAGTGCTTTAACTCTGAAAGAATTTCAGTCATTAATCCTGTAAAGTACCAAAGGATTCATATATTTTACAAACATTTATCTTACATTATTTTCACTACTACTACTACAAAAATGCAGCAATATCTGAATACCTGTTAATGAACATGGCTACTCAAATGCAATATGAGTTTTCTGATTCCAAACTGAGGATTTATTTTATAGATGTTGCATCTCAACAAATTAAAAATTTTTTAAAGATTTTATTTATCTGACAGAGAGAGACACAGCGAGAGAGGGAACACAGCAGGGGGAGTGGAGAGGGAGAAGCAGGCTTCCCGCTGAGCAGGGAGCCTGATGTGGGGCTCGATCCCAGGACCCTGGGATCATGACCTGAGCTGAAGGCAGATGCATAACGACTGAGCCACCCAGGTGCCCAACATATTAAATTTTTAAAGTAATCTTGGATTCACCACAATTTGTGGATGACATAAAAACAACCATCATTAATATTTAGTGATAAACATGATTACTATGGTTTAATATTCAAAAGGTACTGAAATCCCAAAGGAAAAAAAATCATAGTGAAACTGCTAAAAAGCAAAACAACCAAATTGTAGTGTTTAATTTTTTAAACCAAATTTACTGTCTGCATAATTTCTACTGTATGCACCATTATGATAGATTTAAGCTCAGCAAAAAAAATCTGGAAAGAATAAGCCTATATATTTAACAACCTCATCATGTTAGGGTAATTAGCAGTAAAGCTAGCCTGTCCTTTTTTAATGAATTCATTCATCCTCCCTTTATTTAGCCTCCCAACAGAAAATAATGATTTGGTTATACTTTCAAAGTTACTTACAAAATCAAATTTTTAAATACCATTCACAAAAATTGCAAAGTATATTCTCTGAAATGTAAAAAAGTGATTTTGTCCAACATGGAAGATGTCTAAAGATATGAGAATGGGGTGCCTGGGTGGCTCATCCTTAAGCATCTGCTCAGTTCATGATCCCAGGATACTGGATCAAGGCCTGCACTGGGTTCCCTGCTGGGCAGGGCGTCTGCCTCTCCCTCTCCTACTCCCCCTGCTTGTGTTCCCTCTCTCACTATGTCTCTCTCTGTCAAATAAATAAATAAAATCTTTAAAAAATAAATAAATAAAGATATGAGAAAAATATTGAAATTTGGAATATAGATAACTCCTAATTTACACTTATATGGGCTATAAAGTGTTCCTTTGCTACTCTGTTCCAGGCTATTCACTATTTAACCCACTCTCATATGGCATATATCAGTATTCCACTGAAATACTCTCTTAAACATCCCTCTGTTGCTAAATCCAGAGAACTTCTCTCCTAGTCGCTATCCCTGTTGATCTCCCCATTGTCACTACTTTTTAGTATGTTACTGCAATACGTTTAATGCAAACTGGTGCAATTACTCTGGAGAATGCTATGGAGACTCCTCAAAATGTTAAAAATAGAGCTACCCTACAATCCAGCAATTGCACTAGTAAGTATTTACCCAAATGATACAAAAATACAAATTTGGAGGGACACATGCACCCCAATATTTATAGTAGCATAATCTACGATAGCCAAACTATGGAGAGAGCACAAATGTCCATTGACTGACAAATGGATAAAGAAGGTGTGTACACACACACACACACACACACACACACACACACATACACACACACACAATGGAATATTACTCAGCCACCAAAAAAAATGAAATCTTGCCATTTGCAATGACATGGATGGAACTAGAATGTATTATGCTGAGTGAAATAAGCCAGGCATAGAAAGACAATGATCTCATGCATATGAGGAATTTAAGAAAGAAGGGGAGGCGGGAGAAGAGAGGAAAACAAACCATAGAGGCTTTTTTTTATTCATGAGAGACAGAGAGAGAGAGAGAGAGAGAAGCAGGCTCCCTGAGGAGCAGGGAGCCCGATGTGGGGCTCGATCCCAGGACCCTGGGACCATGACCTGAGCTGAAGGCAGACGATTAACGACTGAGCCACTCGGGCGCCCCAAACCATAGAGAATTTTAATGCTAGAGAACACCTGAGGGCTGATGAAAGGAAGAGGATAGGTGATGGGCTAGATGAGTGATAGGTACAGAAGGGCCATTAAGAACACTTGTGATGAGCACTGCATGCTATATGTAAGTGATGAATCACTTCTACTTCTACTATGATTCTACTTCTGAAATGAATATTGCACTGTTAACTAAGTAAAATTTAAATCAATCAATCAATCAATCTCCCTTCTTTTTCAGGATCTGTTACATAACATTAGCCTAGTTTCTTCTGAATTCTCATTATTACTTTTTAATGTCAGGATTTGCCTGGTTTTTGCTGTTTTTCTACATCATCTTGCCCAGTGATCATAATCTCTATTAGATTTCGATAAATTTAAAGTTTGATAATGCCCAAATTGTGACTTCAGCATCATGTCTCTTGAAGACTTTAGATACATATAGGCAAATATGTACTACAGGGCACCATCTGGATATGCTCCAAGATATTAGTCAATATATCCAAAATGGAACTCATTTTCTTCATCACAAGCCTTCTTCAAATGTTCTCTGTTGCCTCCATGAATGTTACCACTATTCATTCAGTCATCAAAACAAGAAACTAGGGTAACATACTTAACTTCTCACAGTTGTATAATCAAACAGAATGTGAAGTGGATTGTAGTTAATCGTAGTGGTGTCAATTTATAGTCCTCTAGGAAAGATAAGCCTTAGAAGTTTCATATATAAAATGCAAATAATGAAAGAAGGTTATAGTAAACCTTAAATTGAAAAATAGCAATAAGTAAGAAAATATCAGTGACTTTTATCCAGGTAACATTTGAATATTGTCCCTGCTAATATTTTCTCTGGTCTTGCCTTCCTCCACACCACAGCCAGGGCATTTATTTTCTAAGATGCAATCTCATCACATCACTTCTATTCTTTACATTTCAACCAATAGAACTATATGTGATCTTATGTATGAACTTGCCATGACTCCTCCTCTTAAGGCCATTAATTATGCCTTGAAGGCATAATTAATCATCTACTTCAGATATTTTTAATCTCTTTTTCTTCTCCATACTTTTCCAAATCCTAATTACCCTGTCCATGTCAATTTTAGTGGCACATCTTCTAACAAGATTTCTAGTGACACAATCCCTTTACAGTCCTGCTGCCATGCCTCTCCTCCACCTACATTAGACTAGGGACCCTCTACTGTGCTGGCATAGCAGAGTAGTTTTACTCTTATTATATAGAACTTATACTAAAGCAACTGTGGACTTGAAGTTCTTATACTAAACTTTAGCTCCACCTGGAACATGGTATTAGAAAAAAGTAATCAATTGGGAACATGCAATAAGAAAATGGGCACCAACTTGAGGAAACTCCCACCAGCCAAATATTTGACTATTTAAACACCAAAATATGGGCACCTGGGTGGCTCAGTCGTTAAGCGTCTGCCTTCGGCTCAGGTCATGATCCCAGGGTCCTGGGATCGAGTCCCACATCGGGCTCCCTGCTCCGCGGAAAGCCTTCTTCTCCCTCTCCCACTCCCCCTGCTTGTGTTCCCTCTCTAGCTGTGTCTCTCTCTGTCAAATAAATAAATAAAATTAAAAAAATAAATAAATAAATAAAAATAAACACCAAAATAATTAAGGATAATTAAGAATTATAAGCCAGTAGGAAAAAAAGAAATCTGTGAGTCCATACCACTAATAAGGAAAGTTAAATAAATAAATAAAACAAAAACGGGAGGTAGAGGACCATACTCAAAACAAAATCAGACTGATAATAGTATGGGCAATATTAGAGCTGAAAGGAAAATCATTATTTTGTAGTCATCATAGTACAATTCTTCAGGCAAGAATCATCAGTGAAGGCAAGAAAGAAAGGGGGCACCTGGGTGGCTCAGTTGTTTAAGCATCCAATCTTTGTTTTGGCGCAGGTCATGATGTCAGGGTCAGAGAGAGGAAGGAAGGGAGGAAAGGAGGGAGGGAGGGAGGGAGGGAAGGAGGGAGGGAGGGAGGAAGGAAGGAAGGGCAATGAAACCAAGTGCTGGGGGCGCCTGGGTGGCTCCATCGTTAAGCAGCTGCCTTTGGCTCAGGTCATGATCCCAGGGTCCTGGGATCAAGCCCTGCATCAGGCTCCCTGCTGGGTGGGAAGCCTGCTTCTCCCTCTCCCTCTCCCCCTGCTTCTGTTCCTGCTCTTGCTATCTCTCTCTCTGTCAAACAAATAAATAAAATCTTTATTTATTTTTTTAAAGATTTTATTTATTTGACAGAGAGAGACACAGAGAGAGAGGGAACACAAGCAGGGGGAGTGGGAGAGGGAGAAGTAAGCTTCCCGCGAGCAGGGAGCCTGATGTGGGGCTCGATCCCAGGACCCTGGGATCATGACCTGAGCCAAAAGCAGCCGCTTAATGACGGAGCCACCCAGGGCAAGGAGGGAGGGGAGGGCAGGGGAGGGGAGGGGAGGGGAGGGGAGCGAGAAAGAAAGGGAAGGGGGAAGGGAAGGGAAGGGAAAGGAAGGGAAGGGATGGGAAGAAAGGAAGGAAGAAAGGAAAGAAAGAAAAGAAAGAAAGAAGCCAAGTGCTGTTTTGTTGAAAAGATAAAATTGATGAATGCTTAATCAGACTCATCAAGAAAGAGAAAGGACCCAAAAAACAAAATCAGAAAGGAGAGAGAACTAACGAGTGACAGCAAGATGTATAAAGGATTATAAGAACATACTACAAAAAAATTATATGCCAACAAACTGGACACCAGAATAAATGGATTAATTCCTAGAAACATACAATCTTCCAAAACTGAATCAGGAAGAAACAAAATCAGAACAGACCAATTACTAATAATAAAATTGAATGAAATTCAGTTGAAATTGAAATTGAATAGGTAATATTAAACTACCAAAAAATTAAAGTCCTGGACCAGATGGATTCACAGGTGAATTTACCAAACACTTGAGTTAATACCTGGGGGCACCTGGGTGGCTCAGTTGGTTAAGCGACTGCCTTCGACTCAGGTCATGATCCTGGAGTCCCGGGATCGAGTCCCACGTCGGGCTCCCTGCTCAGCAGGGAGTCTGCTTCTCCCTCTGACCCTCTTCCCTCTCATGCTCTCTATCTCTCATTCTTTCTCTCTCAAATAAATTTAAAAAAAAAAAAGAGTTAATACCTGGATGCCTGAGTGAGTGCCTTCAGCTCAGGTCAGGATCCCAGGGTCCTGGCATCGAGTCTCACATCGGGCTCCCTGCTCAGTGGGAAGCCTGCTTCTCCCTTTCCCACTCCCCCCCTGCTTGTGTTCCCTCTCTGCTACCTCTCTCTCTGTCAAATAAATAAATAAAATCTTTAACAACAACAACAAAAAAGAGTTAATACCCATCCTCCTCAAACCATTACAAAAAATAGAAGAGGAAGGAAAGCTTCTACATTCTATAAGGCCAGAATTATTCTTATACCAAAGGCAGACAAAGACAGCACACACTACACACACATATACAACCCAAACAAAAAACTATAGGCCAATATCCTTGATGACACAGATGCAAAAATCCTCAACAAAGTATTAGCAAACCACACTCAAGAATACATTAAAAGGATCACCACTATCAAGTGGGATTTATTCTGAGGATGGGAAGATAATCGAAAATTCACAAAGCAATCAATGTGGTACACCTTATCAACAAAACAGGACAAAAATCATGATCATGTTAATAGATGCAGAAAAAGCACTTGAATAAATTCAAAATGCATTCGTAATCAAGCCTCTTAGCAAAGAGAGCTCAGACAGAAAATAGCTCAACATAATTAAGGCCACACATGAAAACCCCACAGCAAACATCATACTCAGTGGTGATAAATTGAGAACTTTTCCTTTAAGATCTTGAACAAGTTAAGGATATCCACTCTCACCGCTTTTATTCTGCATAGCACTGGAAGTCCTATCCACAACAATCAGACAAGAAAAAGAAATAAGAGGCATACATACTGGTAAAAAAAAAAAAAGTTAAATTATCACTATTTGCAGACGACATGATACTATATATAGAAAAACTTAAAGACTACACACATACACACACACACACACATATGCAGAACTATACCAGAAAAAATTCAGTAAAGTTGCAGGATACAAAATTGTAGTACTGGTAGCATTTCTATATACTAATAAGGAAGTATAGCAGAAAGAAAAGTTAAGAACTGGGGTGCCTGGGTGGCTCAGTTGGTTAAGCGGTTGCCTTCGGCTCGGATCATGATCCCAGGGTCCTGGGATCGAGCCCCACATCGGGCTCCCTGATCAGCGGGGGGTCTGCTTCTCCCTCTCCCTCTGCCTGTCTCTCTGCCTACTTGTGCGCTCTCTCTCTCTCTGTCAAATAAATAAATAAAATCTTTAAAAAAAAAGTTAAGAATTTAACTTTTTAAAAGTTAACTTTTAAATTTAACTAATTAAAATTTAAAAATTTAGGGCGCCTGGCTCAGTTGGTTGGGCGACTGCCTTCGGCTCAGGTCATGATCCTGGAGTTCCAGGATCGAGTCCCGCATCAGGCTCCCTGCTTGGCAGGGAGTATGCTTCCCCTCTAACCCTCCCCCTTCTCATGTACTCTCTCTCTCTCATTCTTGCTCTCTCAAATAAATAAATCTTTAAAAAAAAAGTTAACAATTTAACTTTATTTAACTAATTAAATTTAACTAATTAAAAGTTAACAATTTCATTAACAACTGCTCCATAGAGAATAAAATACCTAATGATAAACCTAATTAAAGAGGTGAAAGATAGGAACACATGGGTGGCTCAGATGGTTGAGCATCTGCCTTCGGCTCAGGTCATGGTCTCGGGGTCCTCGGATCGAGTTCCACATCGGCCTCCCTGCTCAGTGGAGAGCCTGCTTCTCCCTCTGCCTCTGCTGCTGCTCCCCCTGCTTGTGCTCTCTCTCTCTCTCTGGAAAATAAATAAATAAAATCTTTCAAAAAAACAGAGGTGAAAGATCTCTACTTTGAAAACTAAAACACTGATAAAAGAAATTGAAGAAGACATAAGCAAATGCAAAAAATATTCCATGCTCATGGATTGGAAGAACAAACATTGTAAAAATGTCTATGCTACCAAGGCAATCATACATTCAATGCAATCCATGTCAAAATACCACCAGTATTTTTTACAGAGCTAGAATAATACTAAAATTTGTATGGAACCCCAAAAGATCCTGAATAGCCAAAGCAATCTTGAGAAAAAAGAACAAAGCTAAGGCGCCCCTGGCTCAGATGGTTAAGCGTCTGCCTTCTGCTCAGGTCACAATCTCAGGGTCTTGAGATTGAGGCCCTGGTCAGGTTACCTGCTCAGAGGGAGTTTGCTTCTCCCTCTGCCTCTGCCTGTTTCCCCAGCTTGAGCACTTGCTCTCTCTCTCTCTCAAACAAATAAATAAAAATGTTAAAAACAACAAATAAAGCTGAAAGCATCATACTTCCAGATCTCAAGATATACTACAAAGCTATAATTACAAGACAGTATGTTACTGACACAAAAAGAGACAAATCAATGGAATAGAATAGAGAACCCAGAAATAAACCTAGAGATGACAGTTTTCAAAAGTTAGTAGTTTGGGACCCATATCTTTTAGAGTTGTAAGTCTGCTAGCTCTTTGCTAATTTTGGCAAACTTTATAAACCTCAGGTGCTACAAAGACACAAAGTTACTATTATTTTTATCACTATTTTAATTAGGTACAATTTACTGAACAACTATGTCCTAAAATGTTACTATAATTTTCTGCATACAAGTATATGGCAAAAATGTGCTTCAAACAAAACGGTGATCTAAAGTTTTTGTTCTAGGGGCACCTGGGTGGCTTAGTCATTAAGTGTTTGCCTTTGGCTCAGGTCATGAGCCCAGGGTCCTGGGATCAAGCCCCGCATCGGGCTCCCTGCTCAGCAGGAAGCCTGCTTCTCCCTCTTGCACTCCACCTGCTTGTGTTCCCTCTCTCGCTGTGTGTCTGTCAAATAAATAAATAAAATCTTTTAAAGAAATAAAAAATAAAAAAATAAAGTCTTTGTTCTAGGTCGCCTGGGTGGCTCAGTTAGTTAAAGGACTACCTTTGGCTCATGTCATGATCCCAGGGTCCTGGGATCAAGTCCCACATCAGGCTCCCCCTGCTCTGCTGGGAGCCTGCTTCTCCCTCTCCCTCTGCTGCTCCCCCCAGCTTGTGCTGTCTCTCTGTGTCAAATAAATAAATAAAATCTTTAAAAAAAAGTCTTTCTTCTAATTGTTAAAAGACACTCCATGAGATTTGCAATAAGTTGGTGTCTTTCACTGGCTGCAAAAAAATGATAGTAAACCTTTAAAAAAAATAGTGAACCTTTATTGGTTTATTATCCAAATAGGAGTTATAGGTGTGGGTATTGGAAGTAGAAATGAAAGAAAAGATTCTGACATACAAGAAGCAAGGCTAGAGGGAATAATGTGTTTCTGGTTTCCTTTTTACAAGTAATTGCCTTAAAACTGTGTAGAAAGCATCTTTAAATTGAAGAAAACTTGGGACACCTGGGTGGCTCAGTCGTTAAGCATCTGCTTTGGGCTCAGGTCATGGTTCCAGGGTCCTGGGATCGAGCTCCACGCATCGGGTTCCCTGCTCAGCAGGGAGCCTGCTTCTCCGTCTCCCCTTCCGCCTGCTATGTTCCTCTCTCGCTGTGTCTCTCTGTCAAATAAATAAATAAAATCTTTAAAAAAATAAAAATAAATAAATAAAATAAAACTGAATAAAACTCATGCATCCACAAGAAATTGTTAGCATCTGAAAAATGATTAAAAATAGAAGCAGTTAAATTCTGATTAAAAACATAAACAAAAAATAAAAACAGAGGGACTTTCCTCTCAAGCGGGAATTTAAACTGATAAAAGCATTTTCTTCCTTAAGGGCTTTTTATGTATATAAAATCTTTAGTGGGATCGCTTCTAGGCCTTTTGGCTAAGATCAAGTGTAGTATAAAATCTTTAGTGGTTAGCATTCTATCCTGTACCTATATTCAACCAGATAAGCATGAATTAAGGTGAAAAATCATTAACTTTTTCACAGTAAGATATAATATCCTTAATAAACTTAATAATTTCATGATGATCATAAAATGTTAAATACTGGTTTTAAAAGAGTGATTTATTTTCAGCTCACTGAGAGAACAAGCTAAATTGACATTTACATACAGAAAAATTTTCCAAGAATAAAATGAACTTTTTAAGTACTATATCTTATTTTAATCATATAGAATGGTGGTCAGAAAACTTCTCTGTAAGGGATCAGATAGTAAATATTTCAGAATTGTAGCAATGTGCTTCTGTTGTAATATTCAAGGGTGTCATGGTAGTATAAAAATAGCCTGTACCTGGACACCTGGGCTCCCTGCTCAGTGGGGTCTGCTTCTCCCTCTGTTCCTCATCCCACTTGTGCCCTCTCTCTCACTCTCTTTCTCAAATAAATAAAATCTTTTAAAAAATAAAATAAAATATTTTACTTATTTATTTGTCAGAGAAGAGAGCACAAGCAGGGGGAGCGGCAGGCTCCTCACTGAGCAGGTAGCTTGATGTGGGACTTGATCGCAGAACCCTGAGATCTTTTTTTTTCTTTTTTTTTTAAATTTTTTATTGTTATGTTAATCACCATATATTACATCATTAGTTTTTGGTGCAGTGTTCCATAATTCACTGTTTGTTCATAACACCCAGTGCTCCATGCAGAACGTGCCCTCCTCAATACCCATCACCAGGCTAACCCATCCCCCTACCCCCCTCCCCTCTAGAACCCTCAGTTTGTTTTTCAGAGTCCATCATCTCTCATCAGAACCCTGAGATCTTGACCTGAGCCGAAGACAGATGCTTAACCGACTGAGCCACCCAGGCGCCCCTACAGGCTATTTTTAAAAAATATTTTAGGGACGGCTCAGGTCAAGATCTCAGGGTTCTGAGCCGAAGTCAGACGCTTAACCGACTGAGCCACTCAGTTGTCCCTAAAATATTTTTTAAAAATAGCCTGTAGGGGCGCCTGGGTGGCTCAGTCGGTTAAGCATCTGTCTTCGGCTCAGGTCATGATCCCGGGATCCTGGGATCGACCCCAGGTTGGGCTCCCTGCTCAGTGGGAAGCCTGCTTCCCTCCCTCTGCCTTTCTCTCCAGCTTATATTCCCTCTCTCAAATAAATAAATATTTTCTTAAAAAAGAAAGAAAGAAAGAAAATCTTTTAAAAACAGAAAATTCTTTTTTTAAAAAAAGATTTTATTTATTTGACAGAGAGAGACACAGTGAGAGAGGGAACACAAGCAGGGGGAGAGGGAGAAGGAGAGGCAGGTCCCCGCGGAGCAGGGAGCCCGATGCACGGCTTGATCCCAGGACCCTGGGATCATGACCTGAGCCAAAGGCAGACGCTCAATGACTGAGCCACCCAGGTGCCCCGAAAAGAAAATTCTTAAAAAAAAAAAAGGGGGCGGGCACCCGGGTGGCTCAGTTGTCGGGCATCTGCCTTCGGCTCAGTTGGGATCATAACACACATCAGGTTCCTTGCTCCTCAAGTAGCCCGCTTCTCCCTCTCCCACTCCCCCTGCTTGTGTTCCCTCTCTAGCTGTCTCTCTCTGTGTCAAATAAATAAAAATTAAAAAAAAAAACCCTGTACATTAGCACCAAAAAAAAGTACAAATTCAGCATTCCAACACTGATATTCCTAGTGTCAGTCAGGCTCAGTGGAAGGCTAAACCTCCAAACTCACACAGCAACATGGAGAAAGAATGAAGTGGTATGAAACAGGACTAGTCAGCCTGCTGCTTGCCCCCAACCCTGGTATTAGTGAGGCCCAGTAGGAAGCTGAGCCATCTACCACAAACCAGCATCAATCATATGGAATGAGAATGGTGAAAACTGAAGCTATTTGCATGTGCCTAATTATATGTACTTATAAATCCTAAGGTTGACAGAATTGCAAATATATTGAGACAGAAATTGGATTAATAGTTGCATCAGCCTGCAGGTTGGAATTGGGAATGCCTACAAATGGGGCACGTGAGATCTATGGAGACGGATAAAAATGTTCTAAAATTGTATGATCTGAGTATTTAAAATAATTACTAAACATAAGTGTTTACTTAAAATGGGTCAATTTCATAGTATGTTCACGGTCAGCCCTATGACAATAAAGGAAATTTTGGTTAAAAAATATCCCAAAGCCAAGAGCACCTTATTTCATATGAAGAAATAGGATCAATTCATACTGAACTGTTTTGTTTACAAAAGTGGTTATCATAACACAGTATTAGTACATTTAAATTGCAAAATTAGGGGCGCCTGGGTGGCTCAGTTGGTTAAGCAACTGCCTTCGGCTCAGGTCATGATCCCAGGGTGCTGGGATTGAGCCCCGCATCGGGCTCCCTGCTCCATGGGAAGCCTGCTTCTCCCTCTCCCACTCCCCCTGCTTGTGTTCCCCCTCTCTCTGTCTCTCTCTGTCAATTAAATAAATAAAATCTTTTAAAAAAATTGCAAAATTAGGGGTGCCTGGGTGGCTCAGTTGTAAAGCGTCTGCCTTCAGCTCAGGTCATGATCCCAGGGTCCTGGGATCGAGCCCCACATCGGGCTCCCTGCTCCACGGGAAGTCTGCTTCTCCCTCTCCCACTCCCCCTGCTTGTGTTCCTGCTCTCACTGTATCTCTGTCAAATAAATAAATAAATAAAATCTTAAAAAAAATTGCAATATTAGTAAGGTTTTGTTAAAAAACAGAAACCAGGGGCACCTGGATGGCTCAGTTGTTTGGTGTCAGCCTTCAGCTCGGGTCATGATCAGGGTCCTGGGATGAAGCCCCACATTCGCTCCCTGCTCAGCAGGAAGCCTGCTTCTCCCTCTCCCACTCCCCTGCTTGTGTTCCCTCTCTCACTGTGTCTCTCTCTGTCAAATAAATAAAATCTTCAAAACACACACACACACACAAAGAAACCAAAAACTATACCTTCTAATGAGAATGCCTTAGCCAAATTGTGCACATTTCCTGTGGGTTGTATCTACAACTGTCCTGTGGAATGCCTTTATATAGCATAATATTCTCAAAGTTCATCCATGTTGTAGCACGTGTAACAATTTTTACAGTAACATATTTTGATTCCTGTCTTGTTTCCTCTTGTGCATATATGATTGATATTTTCTTCCTTCTTACACTGGGTAACAGGTAACATCTTAAATATAAAACAATCTATTTTAAACTAATAGCTACTTTAACTGCATAAAAAAAAAACTACTTCTTTATAGCTCTGCATTCCCTCCAACTTCATGTTATTGGTGTCATAAATTATGTCTTTATATATTGTGTAATTGTTACATAGATTTATAACTACATGTTTTTGTCTTTTAAATTCTATTAAAGAATGAACATGGAGTATGAATTATGACAGTAATACTGGTGTTTTCCACTTATTTCCCTTTACTGGAGAATACTATACTTTCATAGGGCTCTAGTTGCTTTCATGCAGTGTTTCATTTCAACTTGAAGGACTCTGACGTTTCCTACTGGGTAAGTCTAGAGGTAATAAAGTCTATAGGCTTTGTTTCTCTAGGAATGCCTTAATATCCCCCCTCATTATTGATGGGATAGTTTTGCTGCATATACAATTCTCTGTTGACAGGGTTTTGTTGGTTGTTGGTTTTTTGGTTTTTTTCTTCCTTTCAACAATTTAAATATATCATCCCTCTGGCCCACAAGATTCCTTCCTTTCTTCCTTCCTTCCTTCCTACCTTTTTTTCTTTCTTTCCTTTTTTTTAGAGAAAGAGAGCACAAGCAGGGTTGGGGAGGAGCAGAGGGAGAGGGAAAGAGAGAATCTTTTTTTTTTTTTAATTATTTTTTGCTTTTTTTTTTTTAATTTTATTTATTTAATTGACAGAGAGAGAGAAAGAGAGAGAGACAGCGAGAGAGGGAACACAAGCAGGGGGAGTGGGAGAGGGAGAAGCAGGCTTCCCACCGTGCAGGGTGCCCGATGCGGGGCTCGATCCCAGGACCCTGGGATCATGACCTGAGCCGAAGGCAGTCGCTTAACCAACTGAGCCACACAGGCGCCCCGGGAAAGAGAGAATCTTAAGCAGCTTCCACACTCAGTGTGAGCCCGACATGTGTCTCGATCTTATCACCCTGAGATGATGACCTAAGCTGAGATCAAGAGTCAGAAGCTTAACTGAATGAGGCACCCAGGCAGTCCTACCCCACAAGATTTCGTTTTTTTTTTAATTTTTATTATTTATTTACTATTTATTTATTTATTTATTTATTTGAGGGCAGGGAGGGATGGAGGAAATAATCTCAAGCAGACTCTGCGCTGAGCACAGAGCTCAATATAGGGCTCAATCTCACAACTCTGACATCATGACCTCAGCCATGGGTCATGGCACTTAACCCAGGTGTCCATGGCCCAGAAGATCTCTGATGAGGAGTTCACTGATAGTTTTATGTGGGATTACTTATATGTGATGAAATGCTTTTCACTTGCTGCCTTCAAGTTGCTCTTTTTCTTTGCCTTCAAGCTGATGTGTCATAATGAGGGACTCTTTGGCATTTTACCCATTCAGAGTTCATCAGCACTCTTGGATTTGTACATACATGTATTTCTTCAAATTTGAGAAGTTTTTGGCTATTATTTCAGCAAACAAGCTCTCTCCCCATTTCCCTCTCTTCTCCTCCTGGGACTCTCATAATGTCTATATTGATCCTCTTAATCATATCCCATACGTCCATTAGGTTCTGTTCACTTTTTTCCTTCTTTTTTCTTCTTCTTCTCAGATTGACAATTTCAAATTACTTGCCTTCAAGTTTGCTGATTCTTTCTTCTGCATGTTTGACTCCTTTGTTGAACCCCTCTAGAAACTTTTTCATTTCAGTTACTGTATTTTTCAACCTCAGAATTTGCCTGGTTCTTTTTTTGTACATTCTAAATCTTTACTGACATTCTCATTTTGTTCATGTGTTGTGTTCTTCAAATTCTCTATTTCCTTATTATTGGTCTGGGCAATGATTTTTGGACATGTTACCAAAGCACAGGGAACAAAAGCAAAAATGAAGTGAGAGCATCAAACTAAAAATCTCTGTAAGCAAAAGAAACAACAAAATGAAAAGGCAACCCACAGAATGTAAAAAAAAGAATATATTTGAAGGGCTGCCTGGGTGGTTCAATCAGTTAAGCATCTGCCTTCAGCTCAGGTCATGGTCCTGGGGTCCTGGAATCAAGACATACATCAGGCTCCTTGCTCAGTGGGGAGTCTGCTTCTCCCTCTCCCTCTGCCCATCCCCCTGCTCATGCTGTCTCTCTCATTTGCGCCTCTTTCTCAAGTAAGTAAGCAAGTAAGTAAATAAATAACTTTGCAAATCATATATCTCATAAGTGATTAACATCCAAAATATATAAGGAACTCATAAAACTCAGCAGTAAGAAAAGCCAATCAAATATTGATCAAATTATGTGAAGACTCATTTCTTGAAAAAGACATCAAATGACCAACAGATATATGAAAATATGCCTAGCCACACTAATCAGGGAAATACAATCAAAACTGTAAGATATCACCACACACTGGTTAGTATAGCTAATATAAAAAGACAAGTGATAGTAAGTGTTGGTGAGAATGTGGAGGAAAAAGAACTCTTGCACAGTGCTGGCGTGAATGTAAGTCGACATAGCCATTATGGAAAACATAATGGAATTTCTTCAAAGTATTATAGATAAAATTACCTTTTGATCCAGCAATCCCACTTCTGGATATATATCCAAAGTAACTGAAATCAAGATATGAAAAAGAGGGGCCACCTGGGTGGCTCAGTCGTTAAGCGTCTGCCTTCGGCTCAGGTCATGATCCCAGGGTCCTGGGATCGAGCCCCGCATCGGGCTCCCTGCTCGGCAGGAAGCCTGCTTCTCCCTCTCCTGCTCCCCCTGCTTGTGTTCCCTCTCTCGCTCTGTCTCTCTCTGTCAAATAAGTAAATAAAATCTTAAAAAAAAAAAGATATGAAAAAGATATCTGCAATCCTATATTTATTCAAGCCTTATTCACAATAGCCAATATATAGAAATATACTAAATATCCATCAACAGACAAAACAAACAAAATGTGGCATATATATAAACAATGGGCTTTTTTCAGCCTTATAAAAGGGTAGTCTCATTTCATTCCAAGGAAACTGACCAGGATACTTTCCTCCCTCCCTCCTTCCCCCCTCCCTCCCTCCATTCCTCCCTTTCTCCCTTTCTCCCTTCCTTCCTCCCTCCCTCCCTTCCTTTACAGGAATGAACTTGGAGACATTATGCTAAGTGAAATAAACAGGACAAATACTGCATGATCATACTTTTATGTGGTACTTAAAATAGTCAAATTCTTAGGAGGAGGATGGTGGCTGCCAGGAAAAGGGTGGGAGGAAAATAGAGAGATGTTGGTCAAGGGGTACAAAGTTTCAGCCACGGTAGATAATTAAATTCTGAAACCCACTGTACACAATGTGACTATATCCTGCACTGCCCAGCTGAAATTGCTAGGGGCTCGATTTTAACTGTCCTCATCACAAAACAAAACAAAACAAAACCCATAAGCAATTGAATGATGAGTGTGTTAGTTAGCTTGAAATGATTATTTAACAGTGTAGGTAATTTAACACTATGTAGATAAAACATAAAGTTGTACCTAATTATATGCAATTTTGTGAATTGACATCAATAAAGCTGTAAAAAGTTAAAAAATAATTACTTCTTGGGAAGTACTTACTATTCATTGCTTTCTGTAAATTTTTTTAAGTTTTATTTATTTATTTGACAGAGAGAGACAGACAGGGCATAAGTAAGGGGAGCTGCAGGCAGAAGGAGAGGGAGAAGCAAGCTTCCCACTGAGCAGGGAGCCCGATGTGGGACTCGATCCCAGGACCCTGGGATCATGACCCGAGCTGAAGGCAGATGCTTAACCGTCTGAGCCACCCAGGTGTCCCACTTTCTGTAAATCTTATAACACGTTTGTTTTTCATTTTCTCTCACTGCCTTTCTGTTTGTTTGTTTTTATTCTATAGTGGTATGTTTTATTTCCTATGCTTCTCTGTATACATTCTGTTGATATTTTCTTTGTAATTGTCACTGCAATTACATAAAACATCTTAAAGTTATAACAGTCTATTTTAAGCTGATAACTTCAGTGACCTGTAAAAATTCTAGGCCTTTATATCACTGTCCTCTCCTGTTTGTTAGGGGTGACAAAATTCCTCTTAAAAGTGTATATCAATCTAGATTTATAAATACCTTTTAATGCTTTAAAAAAATTCTACGAGGGGTACCTGGGTGGCTCAGTCATTGGGCGTCTGCCTTCGGCTCAGGTCGTGATCCCAGGGTCCTGGGATCAAGCCCTGCATCGGGCTCCCTGCTTAGCGGGAAGCCTGCTTCTCCTTCTCCCACTCCCCCTGCTTGTGTTCCCTCTCTCGCTGTGTCTCTCTCTGTCAAATAAATAAATAAAATCTTTAAAAAAATTCTACCAGATTTAAAAGTGATTTATACACTGACATTACAATACTATAGTTACCTATATTTGTCTACATATTTCCATTTACCAGGGAATGTTCTATTTTCTTATGGTTTCTGTTACTGTTTATTATCCTACTTAAATTTAAAGGACTCCCTTTAGCCTTTGTTGATAGGGCAGGTCTAGTGATAGTGAAAACCATGTTTTTATTTATCTGGGAAAGTCTTAAATTCTCCTTCATTTTTGAAGAATAGTATTGCCAGGTCTAATATTTTTGGTTGTCAGTTTTTTTCTTACAGCACTTTCACTTTTTAAAAAAGATTTATTTATTTTTATTTGAGAGAGAGAGTGTGTGAGAGCTCAAGACTGGAGGATGTGACAGAGGGAGAGACAGAATTTCAAGCAGACTCCCCGCTGAGCAGGGAGCCCAACATGGGACTCTATCCCAGGACCCTGGGATCATGACTTGAGCCGAAGGCAGATGTTTAACAACTGAGCCACCCAGGAGCCCCAGCACTTTTAAATATATCAATCTCTTTTAGCCTGTAAGGTTTTTTGTAGAAATTCACTGAAAATCTAAAAGGCTCCCCTTTGTTCATAATAAAATCACTTTTCACGGGATTCCAGAGTGTCTCGGTTACTTAAGCATTTGCCTTTGGCTCAGGCCATGATTTCAGGGTCCTTGCTCCCTGCTCAGCAGGGAGTCTGCTTCTCCCTCTCCCTCTGCCATTTCCCAGGCTTGTGCTCGCTCTGTCTGGCAAATAAATAAAATCTTTTAAAAAATATCACTTTTCTCTTGTTGCTTTCAAGATTGTGACATTTTAAAAAGTTTAATTATGGTATGTATTAGCACAGGTCTTATCAGATTTATCTTAGCTGGAGTTCACTGAACTTTGTAAATATGTAAATCCATTTCTCTCCTTGTTTGGTCATTATTTCTTCCAAAAGTTTCTCTAACTCTCTGCTCCTCTCTCTTCCTTCTCTTTCTGGCACCATATTGCATATATTAATCCACTTGATGGTATTCCATAAACTCCTGAAGCTCTCTTCACTTTCCTACAGATCAATATTCCTGATGAATGATGATACAAAATTCCTCAACAATGTACTAGCAAACCAAATTCAATGGCATTTTTAAAAAAAGACTTTATTTATTTATTTGACACAGAGAGACAGCACAAGCTGGGGGAGGCAGATGGGCAGAGAGAGGGGGAAAAGCAGGTTGCCCTGGGAGCAGGGAGCTCCCAGAACCCTGAGATCATGACCTGAGCTGAAGGCAGCTGCTTAACCAGCTGAGCCACCCAAGCACCCCTTCAATGGCACTTTTAAAAGATTATGCACCGGAGCACCCATAACTGGGTGGCTCAGTTGGTTAAGTGACTGCCTTCGGCTCAGGTCATGATCCTGGGGTCCCGGGATCGAGTCCCGCATAGGGCTCCCTGCTCAGCAGGGAGTCTGCTTCTCCCTCTGACCCTACCCCCTCTTGGGCTCACTCCCCCCCACCTCAAATAAATAAATAAAATCTTTAAAAAATAAATTAATTAAATTAAATTAAATAAAAGATTATGCACCAGGCACCTGCGTGGCTCAGTCATTAAGCAGCTGCCTTCGGCTCAATTCATGATCCCAGAGTCCTGGGATTGAGTCCCACATTGGGCTCCCTGCTCAACGGGAAGACTGCTTCTGCCTATTCTACTCCCCCTGCTTGTGCTCCTGCTCTCGCTGTCTTTGTCTCTGTCAAATAAATAAATAAAATCTTTATAAATCAATCAATCAACAAATAATTATGCGCCATGACTAAGTGGGATTTATTCCTAAAATGGAGGTTCACTCAATATATGAAAATCAATGAAGTGATATACCACATACAGTCTGAAAGACAAACATGACATGATCATCAGAATTAACAAGAGAATTTTATGAAATCCAACATACCTTCATGATAAAAACACTCAAACTAAAAGTATGAGGAGACTATATCAGCGTAATAAAAGCTATGTATAAAAGCTCTCAGTTAACATCATATTCAGTGGTGAAGGACTAAAATCTTTTCCTAATATTAGGAACAAAACAAGGATGTTTACTCTCATGCCTTCTATTCAACATAAAACCAAAAAGTTCTAAGCAAAGCAATTAGGCAAGAAAAAGAAATTAAAGGCATCAAAATTAGAGAAAGAAGTAGTTATCCCTATTCACTGATAACATGCTATAATATGAGCAAGCCATCCCCATGTTTAAAAAAAAAAAGTAGGGGTGCCTGGGTGGCTCAGTCAGTTAAGCGACTGCCTTCGGCTCAGGTCATGATCCTGGAGTCCCAGGACTGAGTCCCGCATCGGGCTCCCTGCTCAGCAGGGAGTCTGCTTCTCCCTTTGACCCAACCCCCTCTCATGCTCTCTCTCTCTCATTCTCTCTCTCAAATGAATAAATAAAATCTTTAAAAAAAAAAAGTAAGAAATACTAAATCAGTAAAGTTATTGGATACAAAATTAGCAACACAAAAATCAACTGCACTTGGGGCTCCTGGGTGGCTCAGTTGGTTAAGCGACTGCCTTCGGCTCAGGTCCATGATCCTGGAGTCCCGGGATCGAGTCCCACATCAGGCTCTCTGCTCAGCAGGAAGTCTGCTTCTCCCTCTGACCCTCTTCCCTCTCATGCTCTCTATCTCTCATTGCCTCTCTCTCAAATAAATAAATAAAATCTTTTAAAAAAAATCAACTGCACTTCTATGCATTAACACTGAACAATCCAAAACAGATTTTAAAAATCCATTTATAATTCTAACAAAAATAAAACATTTAAGGATAAATGTAACCAAGGAGGTGAAAGATTTATACACAGAAAACTATAAAGCAGTGGTGAAAGACATTAAATAAAAGACAAGTAAATGGAAAGATATTCTATATTCATGTTCATGGATTAGAAGACTTAATATTGCTAAAATATCCACACTACTCAAAGTGATCTACAAATTCACTACAATCCCTATCAAAAACCCAATCATGTTTTTTACAGAAATAGGAAAAGAATCATAGGGTGCCTGCGTGGCTCAGTTGGCTGAATGTCCGACTCTAGGGTTCCATTCAGGTCATGATCTCAGGGATTTGGGATCCAGTCCCGCATGGGGCCCCGCACTCAGTGCAGAGTCTGCTTGGGATTGCCTGTCTCTCTTCTCCCCCCTATCTGCCTCCCCCTGCCTGGCCTCGATCTCTCTAAAATAAATAAATAAATTTTAAAATCTTAAAAAAAAAAAAAGAATCATAAGATTCACATGGAGCCTCCAAATAGCAAAAACAATTATGAAAAAATAAGAATATATTGGGAGGATTCAACTTCATTATTTCAATACTTACTATAAAACTAGAGTAATCAAAACTGTACTAGTAGAAGTCTGGTACTAGCATAAAGACAGACATAAATACCAAAGGAACAGAAATAAACCCTTTGTATACAGTCAGATAATCTTCATCAAGGGTGCCAAGAACACTCAATATGAAAAAGATAGTCTCTTCAATAAAAAGTATCAGGAAAATTGGACATATACATAAAAGAATGAAGGTGAATCCCTACCTTACACCATACATAAAAATCAATGAAAAACTAATTAAAGACATAAATGTAAGACCTACAACTACAAAATTTTTCTGGAATGAAAACATAGAGGTAAATCTTCAAGACATTAGATTTAATAAGGAATTCTTGAATATGACACCAAAAGTACGGCAACAAAAGCAAAAATAGACAAACAGAACTATATTAAAGTTAAAAATCCTGGGGGTGCCTGGGTGGCTCAGTCGTTAAGCCTAAGGGCTCAGGTCATGGTCCCAGGGTCCTGGGATTGAGCCCAATGGGCATCGAGCCCGCTGCTCAGCGGGAAGCCTGCTTCTCCCTCTCCCAACCCCCCTGCTTGTGTTCCCTCTCTTGCTGTGTCTCTGTCAAATATAAAAATCTTTAAAAAAAAAAACTTTAAAATTCTGCACATTAACTGACAGAATGAAAAAGCAATCTTTGGGATAGGAGAAAATATTTGCAAATTATATATCTGATAAATGGTTAATATGTGAAATATATCTTTTTAAAGTCCTATAACCAATAACATAAACTAAAAACTCAAAATAACTTGACTTAAAAATGAACAAAGGGCATGAACAGACTCTAAAGAACATATAATAATGATCAATAAGCATAGGGAAACATGCTCAACATCACTAATCATTAAAGAAATGAAAATCAAAATTCTCACCCAGGGGCCGCCTGGGTGGCTCAGTCATTAAGCGTCTGCCTTCAGCTCAGGTCATGATCCCAGGGTCCTGGGATGGAGCCCCACATTGGACTCCCTGTTTGGCAGGGAGCCTTCTTCTCCCTCTCCCTGCCTATCCCCCTGTTTGTGCTCTCTGACAAATAAAGAAATAAAATCTTAAAAAAAAAAAAAGGAAATCTTGCCACCTTCTCCACCATGAATAACTACTGAATAATGAATAAACTACTGAATACATTATACTAAGCTAAAAATAAAATTCACAAAAAAAAGACAAATATTGTATGATTCCACCTAGATTAGGTATATGAAGAACTCAAATTCACAGAAACAAAGTAGAATGGTAGTTGTGATGAGGGAACAGAAGGCAAGCTGAGGACAAAGCAGAACCTGACACCCCACACCCCCACACCATGGGATATATGTGACATTCCTCAGGCACTCCTGGCTGCCCTAAAGGAAAAACAAATAGTTAACTTACAGAGATCACAATCCTGCAAGACATGAGTCTCCCTCAGTTTACTTACAAAAGCCTTACCAATAGCTTCCAGAAGGGAATGTAAATACAATTAAATGTCCTTATAACCTTCAGTCCGTTGACAGATACTTGAAGCGGGCAGAGTGTTATGTTCCAACAGGAAGTTCCCAACTATCTTGCTGTTAATGCCTTGCTAGAGGGGAAAACAACCTTAACTTGACAATGGCAAGGACTCCGGTACCCTGTAAATTTTCCTTAACATATGAAAATCCTTTTGAAACCTCCCTTTTTCCTTACCTCCCCCAACCCCATGCATATAATCAGCCACTCCTCACAACCCCAGGGCAGCAGCTCTTCCTGCCCACGGTCCCATCCCTGTGCTTTAATAAACCACCATTTTGCACCAAAGATATCTCAAGAATTCTTTCTTAGTCATCAACTCGACTCCACCCCATTGAACCTCACCTATATCCCAAAACCCCATCAATGATGCAATTTCTTTAGAAGTATTGCTTACAGTTTCCCAGGGTAACTATTTGTATTTTAAGTATATCCTTCTGTAAAATGCCTATTTTCTTACCTTCCGGAGTTCTCTGGCTATTTTCTCATTGTTTATAGATTGTCTTTATGTATTAAGTCTAGATATGAGTCTTCTGTCAGGTATAAGCATTTGCATTATCTTTTCTCGGTCTGTGCATTCCCCTTTTACTCTTTTAAATATCTTTAAGAACAGACATTCTGAATTTTAATGCATTTTCAACCTCTTTTAGCTATTACTTTTCTTTTTCCACATACTGGGCATGAAGCCTAACACAGGGCTTGACCTGAACTGAGATCTAGAGTCAGATGTTTAACCAACTGAGCCACCCAGGTACCCCCCAAGTTGTTACTCTCTGTATCTAAGAATCTTTGTCTTTTCCAATCCAAAACCATAAAGATGTTTCCCCAAAACTGAAAATTAACTAAAATGTCCACCAACAGAATGATAAACACAATGGAGTACAATGGGCACAATTTATATAAAACATAGATGAAGCTCAAATTAACAATATTAGGCAAAGAAGTCAGACCCAACAAAGGACATACAAGAGGGTTCCACTGACATAAAATATAACATATGTCAAAACTCATCCCTGGTATTAGAAGTCAGGAAATGAGTATTTCATAAAGCATGTCTTAGTATGTGGTCTAGCCATTTAGTTTTTTTTTTGTTTTTTTTTTAAGATTTTATTTATTTATTTGACAGAGAGAGACAGTGAGAGTGGGAACACAAGCAGGGGGAGGGGGAGAGGGAGAAGCAGGCTTCCTGCCCGGCAGGGAGTCTCACATGGGGCTCAATCCCATGACCCTGGAATCATGGCCTGAGCCAAAGGCACATGGTTAATGACTGAGCCACCCAGGCGCCCCTGTTTGTTTGTTTTTTTAAGATTTTATTTATTTATTTGAGAGAGAGAGAACACAAGCAGGGGGAGGGGCAGGCAGAGGGAGAAGCAGGGTCCCTGCTGAGCAGGGAGACCGATGTGGGACTCTTTGGACCCCGGGACCATGACCTGAGCCGAAAGCAGACGCTTAACGACTGAGCCACCCAGGCATCCCAAGCCCTTCAGTTTCATCTAGCTGCTATGCACACTATAAAGAGCATCTGCTTTAGAGTCAGATATGCCTTAATCTGAATTTCAATTTCACAACTTACCACCTGTATGATTGCCTTATGAAAGTTACTGAAGAACACTGGATATTAGTGAAATTATGTGTGTAATGAGTTAATACTACCCATAGCATAGAGTGAGTTTGAAATTAAATGTGAATATATATATATCCTACCAAGCAAAGTGCCTGAATGTTAACATCTTTTCCTCCAAGGTAAACTGTCCCCAGTGTGGTATCTATAATCAAAAAGAAAATTGTTTACAACAAATATGTTAAATACGATTCAAATTGACAGTTAATTAGTTATCTATGGCTATTTAATACATTATTCCAAACTCTAGGTTCCTAAAACAACATACATTCTATCAATTTATTTTTTTTTAAGATTTTATTTATTTATTTGAGAGAGAGAGAATGAGAGATAGAGAGCATGAGAGGGAAGAGGGTCAGAGGGAGAAGAAGACTCCCCTCCGAGCAGGGAGCCCGATGTGGGACTCGATCCCGGGACTCCAGGATCATGACCTGAGCCGAAGGCAGTCGCTTAACCAAATGAGCCACCCAGGCTCCCAAACAACATACATTCTATACTATAATTTTGTCAGTAAGGAATATGGGAACTTTAGCTGTGTTCTCTGGCTCAAAACTGAAATCAAGATTTTAGCAAGGGCTGTGGCCATCATAGGGTTCAAATATGGAAGGACCCAATTCTAAGTTCATTCATGTAAGCTCTTTGGCAGGATTTATTTCCTTGCAGGTTGCTGAACTGAGGGTCTCAGTTTCTCACTGGTTGTTGTCCAGAGATTTTCTTCCATTCCTTGCCTCATAATCCTCTCCATAAAATGGCTCAGAACATCAAAGTCAGCAATAAAGAACCAATGGAGGACAAACAAGAAAGAAGAGTCTTTTTTCGTAACCTATTTTTTGAAAGTCTGTGACACCATTCTGGCTGTAATTTATCATTTAGAATGGTGTTACTATATCTGACCAGCATTGGGTGAATGAATACCAGCAGGCAGAGATCACTGGGAGAAATTCAGAAAATGCCAACCACACTGAGAATCGATTATTACATTCTATCAAATGTAAAGATCAAAATCAATACTTAACCTTACTGAAGTCAAAGAGTCCCTTCATTAAGGTATGCATTTAAGATAAAACTGTAGTTTGGAATATATTCCAGAGTACATGAAAAGACACCAAACTAGCAATGGCCTTTGTGATTTAACACTTTATAAAATTCTTTCCTTTCAAAATCCAAATATGAAAATATTTTCCATCTTGTAAAGTGCTTCTTATAACATTAAATCCTTTCGAAAGGAAAAAAATTAAATCCTCCTATGTTTTCACCAGGTATTAAAAAAATTACAATGTATGTCAAATTACTTTTTCTTCATTTATTTGTTTTCTTTTAAATATGGAAATACACCCAGTTGAGGGAAAAACTATACTATGAGTGACAAATGTGACTGAAAAACACATAAAATTGATAAGCCCTATGTGGACCCAACAAAACTGACAAGTTTTCTTAAGAAACTTAAATAAGTTGGGGTGCCTGGATGGCTCAGTGGGTTAATCATCCAACTCTTGATTTCAATTCAGGTTATGATCTCAGGATTGTGAGCCCTGGAGGAGCACTGTGCTCAATGGGGAGTCTGCTTAAGATTCTCTCTCCCCTTCCCCTCTACCCTTGCAGCCATCTTAAAAAATAAATAAATAAAGTGTTAAAAAAAAAAAGAAATTTAAATAAGTTACATTTAGATAAAGATAAAAATGCTCTATATTTATCACATCAACAACAACAACTTATGACTTTCTATACAGTTTATACCCATCAACTTCCAAAATGTCCTGCTTTGTTTCATTTTATGCGCTGGCAGAGACTGTACTAAACTAGAGAACACTAGTTAGGTATATTTTTAATTTGATGTTGGACCTCAGGTCACTAATTGTGTGATTCTGAATGAACTTTATTACTCAAAGTCTGCCAATAATCATTTGTAAAACTATTTCAGAACAATTATTACTATTACTACAAACTTTCCCATACCAACTGACCCCTGTAAACCCTTCCACCTTGGTATTGCTTCCTAGTTGTCAATTCCAGGCACCTGGCTGTGGCTTGAGGTTCATTCACACTTAGCAGTGTCTTAGCTTGGCAAAGAGGAACATCATTTCTCTCATTAAGGGAGAGGAAGTCAACCAATTTCATTAATTTCTCTTGGCCACTTTCTCTTATTTGGCCTTACAGGAGCCTTCCACATCTCAGCTTCCTTACACACACACCTAGTACATTTGTCCTCTAGTGGTGGACCCTCAGACTCGCCAGGCCAGGCAAACAACTGGAACCTACCTAGTCCACTGTGTCCTCAGTGGAGCTGAGCCCTTGGGACAACTACATGCCCACCACCATGGGACCATGACGACACTGGGCCACTTCCCATGCCTGGGCCAGTTAGTTGCCAGGCTTCTTCACACCCGTACTCACCTGTCAACTGTGGTTCCCCATCAGCTTCCGTCTTGCCTTCCCACCTACACCTTACTCCAGCTCAGAGTAGGCGTGGGTACTGCTTCCCCTGCCAATCCCCTCTGGTGAGAATTAGATGCTGGCTGATGTGGGGAACAAAGGCAGACGAAAAATTACATATTTCCTTAATACCTACAGCTCAAGTCCTTGAAACAGGCAGAGTGACATTCCTCCAGGGATTCAACCCCCAGGATCCTGTAAGTCTACTTTAACATATAAAAATTCCTCTGGAAACTTTCTTTATCTCTAAACACCCCAAGATATGTGTTGGCAATCATCCCCCAAGCATATAACCCACTGATACATACCTGAAGGGTCTCATGGTTAAGGTTTTATTAGATGGTAATAAATGACACTTTCCCAACAATAGCTAGCTCCCTCAAGGTCCTGGGAACCTTGCTTCCAAAATTCCTTAGAGACATATGCGGTGTTAACCCGCCCAACTTGAAAGTATATAATGGGCCACTCCTCACAACCGGTGCAGCTCTTCCTGCCCACGGGTCCTGTCTCCATGCTTCAGTAAAATTACCTTTTGCACCAAAGATGTCTCAAGAATTCTCCTTGGCCGTCAGCTTCAAACCCTAATGTCTTTCCTATATCACTAGCCTCTGCTGCATTTGCCCCTCCCCTCCTCCTTCCTTAGTAAGTCCTTCCTATAGAGGTCTGCCTCCTATTTCTGGATCTGGTCTTCAGATGAGTTTGGCTACTAAACTGGCAGAAGCAGGGATCCCAACTGGTGCTTTGACTAGGCAGGAACAAAGATGGTGCAGGTGGTTAGGGAGGGTTTGGGGGTGAGAATTAAAAGCAACTATGCAGGGTAGTCTTGCAAGAATCCCGGAGTGGGATAAGCACTTAACACTACCCTGATTAGTAAATAGACCTTATGGTACAGGTTACTGGGGAAGTTACTGTGTGCTTGGAAGGAATTTTCCAAATAAGTGGAAGAGGGAGTAGGCAAGGGAAAGAAAAGGAAAGCGCAGGGTGCCTGGGTGGCTCAGTCATTAAGTGTCTGCCTTCCACTCAGGTCATGATCCCAGGCTCCTGGGATTGAGCCCCGCATCGGGCTCCCTGCTCGGCGGGAAGCCTGCTTCTCCCTCTCCCACTCCCCCTGCTTGTGTTCCTGCTCTTGCTATCTCTCTCTCTCTCTGTCAAATAAACAAATAAAATCTTAAAAAAAAAAATGAAAAGAGGGTGCCTGGGTGGCTCAGTTGGTTAAGTGACTGCCTTTGGCTCAGGTCATGATCCTGGAGTCCTGGGATCAAGTCCCACATCGGGCTCCCTGCTCGGCAGGGACTCTGCTTCTCCCTCTGACCCTCTTCCCTCTCGTGCTCTCTATCTCTCATTCTCTCTGAAATAAATAAATAAAATTAAAAAAAAAAAAGAAAAGAAAAGAAAAGGAAAGGAAAGGGCCTGGCAGGCAATAGTGTAGTTGAAGGACTTTCTTTGGACTCATCCAGTCCATTCCTACTCCCTATTCTGCATCTCTCAAAGGATTCTTTACAATGTCTCAACTGCTGCTTCTCCATGTTGTTGAGTCACTTTGTAGAAGAGCTTACCATGTACTTGGAGCGGGGAGTTACTTCTGGAGTCACAACCGCCAGTTTCTTATGTGAGTCACTTTTTTCTTATTTGGCCTTTCAGGAAGGAGCCTTCCATATCTCAAGTAATTGCTAATAATTGGAAAGAATCTTGTTTTATTTTTTCTTGCCTATTAATTTATTTCATCAGACAGATTCAGGGTTTCCTAAGTGCTAGCTACTGAAAGTATACAGATGTGCACCGACACCAGGAGGGTACTGGCCTAAAATCAAAGTTTGCTTTAAAAACATAGACTTGTGCAATAGCACAAATGTAACCAAACCAAGGTGAGTTCACTCTTTGATGAGTCAGAAACAGCACCAGGTGGAATTGTTGCACAAAGAGAACTATCTGCAGCAAATAAGGAGATCACAAGGAACGGTTCCAAAGCTGTTAACTCTCTGAGAGAAGGAAAATGGGTTCTCTGTCTCTTTATTTAAGAGGGGGAGAGATAGTAGGGAAGGAAAGCAGAGGGAGAGAGAGAGAGAATCTTAAGCAGACTCCATGCCCAGTACAAAGCCCCACCTGGGGTTTGATATCACGACCCTGAGATCATGACCAGAGCTGAAATCAACAGATGCTTAACCCACTGAGCCACCCAAGTGCACCAGATAAGTTCCTTTTTTTTAGGGTTGGGGTGAATATTTAAATAGGGAAGCCTTGCCATACTATGTAGAAGCAAGCATAATTCTGCACATGTGCCTTAAGGAAACATGCCTATGTATACATTGTATGTTTTGTAAATGAGGCTGAGGCTCCTTGCATGGAGATTTTATTTTTATAATGGGGTAAGGGTGACTGTAGGTCATTCCAGAGTTCACTCCAGGGTTCGTCTGTACAAGCTCACGTCAGGTGTTTAGCTCAAAGGGTCTGGATGGTCTGGGCTCACAGGAGGTGTTAGGGGCAGTTGCTATCACTGGAGGCGTGGTTTCAAGTTTCATTTGCCTGAGTCAAGAGGAAGGCCCAGAAGAAGAGCTTAATGAAAAATGTAACATAAAGGTTAGTACAAGCAGGTGGGCAGTGAAGGTCCGCTCTTGGAGTCTAGCTGGTAACCCAAGGTGTGACTTAGAAGGGCCCCACAATTAACCTAGCTCTTGTCAAAAACCAAATTCTACATGTTAAATAAAACAAAGCAGAAAGATAAGTTTATCACAGAACTTTTGAGCTTCAACCTTGTAAAGTCAGCTCATTAGAGCAATGAGTTTCAAGTTACAGACCAAGATTTTTATGAGTTAAATGCAAAAATCATTTGGCTTTTTCAGCTAACTGGTTGCCTCATGATCTTTCTTATTAGGATCACGGTAGCTGAGTTACCGAACAAGGAAGTTCAGAGATGGCTGAACAGATATGGTGTTTGGGATTAGCTCTGGTTTCTACTGACTTTTTTTTTTTTAAAGATTTTATTTATTTATTCATGAAAGACAGAGGGAGAGAGAGAGAAGCAGAGGGAGAAGCAGACTCCCAAGGAGCAGGGAGCCTGATGTGGGACTCGATCCCAGGACCCTGAGATCATGACCTGAGCCGAAGGCAGACGCTTAACCATCTGAGCCACACAGGCGCCATTCTACTGACTTTTGAGAAGGGCTACAGATTCCTGTAAAACTAAGTTTTCTGTTCTTTCTTTCTTTTTTTTTTAAGATTTTATTTATTTTGAGAGAGAGAGAACGAGCTGTGGGGAGCAGCAGAGGGAAAGGGAGAAGTAGGCTCTCCACTGAGCAGGGAGCCCAATGTGGGACTTGATCCCAGGACTCTGGGATCATGCCCTGAGCTGGAGGCAGGTGTCCAACCGACTGAGCCACCCAGGTGCCCCAGGTTAAGTTTTCTTTGTGCGCCTGTAAGACTGGGAAACTGAAGGGACCCCATAAAAACAAGCCATTTTTTTCTTTTGCTCTTTCTATCCTTCTGTTCTTGCTCAGACCTGAATCCCCAAAACCCCACTCTACCCATGCCTTATAATGAAAATAGCATATACCCTCTTTGTAAAAGACAAAGAGATAATGGTACCTTTAGAGTCTTCCAGCACAACCGATAACATCTGAGGAGTTACCAGGAAGAGTTGTCATAAAGACTCTCCAAGACCAGGGACTCCAAACACTTTGACTGCCAAGACCCCTGACTTCAGGGAATGAGTGATTTATGAAAGACACCTGGACCCTATTCTTGTTCTGACCAGCTCCTGGATGCCTAAGAGGACACATGCACCAGACTACAATTGCCAGTAAAAACCCCAGACCCCAAGTAAAGATGAGACTCATGCTCTTTCCTTTCTGACTCTCCTGGATGCTCCATTCTTATCTCTCTCTTAATCTCTCTCTCTATATATATATTTTATATATATATGTATGTACATATATGTGTGTGTATATATACACACATATATAATATCTTCAATAAACTTTCACCTCCTGCTGGCTCAAGTTTGATTTACAGCCTTCATGAACCCAAGGACTGTCTTAGCTAGTCCTGCAGGACCCCTTTTGGGTCCTCGGACCTGGCCTGCAAGTATCACCTACATTGACTATCTCCACATTGTTCCTGACATAAGTGAGTCTATTTCAGTTAGGTTCACACTCTGCTGTTGTAGTTTTGAAATGCGTAATAACTTTTAACAAGTAGATTCATATATGCATTGCACTGGGCCCTGCAAACTGTTTAGCCAGTTCTGCCTGGGATAATATAAATGAGGGAAAAAAAGTACAGTTCAGTACAGTAAGTCTATGACAAATGAATACAGTGATGAGTGACAGAAATAGGAGAAGGTTGTCATGAAATATCAAAGAGAAATTCTTGAGGACAGTTATACAGGAATAGGAATTAACCCAGTGATCTAGTGAGAGTTCAGTCAGGAGACAGACCACCTCTTTATTTAACTGAAATAATTAATAGAATTGATAATTAGGTTATTGAAAAGGTAAAAAGAGGACTATGAACATATCACAGAAGTAGCAATAGGGAAGCAACACCTAGAGTACTAAGAACAACAGAAAGAAGTTAGGATTTTAGTGACTTAGACATTTATAGGTAGGGCCGTTGTTGAAAACTGACCATGCTTCGAAGCCAAAATACAATGCAAAGACAAAGTTTGGGATAATGAGGAACAATTGCTTTATTGCTATCCCCAGCAAAGGAGGCTGCAGCAGCCTATGGCCTTCAAAAACCTGCAGGCCTTCCTGGAGGAAGGGGCTGGGGCCTTTTATAGGGAAATACAGGAGCCAACCCATTTAGAAAGGAATCACGTGTGCTGCCAGCCTCCTTCATCATGTTTTCAGGGTGCTCCTGGGTTCCTGAGACAAAAGACTAAGAGGGAAGAGAGAGGTTTGTGGAAGAGACGTAAAGGTTACTTTAAGATTGAGCTTCAAGTGGGGCATCTGGGTGGCTGACTTGGTTAAGTGTCTGATTCTTGATTTCGTCTCAGGTCATGATCTCAGGATAGAAAGATGGAGCCCTACCTTGGGTTCTGTGCTCAGCAGGGAGTCAGCTTGTCCATCTCCCCACCCCACCCTCTACCCCTGGCTTGTGCTCTCTCTCTCTCAAATAAATAAATAAAATCTTTTAAATTGAACTTCAAGGGGCAGCTGGCTGGTTTAGTCAAAAGAGCATGTGATTCTTTTTTTTTTTTTAAAGATTTTATTTATTTATTTCAGAGAGAGAATGAGAGACAGAGAGCACGAGAGGGAAGAAGGTCAGAGAGAGAAGCAGACTCCCTGCTGAGCAGGAAGCCTGATGTGGGACTCGATCCCGGGACTCCAGGATCATGACCTGAGTCGAAGGCAGTCGCTTAACCAACTGAGCCACCCAGGCGCCCGAGCATGTGATTCTTGATCTCAGGGTCACGAGTTCCAGGCCCACACTGAGTGTAGGGATTACTTAAATAAATAAAAATTTTTTAAAAATATTAAAAAAAAATAAAATATTTTAAAAATATTAAAATGGAGCTTCACTAGAAGCATTAGTGCAGCCATTTTTATATTTGTTCAACTTTTTCAGGACTTTGAAAAAGTGAAATGTTAGAAAAGGACATCTGGCAGATGTCATGTCTTTGAAGGGAAACTAAGGAGGTTATGTTACCAGGAGCAGGGAAACCTGCACTGGGTCCAGCTAATAATATTGGAAAGGCCTGCTGCTATTTGTTGAAAACAAAACAAATAGAATAAAGCTAATGTCACCCTACATCTTGAAGAAAAACAGTTCTAGTGTGAGCAAGCAGACATTTTTAGAGTTGGACATGGTGGTAAAAGGGCCATTCATTCCTGTTAAACACCCACATACTGGATGAACACCATACTAAAACACTCAGAGAAAATCTGCTTGGTTTCAGAGTTTCAGAGTAAGAAGGACTTCACTATCCAACTTACAAATCTGCCCATAAGAAATTAATGCTTGTTGGACATCAGTAAAAAAAGGCAGAAAAAGAACATCAAAACTCAACCTCTTTATAAAAGCAATGAAAAAACTGGCAAAAACTGGCAGAATCACTTTTTCAGAAATCTGGAAACTAATCATAAGGCTGCAGGAGAACCAGGAGTGCTTACTCAAGAAAAATAACTGACTTTCAGTAAGATAGTGAGCTGAAGGACATTTAACTTGCTCTAGTTTCATGCACACAAACTAGCTCAGCCTTGTAAATATTAGCCTGTGTTCCATGTAGCAGTATTAGAAAAAGGAGAAGGAAGTAATTCTGGTTTGGAAACAATAGTCTGTATTGTCTCTCCTTCTATTCTGGAATAGAAAAGAATGGCTCCCTGGCTCCCTGGCTCCCTGGAAGACGGCTGGCTCCCTGGAAGACTGGTTCAAAAGATTTGTCTTTATCCCATTTAACCCAGAACTCAGGCAGTATAAAGCCAGTCTTCAAACAACTGAAGAGTGTTTCTCTAAAAGATTTACAGGCAAATATTTTAGTTCCTACTACTTGCTACATAAAATGAAGCCAAAGTTTGAAGATGGAAGAAGAAATAAATTGAGAAGAAATAAATCAAATGGAGAATTGAAAAACAACAGAAATAAGTCAACAAAACCAAGAATTGGGCTTTTTTGGGGAAAAAAAAGAAATCAACAATCTCTTACTTCCACTAGGAAAAAAAGAGGACCCAAAAATTAAAACCAGAAATGAACGAGGAGACATTAAAATGTATGCTTCCAAAATAAAAAAGATGGGACACTTGGGTGGCTCAGTCATTAAGCGTCTGCCTTCAGCTCAGGTCAAGATCTCCTGGGACTGACTCTGGCATCTGGCTCCCTGCTCAGCAGGGAGTCTGCTTCTCCTGCCTGATGCACCTCCTCCTTGTGCATGTATTCTCTCTCTGACAAATAAATAAATAAAATCCTTTAAAAAAAGAAAAGAAAAAAAAAAGAAAAGCCCAGGACCAAATACGGCTTTACAGCTGGCTTCTTCTAAATATTCAAAGAATTAATAACAATTTAAAAAATCTTCCAGAAAATAGAAGGAAAGGTAATAGTTCCAAACTGATCTTTTGAAGCCAGCATTACCCTAATAGCAACACCATATGAAAACATCACAAGAGAGGCACCCAGGTGACTCAATCAGTTAAGCAGCTGACTTCAGCTCAGGTCATGATCTCAGGATCCTGGGATCAAGACCTGCATCGGGTTCCCTGCTCAGAGGAGAGCCTGCTTCTCCCTCTCCCTCTGCCATTCCCCCTACTTATGCTCTCTCTCTCAAATAAGTAAGTAAAATCTTAAAAAAAAAAGAAAAAATCCCTAAAAAAAAAAAAAAAAGGATATCACAAGAGAAGAAAGCTACAGGTCAGTATCTTTGATGAATATAGATGCAAAAAATAAAATCCTAGCAAACAAAATTCAATAATACATCAAAAATTATACACCATGACCTAGTGGATTTATCCTTGGGATGCAAGTTTGGTTTAACATATACAAATCAATAGTGTGATACACATTAACAGAATGAAAGATAAATACATGATGATCTCAATAGATAAAGAGAAAGCATTTGACAAATTTCAACACTGATTTATCATAAAAACTCTCGACAAAATAGGTTTGGAAGTACCTTACACCAAAATTATAAAGGCTATTTATGAAAAACTCACAGGCAACATAATAATCAGTGGGGAAAACTGAACGGTTTTCTTCTAAGATCCCTTACAAAGCAAGGATGTCCATATTTGCTGCTTCATATTCAACACCTCAATTTTTTTCAACTTCAAGTATCAGCCAGAGCAACTATGCAAGAAAAAGAAATAAAAGGCATCCAAATCAGAAAGGAGGAAGTAAAACTATATTTGTATGCAGATCCCATGATCCTATATGTAGAAAATCCTAAAGGGGCGTCTGGGTGGCTCAGTTGTTGAGCGTCTGCCTTCGGCTCAGGTCATGATCCCAGGGTCCTGGGATATAATAATATCATATAATATGTAACTATAATATATTATATATTACAATGTATAGTATAATAATATTATATAATATATAATTATAATATACTTTATACTATAATATATAATATATAATATGCAACTATGTTGTAATATGCAATATAATAATCTAACTATATTACAACATATCATATATATGTAATTGTGATATATTATATATTAAATATATTATATATTATATAAAATATATTTCATAATATAATCAAACATATGCAATTTATAACAATAATGGGATTATTCTACCAAAAGAAATGTCAGAACAAATGAAGAAAACCCAAAGCTCTTTATTTAATGTGCTAGTGACAGGCATCACTGAAAAAAATCACTCAAGAAACTTAACATATTCAAAGTTTGAAAAATTTGGTAGCATGAAGATGCATAAAGGTGTGAACACTCTTTCTCTCATTTTAATCAAAGTTACAGCAATATTTTTTACAAAGCTTGACAACCTGAGTTTAAAATTTATATGCAAGGCCGCCTGGGTAGAGCATGCAACTCTTGATCTTAGGGTCGTGAGTCCGAACCCCATGTTGGGTGTAGAGATTACTTAAAAAATAAAAAAAATCTTTAAAAAATTAAATAAATTTATATGCAAATAGGTAATACTGATAAAATAAGTTTGAGGAAGGGGTGCCTGGGTAACTCAGTCGTCAAGCGTCTGCCTTTGGCTCAGGTCATGATCCCAGGGTCCTGGGATCAAGCCCCACATCGGGCTCCCTGCTTGCAGGAAGCCTGCTTCTCCCTCTGCCACTCCCCCTGCTGTGTATCCTCTCTCACCGTGTCTGTCAAATAAATGAATAAAATCTTAAAAACAAAACAAAACAGTTATCTGTAGTATATGTATGTGTATAGTATTTATATATAAGATTTTTTTATATATAAGCTCATGCCATCTGCAACAGATTAATTTTTCTTCCTTTATTATCCTGATGACTTTTCCTTTTCTTGTCCAAATGTTCTTGGTAGTACTTCCAATATTGTGTTGAACAAAAAATGAAAGTGGGCATCTTCAGCTTGTTCCTAATCTAGAGGAAAAGCTTTCATCTCACTATTGAGCATGATGTTGGCTATGGGCTTTGTCATTTATGACCTGTATTATTTTGAGGTATGGTCCATTTATACTGTTTCTTGTGAGTTTTTATCAAGACAGGATGTTTGGGCGCCTGGGTGGCTCAGATGATTAAGCATCTGCCTTTGGCTCAGGTCACGATCCCGAGGTCCTGGGATCGAGTCCCGCATTGGGCTCCCTGCTCCTTGGGAGCCTGTTTCTCCCTCTGCTTCTCTCTCTCTCTCTCTCTCTGTCTGTCTCTCATGAATAATCAAATAAAATCTTAAAAAAAAAAAGGATGTTTAATTTTGTTAAATGCTTATTTTGCATTCACTGAGATACTTTTGTGAGGGCAGCATTACCCTGTTACCAAACTCAGACAAGGATGCCACCTAAAAAGAAAATTACAGGCCAATATCCCTGATGAAGATGTAAAAAACCTAAAGAAAGGGGCACCTTTAAGAAAGGGTGGCTCAGTTGATTAAGCATCTGATTTTTTTTTTTTAAGCATCTGATTTTTGATTTCAGCATGGGTTATGATCTCAGGGTCGTGGGACTGAGCCCCACATCAAGCTCCATGTCTAGTACAGAATCTGTTTGGGATTCCCCCTCTCCTTCTGCCCCTCCCACTGCTCAAGCTTTCTCCCTCTGAAATAAACAAATAGATAAAACCTTAAAAAACAACCCCCCCTAAACAAAAGCCAAAAACCAATCAAACAAAAATTTCAACAAAGTATTAGCAGACCAAATTCAATAGTACATTAAAAGAGTCACTCACTGTGATCAACTGGGATTTATTCCGGGGATT
Source organism: Eumetopias jubatus (assembly GCF_037043125.1). Lineage (NCBI taxonomy): Eukaryota > Metazoa > Chordata > Mammalia > Carnivora > Otariidae > Eumetopias > Eumetopias jubatus. Next base: position 2,859,343 of record NW_028274829.1, on the reverse strand, counting down.
GCTTCACTATCCATAAATCAATCAATGTGATACAACACATTAACAAAATAAAGGATAAAAACCATAAGATCATTGCCATAGATGCAGAAAAGACATGTGCCAAAGTTCAACATGTATTTATTTATTTATTTATTTTAAAGATTTTATTTATTTGACAGAGAGAGACAGAGAGAGCAGGAACACAAGCAGGGGGAGTGGGAGAGGGAGAAGCAGGCTTTCCTGCTTCTCGGGAGCCCAATGCGGGACTCGATCCCAGGACTCTGGGATCATGACCTGAGCCTAAGGCAGACGCTTAATGACTGAGCCACACAGGCACCCCTCAACATGTATTTATGATAAAACCTCAACAATGTGGGCATAAAGGAAATGTACCTCAATATAGTAAAGGGCAGATATGTCAAGCCCACAGCTAACATCATATTCAATGGTGAGCTTTTCTTTAAAGATCAGGAACAAGATAGGGTGTGTACACTTATTTGCCACTTTCATTCACTCAACACAGAACTGGAAGTCCTAGAGAGAGAAACTAGGCAAAAAATAAAAGGCATCAAATCTGAAGGTAGATTAATCTGCACTATTTGCAGATGAAATATTACATATAGAAAACCCTAAAGGCTCCATCAGAAAACTTATAATAATAAATGAATTCAACAAGTTGCAGGATATAAAAATCAATATACAGAAATCAGCTGCATTTCTATACACTAATAATAAAATAACACAAACAGAAATTAATAATGCCATTTACAATTATATCAAAAAGAAATCCCAGGACTAAATTTAACCACAGAGGTGAGAGTGAGAGACCTGTACCCTGAAAACTGTAAGACACTGATAAAAGAAACTAGACAATAATTATAAAACTCTAGAAGAAAAGGAAATCTTGGCAATGACTTTTTGGATTTGACACAAAAAACAAAGGCAAAAATAAAAAATAAGCAAGTGGGACCACATCAAACTAAAAAGCTTCTGCACAGCAATAGAAGCAATCAACAAAATGAAAATTCAATCTACCAATGGGAGAAAATATTTGCACATCATATAACTGATGTGTTAGTATCTAAACTATATAAAGAACCCATACAACCCAACAGCAAAAAACCCAAACCACCTTCATGCAAAAGTGAGAACTGGTACATACAAATGGCCAACAGTAACATGAAAAGGTGATCAAAATCATTTATCAGGGAAATGTAAATCAAAACAACAATGAGATATTATCTCTCACATCTTAAGAGATAATTGATTGGAGATAATTTTGATTAAAATTTTTGAGAAAAAGACAGACTTGTGTACTGTTGTTGGGAATTAAATTGGTAGAGCCACTATGAAAATTGGTATGAAGATACGTCAAAAAATTAAAAATAGAACTATAATATGATCCAGGAATCATACTTGATTTATACCCAAATAAAAGTAAAATAGGACTTTGAAGAGATTTCACTACCCTCATCATGTTCATCATTTCACAACAGTCAAGATGCAAAGCACCCTACTGTTCATCTATGAATATGTGGACAAAGAAATGTGTGTGTGTATCACATTTCATTTCATATAAACAGAAGTGAAATAAGTCAAAAAGACAAAAACTGTATATGACTTATACTGGAATTAAAAAAAAGGTAAATTCCTGAAACACAGACTATATAAACACAGTGGAAAATGGGGAGATATTGGTCATAGAGTATAAAATTAGTTATGAGTAAGTTCTGGGAATGTAATGTTCAGTATTGTGATTACAGCTGATACTACTTACTTTATATTTGAAATATATCTGAAAGTTGCTAAGAGAAAAGATCTTAAATTTTCTCACTACAAAAGAAGGAATAGGGATGCCTGCGTGCCTCAGTTGGTTGGGCAACTGCCTTTGGCTCAAGTCATGAACCTGGAGCCCCAGGATCGAGTCCCACATCAGGCTCCCTGCTCAGCGGGGAGTCTGCTTGTTCCTCTGACCCTCTCATGCGCTTTCTCTCATTCTCTCTCTCAAATAAATAAAATCTTTAAAAAAAAAATCACATGAAGTGATAGAAGTGTTATATACTATACTAATCATGTTGTCACAAAGCAGTGTATCACTGAACTTACACAATGTTACATTTCAGTTAGAGCTCAATAAATCTGTGCAGAAAGGGTAGAATCAGACAATAAACAAATGACAAAAATCCAAAGAATGTGAACAAAAAATGGACAACTCAAATACATGTTTCTGTAAAGGACTTACAGAAATGAACAATGAGCACAGGAAAAAATACTCAACATCATTGAACACTAAGAAAATGCAAGGCAAAATAATGAAGTACCACTCCACACCCATTATGATGGTTATTACAGAACAAAACCCCCAGAAAATAACAACTGTTAGGAAGGATGCTGGAGAAGTTAGAACACTTTTGGATTACTGGGGAGAATGTAGAAGAATGGTGCAGCTACTATAAAACACAGTATAATAATTCCTTAACAGTTAAATATAGAAATACTGTATCATTCAGTGATTGTAATGCTACATATACGTCTGCAAGAATTGATAGCAGGAACTTGAGCAGGTAATTAATTGTACATCAATGTTCCTAGTAGCATTATTCACATCTAAAACATGGAACCAACCTATATGTCCATCCAGGGATGAATGAATAAACAAAACACATACAACAGAATATTAATCAACACTAAAAAGGAGAAAATTGTGATATAAATTACAACATAAATGAAATTTTAAGACATTAAGTGAAATAAACCAGCCACAAAAAGACAAATCGTCCATGATTCCTCTTATTAAGGTATCTAAAACAGGCAAATTCAGAGACATAAAGTTTAATATACCAGGGACAAGAAAGATGAAGAATGAGGAATTACTGTTTAATGGGCAGTTTCTGTGAGATGATGAAAAGGTTCTTCAGATGAATAGTTGAACAACATTGTGAACATACTTAATACTTCTGAACTTCACATGTAAATGATTAAAATGGCAAATTTTGTCATGTATATTTTGCCACAAAAATAATATAGTTTGCATTTTTTTAAAAGATTTTACTTATTTATTTGACAGGAGAGACACAGTGAGAGAGAGAACACAAGCAAGGGGAGTGGAAGAGGGAGAAGCAGGTTTCCCGTAGAGCAGGGAGCCCCATGCAGGGACCCTGGGATCATGACCTGACCCCAAGGCAGACACTTAATGACTGAACCTTATTTAAAGAAAGGCCAAATCAAATTCTCTATAAACAAAAAGGAAATGAAAAGGGCTGAAGTTTCAAGGAGGAGGATCACCAAAAACAAGTAAAAATAGGGGTGAATGTAGTAATTTCTCAGGAATTTCTTGACTAGAACACCATCTGATGTGATGCTCTGTGAATATAAAGAAAATAATTAAGATATTACCTAAGGAGTAGAAAGGATAAAGAGCAGTTTCACACTTCAAGTTGAAGGCAGACATGGGTAGGTGGGTAAGTTTCAAATGTTTTAACACCTAAACCAATTTTTTTTTTAAGATTTTATTTATTTATTTGACAGAGACACAGTGAGAGAGGGAACACAAGCAGGGGGAGTGTGAGAGGGAGAAGCAGGCTTCCTGCTGAGCAGGGAGCCCAGTGTGGGGCTCGATCCTAGGGTCCTGAGATCATGACCTGAGCCGAAGGCAGACACTTAATGCCTGAGCCACCCATGTACCCCAACACCTAAAGCAATTCTTAAGAAAACAAGTCAAAAGAACATATTCAAAACACTGTATGTAGATTACTACAGAATTCCAAAATATTTTCAAGTTAAGTAATGGAAAGAAAACATTAAGAGAATATGAGAAATGAAGGAAGAAAAACTGAAAACACAATAAAAACAGCAGTGTCAAGGGGTACCTGGGTGGCTCAGTTGGTTAAGCGGTTGCTTTCGGCTCAGGTCATGATCCCAGAATCCTGGCATTGAGCCTCACATCAGGCTCCCTGCTCGACGGGAAGCCTGCTTCTCCCTCTCCCACTCCTCCTGCTTGTGTTCCCTCTCTCGCTGTCAATTAAATAAAATCTTAAAAACAAAGCAAAACAAAATAGCAGTGTCAAGCCCTAAAATATCAATGCTATCTTTTTTTTTAAATTTTTTTTATTTATTCATTTGCGAGAGAGACAGAGAGAGAACAAGCAGGGAGAGAGGCAGAGGGAGAGGGAGAGGGAGAAGCAGACTCCCCACTGAGCAAGGAGCCCGATGCGGGACTCGATCCCAGGACCCTGGGATCATGACCTGAGCCGAAGGCAGAGGCTTAACCATCTGAGCCCCCCAGGTGCCCAATATCAATGCTATCTTAAATGTGAAGCCTACATATACACTACTCAAGTTTCAAAGATTGGCAAAGTGGCTTCGACTGCTGCTTAAATAAGTTTACTACAAATTTAAGTTGAAAGTAAACAAAACATAACAATAGAAAACAAAAATTTTTAAGAGGGAGCTGCTACCATCAAAAAAACCCGAAATCTTGCCATTTGTAATGATGTGGATGGAACTAGAGGGTATTATGGTAAGTGAAATAAGTCAATCAGAGAAAGACAATTATATGATCTCACTGATACAAGGAATTTGAGAAACAAGACTGAGGATCATAGGGGAAGGGAGGAAAAAAATGTAACAAGATGAAACCAGAGAGGGAGACAAACCATAAGAGACTCTTAATCTCAGGAAACAAACAGGGTGGAGTGGTGGGGTGTGGGAGGGATGGGGTGGTTAGGTGATGGACACTGGGGAAAGTATGTGCTATGGTGAGCGCTGTGAATTAAGACTGATGAATCACAGAACTGTCTCTGAAACTAATACATTATATGTTAAGAAAAAAAAAGATAGTAGGAAGGGAAGGGGGGGAATTGGAGGGGGAGATGAACTATGGGAGACTATGGACTCTGAGAAACAAACTGAGGGTTTTAGAGGGGAGGTGGGTGGGAGGATGGGTTAGCCTGGTGATGGGTATTAAGGAGGGCAAATATTGGAGCACTGGGTGTTATACACAAACAATGAATCATGGATCATGGAACTCTACATCAAAAACTAATGATGTACTGTATGGTGACTAAGATAACATAAAAAATAAAATAAAAAAAAGAGGAAGCTGCTATATGAGTACCTGATAAAGTATACTTCAAAGAAAATTGTTTTAAAAAAAAGATGAGACATAATGATAAAGATCAAACCATGTTTAAGGGAGAAAGTAAAAGAGCCTGAAAATAAAAAGGAATACAACTGAAAAGAGAAATACACAAATCCCAAATCTGATTCACTTATTTGTATTTGTATTTATTTGTCAGAGAGAGCACACCAGGCTCCTCGCTGAGCAGGGAGCCCAATGTGGTACTTGATCCCAGGACCCTGAGATCATGACCTGAGCTGAAGGCAGATGTTTAGCTGACTGAGCCATTCAGACACCCTGAAGTTGGCTATTTTTAGAAAGTATGACAGAGCAACTGATAAAACTACTATACAGAAAGTCAGCAAGGATATAAAAAGTCTGCACCCAATTTATAATCAATCAACAAACCAAATGAACTAATTAAAATATAGAATAATCCTACTGAGGGCAGAATATACAATTTTTTCAACACCTCCCCTCTGCTTCATTCTTTTTTTTTTTTTAAAGATTTTATTTGAGAGAGAGAATGAGAGACAGAGAGCACGAGAGGGAAGAGGGTCAGAGGGAGCAGCAGACTCCCCGCGGAGCAGGGAGCCCGATATGGGACTCGATCCCGGGACTCCAAGATCATGACCTGAGCCAAAGGCAGTCGCTTAACCAACTGAGCCACCCAGGTGCCCCCTTCGCTTCATTCTGCAAAGACAACTACATCTTGAGACATAATGCAAACATCAACAAATTTAAAAGAAATTAAGTGATACACAATACAATGACTAAAATGGAACCAAAATAGAAATCAAGACAGGAATAACTAGACAAATATCCAAATGCTTGGAAATAAGCGAGATATATATATATATATATATATATATTTAATAATTTTTATTTTTATTTTTTTATTTTATAAATTTATAAATTTATAAATTTATATTTATAAATATTAAAAATTTATAAATATTCTAAAAATTATAAATTTATAAAATTTATTAAAAATTTATAATTTAATAATAAATTAAAAATTTATTAATTTTTATTTTATTTTTTAAGATTTTATTTGACAGAGACAGAGAGAAAGGAAACACAAGCAGGGGGACTGGGAGAGGGAGAAGCAGGCTTCCCGCCAAGCAGGGAGCCCGATCTGGGGCTTGATCCCAGGACCCTGGGATCATGACCTGAGCTGAAGGCAGACGTTTAAGGACTGAGCCATCCAAGTGACCCTTAAATATATTTTCTTAAAATTTTTTGAGAAAGGGCCCAAGCACAGGAAGGCAGCAGAGGGAGTAGTATTAGCAGACTTCCCACTAAGCAGGGAGCCCAATGTGGAACTTAATCCCAGGACTCCAGGATCATGACCTGAGTTGAAGGCAGATGCTTAACCTACTGAGCTACCAAGGTGCCCCAACTCTAAGTATTTTTTAAGAAGAGGAAGACCACAAGGAATTTTACATAAAACTGAGTAAAACAAAATGCAACCTACCAAATGTGAAACACAGCTAAAGCAATGAAAAACAATTTATTGTACTAAATGTGTATAGTTGACTTTTCCCACTGCTCAATGAGATCCCTACCTGCTTTATCTAAATTCTAGGTCCGTGACTAATCAGTTGTATATAACACCCAGTGCACATTACATCACATGCCCTCAATACCCAGCACTCAGTTACCCCATCCCCACTCTCACCTCCCCTCCAACAATTTCCTATGATTAAGAGTCTCTTATGGATTTTTTATCTTGTTTTAGATTTCCCTTTTCCTATGATCCTGTTTTGTTTCTTAAGTTCTATGTGAGATGTGAGAATTGTCTGATTATTTCTCTTAGCATAATACCCTCTAGTTCCAACCACATTGTTGCAAATGCCGATTTTTTTTTAAAGATTTTATTTGAGAGAGAGAATGAGAGAGAGAGAGAGAGCATGAGAGGGGGGAGGGTCAGAGGAAGAAGCAGACTCCCCACTGAGCAGAGAGCCTGATGTGGGACTCAATCCCGGGACTCCTGGATCATGACCTGAGCCGAAGGCAGCTGCTCAACCAACTGAGCAACCCAGGCGCCCTGCCAAGATTTGTTTTGAAGGCAAATATTCCAGTGTGTGTGTGTGTGTGTGCGCGCGCGCCACATCTTCCATTCATCTGTTGATGGACATCTGGGCACTTTCCATAGTTTGGCTAATGTAGACATTGATAACAACATTGGGGTGAACATGCCCCTTCAGATCATGACATTTGTATCTTTGGGGTAAATACCTAGTAGTGCAATTGCTGGGCTGTAGGGTAGCTCTATTTTCAAATTTTTGAGGGCCTCCATACTGTTTTCCAGAGTAACTGCACCAGTTTGCCTTCATACCAATGGAGCAGGAGGGTCCCCATTTCTCTGCTTCCTTACCAATGGCTGTTTCCTGACTTGTTAATTTTAGCCATTCTGATTGGTGTGAGGTGGTCTCTTATTGTAGTTTTGATTTGAATTTCCCTGATGCCAAGAGATGTTGAGCATTTTTTCACACGTCTGTTAATCATTTGTATGTCTTCTTTGCAGAAATGTCTGTTCATGTCTGCTGCCCATTTCTTGGCTGGATTATTTGATCTTTGGGTGTTGAGTTTGATAAAATCTTTATAGACTTTGGATACTAGTCCTTTATCTGGTAAGACATTTGCAAATATTTAAGAAGACTTAAGTGTAAGTTCCTACATTTACAAAGAAAAACCAGCCATTAAAATAAACCCAAAGTATGGCATAAGAATAATGTGGTAACAAAAGAAATCAACAAAATGGAAAAAGAACTGAAGAAATCAGTAAAGTGAAATTCTGGTTCTCAAAACAAACTGAGGAATACTGATAAACCTCTAGCAAGACTGAGAAATAGACAAAATCACCAATTACAATTAAAAGGCAGGTATTCACTACAGATCCTGCACCAAAAATAGAATGAAAGACTAAGAAATCTTCATTACTTGAAAAAAAAATGAAACAAAAAAACAAAACAAAAAAACCTGGAGCAGGTCCTCAAAATTTAAAGGACTGTAAAATGGTACAGTCACTCTGAAAAAAAAATTTATTTTAAACTAACTGTGCAACAACGATATAACCCAGCAACTGTCCTCTTAGGCATTTATCCCATTGAAATAAAAGCTGTGTCCACCCAAACACCTGTAGATGAATATGGTACCTTATTTAGCATAGTTCAAACAGCACATATAGATTTTCCTCATTGGATGAATGGCTAAATTGTGGTACATCCATACCTTTAATGCTACTTAGTAACAAAATCAGAAAGCTGATACATGCCAACAACCTGGACACATCTATGTATAAAGAAGCCCTTATCAAAAAGTAGCAGGCTTTATGGTTCCCTTTAGAATATTCTTGAAATGACTAAATTAGAGAACAGAGAATATATAGTCAAGGACAGGAAAAGGCAGGAATTGGTATGGATTTGAATATTAAAAGGCAACATGAGGGATCCAAGTAGTGAAAGCAAAATTCTGTATATTGAGTGTATCAATACCCGTATCTTGCACAGCATATTATATTTTTGCAGGATATTCCCTTTGGGGCAATGTGACTAACCTATATACAGGAACTTTGTATGACTTTTCTACCATTGTGTATGAATGACCAATTATGTGAAAATTAAAGTTTAATTAAGAAACAAAATATATATGCCTACTATACAGGCTTTCAAATTCAAAGACACCACAATGAAAAAATTCCTCAGACACAAAGGTTTTGTAAGCATTTTGCAATTCCACATTTTGTAATGTGGGAAGAAGTAAACACTCACTCTGGAGTTACACAGCCAGAATTTAAATCTTTATCTTTCCATCTCTTAATACCTTACCTGTAAAGATAAAACAGTGCCTCTACCTCAAAGGATCACTAAAGGTTAAAATAGGAACGTTTGGAAAATCCTCTGAATGATGCTTGCACAAGTGCATGATAGTATGTATGATTAAACCACACTAAAACCAAACAGACATGCTGAAAAATGTTTACTTCCAAAGCAAAACATTATCTGGGTTGTTTCAAATACTGAAACAGAACAGTACTGCATAAAGCACTCTAGGTCAATGCTATAAAAATGTTCCTTAAATTTGGTAACCTGGGGTTACCTGGCTGGCTTAGTTGGAAGAGCATGTGACTTGGTGACTTGATCTTGGCGTCATGAATTCAAGCCCCACGTTGGGTGTAGATTACTAAAAAAACAGAAACTAAATATAAAGTTGGTAATCTGTCTGGCATATACCAAAAAGCAAGATAATCTCGTATCTAGGGGTTTTCTGGACACAGCTGATCTCTCAGATTCATCATCTTAGACTCACCATGGCAATCAGTCTTTATTCCCATTTCTTCACTAGAGCTGCTCAGACTAATGTCACTTGCTGTGCTAACATGTTTTTGGTTTATTCTCTTTTCAGGATTTAGACATGGTGTTTCCAAAAGCTCTGATTTGACAAATGTTACCTCCTCTTTTCTCTTAGGTTTTTTCTTTGCTCTAGTCTCATTTCCTTGTTATGTAATTTTGTTCCAAAGAATTCTTGGTCCTTCTCTTTTGCTAGCTTTTAACTTCCAGCCTACTTTGAGGTATGACTGACAAACATAAAGGTCCTAATTGTCAATTTACTTCTTCAGACAATGCAGAAGCCAGGATATTGGTAAATAAAGCAAGCTGAATTGCACATTCATGGTAGAAAAACAAAATTTATGGTTTTCATAAATTATATGCCATGGGCGCCCGGGTGGCTCAGTTGGTTAAGCGACTGCCTTCGGCTCAGGTCATGATCCTGGAGTCCCGGGATCGAGTCCCACATCGGGCTCCCTGCTCAGCGGGGAGTCTGCTTCTCCATCTGACCCTCCCCCCTCTCATGCTCGCTCTCTCTCAAATAAATAATCTTTAAAAAAAAAATAATAAATTATATGCCATGAAGAGTTCCAGGAATAAAAAAGAGTATGACTGAGTTCACTCTTTCTGGATTAATATCTGCTGTATTATGTAATTTGTGGATTAGTCTTTTTCTATTTTTTTTTTTAAAGATTTTATTTATTTATTTGAGAGAGAGAGAGAATGAGAGATAGAAAGCATGAGAGGGAAGAGGGTCAGAGGGAGAAGCAGACTCCCTGCTGAGCAGGAAGCCCGATGCGGGACTCGATCCCGGGACTCCAGGATCATGACCTGAGCCGAAGGCAGTCGCTTAACCAACTGAGCCACCCAGGCACCCTGTGGATTAGTCTTTTTCTAAATGATGTGTATGCTATGATACAAATTCAACTGAAAGGTACCTGGATAGACATCTCAATGAATCTCACACCTCTGGGAGTAAAAGAACAAAGAGAATCTTACCCTCCAAATCCAAATTACAAAGGACGTTAAATTGATGAAAACAGGTAACAGAGGACTTCTTTATCTAGATATACTTCTAAGTCATACTGATATATTTGATTTTCATTTCCTGTCCTATTTAATGACTCCAAGTTTCTGAAAAGTACAATTCTTAACATATAATCCAAATATATATTTATAGAGACACAACTAAGTCCTTTTCATGTCCAAGTCAATTCAATAAATTCAATTTACATTAATCATGGCAATCAATCATTTCAAAAAGAGATGAGACAGATGTTTTTGTAAGTAATACAAAACAGAAGTGGTTAAGAAAAACTCAGATATAGTATTAGTACTTTATAATCTTTGTTTCCAGGTGGTTGGTTTGGAACTTTTGTATGGGGGGGGTAAGTATGTCATGATTTTTATTATCAATGACTTTTAGATAAGAGCATTTATAAAATAATCACAAAAATAACAGTAATTAAAATATCTGAGCAGTAATATAGTACTTTTTTGTTTCTTAATTAAAACAGAATTGTCATTATTTTCCTTTGACATTATTATACATGATGATTGCTGTTAAGATTTTAATTCTTGAAAAATTATTACCAAATTTAATAAAATACCTCTGAAGTTTTTTCTTTAAACTATTTCTAGGAAGCCAGAATACTTGAAAATTGTTTGAAAAGAGATACTTCATAAATATAATCCATCAAGGCAGTTCACCCGATAAGATTATAAATTCTCTTTTGACATTTGCACAACCTTGATTCTTAGAACTCCACCAAAGCTCCTTAGAAAACTTTCAGAACACTGTGATAAAATGAGAATACATGCCAAATGCAGAAAGTAGAGGTAGAAACCAGATGTTACTGTAAAATGAGATACTATGGTTAAGTTATTTGTTCATATGAAATAAAAGCCTTCAAAGAACCTGCTAACATTGACTAGTGATACAAAATTTGAATATCTCCCCTCTTCCCTTCCTCAGCTATATTCAACAAACAGAAAGCATGGAATTTCAAGTTATCTAATTTTAAAAAATAAGTCATTTAACATATTTGTTCTCTAAAGTAGAAGCCATCAGCATTCTGAATCTCTTTTCTATAGTAAACAAGTGATAAACAAGATTTATCAAACTTTATAACGTTCCCTTTAAAATCTCAAATTCACTATTTGTTTTCTAATATACATTTTGCTAGCAATTATTTATTGGTTATCATTGCAATAACTAGCTTAATAAAACAGGCTGAAAGACATTTACTTTAAAAATAAGCATACTTTTGTAAGCAATACTTTACAGTAGGCACCTCAAAAATGATAAATGTGAAAAATTTAAAATTTGTTTTATCTTTATACAATTATATATTTTTATTTCTATGTTATACACGTGTGAATATATATGTATATATAAAATACATATAATCAGATTTGAAAATGAACAAAAGCTACGTCTTTACAGAAAGTCTCTTTTAAAACTCAAACAGTGGAAAACCCTTTAAACATTAAACAATTTTAATAAAGGTTTCTGTACAATGCTAAGCAGTTTTATTTACACATAGAAAATGTAAAAGGAGTAGTGTTTAAAATTACAGAACTCCTAATATTTAATGGCAGGTAAATCTCAGGTAAAATAACAACATTCCATTCACAAATAATTTTCAAGCAATAAATATGTATTCATAAATAGTGTAAATCTGTATCAGGATTAGAAACAAAAATCACAAATCTGAAGTTTATTCCTTACTCTATGTGCAATCCATTATCTTTGTGTCTTGGCTATTAGGCTAGAAGTTTTTCTTAAAGTTTTGGAATCAGAAGTGTAATCACTGTGGCCTCAAACAATAGACAAAAAATGTAAAATGATAAAAAAAGCAAAATAAACAAAACCTTTCAAAAAAACTTTCTCATCTAATTTTTCACATTAAAAAAAAGTTGATTAAAGATCTGAATTAGTTAACCATCTTACCAAGCAAATGGCCAGCTAGAACAGTATTTTAACTCAGAAAAATTCTGAAAGGGTAAAATATAGAGGAAAACTAATTTAGCAGTCCAGAAATACAGAAACATAGAAAATGTCTTCAAGTCAGTAGTCTGTCTTGACATTGCCACGTTCTGTCAGATATCATAAAACGTGATTATTATTAGTTACAGCTGGATCAACTTTGTGAGAGTCCTGGAGTAGAGGCAGTGCTCTCCTACATCCAGTTGGTTAACACTCTGTTCTTGGAAGGTTGCATAGACATAGCTTTTAGTCAGCAGTCATGAACAGCTACAAAACCAGTGGTGCAAGAGCAGAAAAGGTGTCATTTAATATTCATGGCATAATATCAAGAGGATGATGACAATGAAGGAGCCTAAAATTAAAAATAAGATATGTTAATTGTTTTGGTATATTAATCCTTAATATGGTTCTTAGTTCATGGCTATCAACATACAGCCTACTGATAAAGTGAGTTAGAAAGCAACACCAAATCCCCAGAAAGTTCAACAGCTGGCTAAATGGTGTGGTCTTATTATATCAATTAAGACCAATTTCCTCAGGGTTCTGAATCATTACCCTGTTTTTCTGTAGTTCAAAATTTAGTCAAAAAAAAAAAAAAAGAGGAACATTTAGACCAATTTTTTAGACTGCTAAAAGAAAGAGTACTGTGGAAAATAATTTGAAAATTCAATTAAAAATTCACTAGTGAGTGACTGGCTTATGAACAATTCTCAGGTACAGTACAAATTTCACACATTTGTCATAAACTTTTTCTTTTTCAAGCAATTCTGAGAACAATTTAATTAAAAATACCTGAATCTAAGTTTCAAAATTTGAACAAAAGGCAGTGAAAAATGCCAGCGTTGGCATTCATGCCAGTCAAGCCTACAGAAATAAATGATATCTCAAACTTGTCTTTGAAATCATAAAAATGGCAGATTTGTAATACAGTGAATTCAATATCATGCACCTTATATATCATACCATTAAGCCAAGAACCATCAAATATTTCCAAGAGTTTAACACTTAAGGAAAGCGACAGGTTTTAAACAAATACAGTGGGCTCTGAAAACACAAGTACATTAAAAAACATACTGATTTCTTTATGGATCATCTGTACAGAATTAAGTAACCTTTTACCAGTGAAATAAAATAGCACAAAGACTATCATATCACAATATTATAAAAGAACACAAAGATTTTAAAATGTAGTTACTGTGATTATTACTTAGGCCATTCTTACTGAAAAAAAAAATAGTAATGTGTATCAATTGGACATGGATAAAGGACTCTGAAGTATAAGGAAAACACAGAAATATTTTATTATGCAATATCTACTGAGCCAAGGGAAAATTTAAATATCTTATTAATTTGCATTTATCAGACAGCAAAAACAACACTGCTGCTTCAAAAACCCAGCTAACTATGTACTCACATGTTGAATTCACTTACTAATGTAAACTGGTCATAGACTTGTATCAGGTCCTCCATTTTGTACTGTTCTAGCACCACAAAATTGTCCAGAGTTCCACTTGTTTTTCGTGCACAGTCTTGGCAATGTACTATGTAAGTCTTTTGAGAATTGCTTTCATTAGTGACAAAGAGGAGATCAAAAACCTCCACCTATTTTATATAAGAGAAAAAGCACTGAATGGAGAACTGAATTTATTGTACCACTTTAGTGTGACTATGGAGTTCTACTTTACATGAAATTATGGACAGTGATTTTTGTAAATGGAAGTACTTAAAAAGAAAACAAAAAACCTCATAGTTGTATGTTTGACACACCAGGTTTACTTGTACCACAAGAACAAGAGCCATATTATATATTTAGAGATTGATCCAAGGGAATTAAATACTGATTAAAACTGCTAAAGTTTAATACACAGTTTGATAAAGGTCAACTTATTTATTTTACACAAAACATCAGATACAATCAGGTAAAAGTAATGATTCTTTTTACTTCTCTATGAAAGCATTCATAGTGTTCTGTTTATTTTTTAATTAATATTTCTTATTATTATGTTCAATTAGCCAGCATATAGTACATCATTACATTTTTGATGTAGTGTTCTACAATTCATTAATTGTTCTGTTTAGATACTTCTCTCCCTTCACAGATTGGCTCCATAAAGTGACTAATGTCTTACTCATTTTTGGACCTTGAGAGCATATACCATAGCTCAATATTTAATATTTAATGAAAGCTAATAATAAAAGGAAAAACAAGATCATTGAAATATATTCAGATTATTATTATTCAGATTATTATTATTATTATTTTCCTAAAGTAGGCTCCATGTCCAGCAGGGAGCCCAATGTGGGGCTTTAACTCAGGACCCTGAGATCATGGCCTGAGTTGAGATCAATTGTTAGTTAACTGACTGAGCCAACCAGGTACCCCAATAACCAGTTATTTTTAGGAGCTGGAAACTGAGGGCGCCTGGGTGGCTCAGATGGTTAAGCATATGCCTTCGGCTCTGGACGTGATCCCAGGGTCCTGGGATGGAGCCCCACATCAGGCTCCCTGCTCAGTGGGGAGCCTGCTTCTCCCTCTCACTCTCCCCCTGCTCATGCTCTCTCTCACTGTATCTCGCTGTATCTCTCTGTCTCAAATGAATAAATAAAAAATATTTAAAAAAAAAAAACTGAAAACTGATACGTGAGTAATAAAAAGTGGTCACTTTTAAGCCTTGTGTATTAAAGGAAGTAAGTACAAACAGTGTACTCATGAGCATTATTATACCAGAAGACAGTGAGGACGTGTTTAATACAGAAACCACAATGATTTGTAAAGCTCCGGCAGAATA
Organism: Eumetopias jubatus; assembly: GCF_037043125.1. NCBI lineage: Eukaryota > Metazoa > Chordata > Mammalia > Carnivora > Otariidae > Eumetopias > Eumetopias jubatus. The sequence goes on along the minus strand of NW_028274829.1, from coordinate 2,844,133 downwards.
ACGGATAATAGCTTTAACACGTTTGTTTGCAAATCCTGGAAAGATTCTATTTATCTGAAGTATAACACCTAACCTAAGAGAATCTTGTGGATCTTATAAAAACATATTTTGATGAGATTATATAACATTAAAATAGCCAAAGGATTTACTCAGTTTATCCCAGAATCAAGAGAATTTCAAGGTTTAGTTTGGACTTTCAATTTCCCATCCGCCAAGTGGGTCCTCTATTCCTTGAGTTTAATGATTAAAAACTCTTCATCTAAAATCATATTGGAATAGGACTGTTAAAATGACAGTTTATAAGGTGTTTTATTACTATCAATAAATAACATTATTTTAGTGAAATTAGTTTAAAAATTTGGGATTCTTGAACTTGTCATCATTCCCCATGTGATCAACTACGCTGTTGACCTAAATACTTTTAAACTCCTCCCTTTTCTTTTTTTTAAAGATTTTATTTATTTATTTGAGAGAGAGAGAGAATGAGAGATAGAGAGCACGAGAGGGAAGAGGGTCAGAGAGAGAAGCAGACTCCCTGCTGAGCAGGGAGCCCTATGCGGGACTCAATCCTAGGACTCCAGGATCATGACCTGAGCCAAAGGCAGTCGCTTAACCAACTGAGCCACCCAGGCGCCCTCCTCCCTTTGTTTTTATATTCCTAAAATGACATACTAGTTTAAACTCTTGTTAACCCCTCTTAAGACCATTCCAATAGCCTCCAAATGGACACCTTTGCTTTTTTAGCGCATTCTCTCCAATCCTCTGAAACACACATCTTGACTTAGTGCCTTGGTCGAAACTTTTATGGCTTCAGTATCCACAGAGTAAAGATCAAATTCCTTATACTTAATTCAAGATGCTCTGCAAGCTATAACCTATCTCCTCTTATAGACTTTAGGACTCAAATTTATAATGGGCTGGAAGTTCTAAGCCAGTAAGAACAATCATTTTCCTCATTGTTTCTGTAACAGTGTATACATGCCCAACTTCATATTCATCATAGTCTCTCATGCATCCATAACTTGTTTACATTCTGTCTTCTCCAAGTAGAAGTAAGCTCCTCCAGAGGAGGTACCACATCTTTTACCTCTGTACTTTATGTAAGCCTTGGTGACAGGAGAAAACCAACAGCTATATTAATGAATGACATTATGACTGATACGCCTGGATCTATACTGGAAACAGATCCAGTATGCTGGCATTATTTATATTATAGATTTATATTATATTTATATTATAGATATATACAGATTATATATTATAGATCTGCTAGTTTAAAATCTGAGATAATTATCAACGGTTAAGAAAATACTACATGAAAACAAAAAGAAAATACTACATGAATGCCTCTGTAGGCATTACTTCTGAGTTAAGTTAAATGAAACACTATACCATCAGATGACAATTTAATGTAATAGTCAATCAAAAAATGCATTATATAAAGGTATACACCCCCAAATTAGAGATTCTACAACAAAACAGTCAGCAAGAACTGTTACCTCACAAATGCTACAATAATGTGCTGGTTCATCATTTGTCCGCCCATGCCATATAATTTCTTTTCCTGCTGTAATAAGAGCTTCTCTCAGTGTCTGACATTGCTTTAGAATTTTCAGAAGACAGTACCTATTGTGGAGAAAAATTATTTATGACAACAACTGAATACTGAATATTTGTAGCATACAACATATACCAATTATAAATAACTGAGTACCTTGGTTCCATAGTTTATTGATGTGCTAATTTTTCTTTTGTCAATTTTTCACATATAACATGCCTAACACAATGATAATACTAAAGCACTGAAAATCCCTGAATATAAAAATACAATGATCTTAATCTACAAAACACTCATCTCTTATTCAAACATATCTTAATTTTTGCTCTGAATTAGGTAACTGAGAGAACTTTTCAAAGAGGTAAATTTAGATTTCTTCATCTCTGAAATCAGTCTGAATTCCATGCTGGAACTTTTTTGAATATAGTAAGGTAGGAAGGCATATTCTTATACTTAGGGTCCCAAGAAATCAATTACAAGGTAAAGGATAAAAGCAGAGATTAGTGTCTACCTAGACACTCACAAACAGTATCATTTATGTAATTGATTTTAAAACTCTAAGACCAAAGCAGAAAACTATTTATAGATTTAGACATTAAAGAATGTAAAATTAGCTTAAACTTTAGTACCAAAGGATAAAGAATATTATCGGTTCATTTTAATATGAAGGTAGTATAACAGAATCTAAATTGATATTAATAGAATTTTTATACCCTTAAAAAATTTTATTAATTTTAAGAGAGACAGAGAGTGTGTGTGTATGTGTCTTTGGGGGTGGGGGCAAAGAAAGAGAATTCCAAGCAGACTCCCCCGTGAGTGTGGAGCCCGACACAGGGCATGATCACATGACCCATGAGATCATGACCTGAGCTAAAACAGAGTCAGAGGCTTAGGTGACTAAGCCACCCAGGTCCCCCTATATTTACAACCTTTTTAAAAAAATACTTTATACTTTCCTTATGTTCATACTTCTAATGTTAGCAATACAGTGAATTGTCATAAACAGTGTTTTTCATTATTTGCCATCATTGCTCAAAACTGCTAACACTTCCATGAATTTAAATGCCTCATGTTCTTTGAAGGCAGAGTTGTGCTAGATGATATGTATGGTACATTTCAGCTGTAAAATTATTCTAAAAATCACAATTATCCATCATCGGTTTAATAAAAGCGATATTAACAACTACATCTGTGAACAGCATGACCCCCTGGGATAAGGACCAAACCAACTGGAGTTCTTTAATAGACTGAACTGCTAATGACTTAGAATTTGGATCAGTTATTATAAATACATAAGTAATTATTTGAAAGAATTGATATATTATTAGTATCTAAAACTATCCTCCTTCCATGTTTAAAATGCTTCTACTCTTTCTTTCCCATTAAAATGCAGGACTCACGAAAGCAAAGGCTTTGTCCATTTATTAAGTGCAAGACTGTGCCTGATACAGAGCAAATGTTTAATAAATACATGATTACTAAATGAGTAATTAAGTTTTACAGTATAGTAAGAAGCATCATAATTTCTCTTAATTTATATTTCTGTATCAGGTTAAAATTCTGTAACAAAACTCACACAAATATGCCTGGTGTAAAATTATTTTAAGAATATCTATGAAGTTGTTAACTTCTTTAAAAACAAAATGAGTATAATAATTTCAAGTCTAAGGATGCATGAAAAGTTCTTAAGTATCACATAAAATAATAACACTTTCAGTTTGCCTATAGCATTTTTCATGTTAAACTGATTGGAAACAAAACTGCCTTACTGTATTTGTATTTAAAATAAGGAAAGCTTTGTGGTGTGTGTGTGTGCTTGAAAAAAGTGCTAGAGGAGACAAGAAGTTAAAATCCAATTTGAAACACTATACACTAAATGTATAGCATTTACTGATGTCTTCCTCCTACCCCTCTCCAATGTAATTTCACCTCTGAAATGATGCCCGAAAGTCGGCAAATTTTTATTTGCAGATGCAACAATGCTTATAAACTCAGCAATGCTGCCATGTAGGAAAATAAAATGCCAGTAAGAGGTAGCATTCATAAAACACTTAGTATAAGAGAAAATACGGATTAGATAGTTTACATACATTAGGACATTTAAATCTTGTGCTACTTAAGTCTAGTGCCAAGAGAGGCTTTGCTATCCCTCTTTTCATGAGGGAAAATGGAGCACAGAAAGGCAAATTTTACCTATAATGTTATCTTCTCCCTCTCTATACTCTATTCTCTCCACTTTCCGCCTATTATTCTCATTCACTTTTCTCACTTTTTTCTTTTATGAAGAGGAGATTCTAAGGGCTAAAAAATCACATTTTGTTTCCTCAAATCCTTACCAGCACTATTAGGAAAACAGTTTTATTCTTTTTTGTTTTTAAGTATTTTTCTACTTTTTACTTTAAAAATAAACTTTCATTTCCAACAGTACTGATTATTTTGGCAATTGGATCATAGTTTTTACTATATCTTTACAGCTAGTCTCAAAGTTCCACATAAAAAGATGCAACATACTACAAAAGATACAGCCTGGTTTGCTACGAGTAAACAAACATGAGTAGTTCTCCTGCAATCACAGGTACAGAATTACTTGCCCAGAGAGTAGAATCTTAAAAACTGATACTGCTTTTAATATCACGTACAGAATGAATAACCATATTGTGGTTACTCCATGGTATGTTTTCTCCATCACTCTGAAATTTTTTAATCCTTCCCATTTTCAGAAAGCTATGAGAACAAAAGAATAAAGGACAACAGTGTATAGGTAGAGGGACTATGGGTAAAAAAAAAACAAAAACAAAACCAAACCCCCCCCAAAAAACAAAACCAGTTAAGAATCTAACTGTAGGGATGCCTGGGTGGCTCAGCTGATTAAATGTCTGTCTTAGGCTCAGGTCATGATCCTGGGGTCCTGGGGTTGAGCCAGAGTGGGGCTCCCTGCTGAACAGGGTACTTCTCTCTCTCCCTCTGCTGCACGCTCTCTCAGAAATAAATAAACAAAATCTTAAAAAAAAAAAAAAACTATGCTAACTTTAAAAAGGGGGCAGCACGCATAAATAGAAAATAAAGATATTTAGGAAAAGGTACTAAGAAAGATCAAAAATAATTTCAAGACTTAACAAACTGTGCTTTGGCGCTCTCTAGATATTAATCCAAAGAAAACTTTTCAATGTATGGGCTGGCTAAAAAATATCAGCTGATATTACTTTTTGCTGGGTTTTAATAAATTTACATTTTATCAATCCAATTTGAAAAACAGAAATGAATAATAAATGAAAAGGCATCCTGTGGTCCTTAAGGTGTAATACCAGAATGGAAACACCTAAAAAAAAAAAGCACACAGGAGTCAGGCAAATAAGTCACAAACTATGGTAATCCCTTTTGCAATGTTCTACTTTGAAAAGAACAGGAAGAAAGGGAGAAGATGGAAAATGGTTTTATTGACTTACTATGTTTTAGGAACATGATAAAAAATGTCAGAAACTAGAAAAGAAGTACATTTCTTGACTCCTGTGAACTGATTTTATTTCACTTTTGTTATCTGGATAAAAGACTACATAAAAAATGCAGGGTATAAAAAAGACTCCTAGACTGAAAGAAAAAAGTAAATGAGAAACTGACTTAGGATTTCATTTGGGTTTCACAAATCAGATTTTACTAAAAGCCTATTTGGAAACAGACACTTAAGATGGTGAAGAAAGTACACTGGAATGAACACAGAAAAATGAAGAGGGACATTTTAGAGCATGATTATGATGAAATATACCTGAAATATCTGAACATGAAAACTGAGGAAAAAACAAAAATGAACCATGCCCAAGAGTTTTGTTTTCCTCAGCATTCTTAGAAGGTTTCATTCTAAGGCTTATGATTTTATGTTTCATAAATATAGCCAACAGCAAATTTGGGGGTATGATGATAATAACAATCAATCTGTAATAATATACTTAAGTGAAACTTCAAAAAACAGCAGTTTTTTCTTGACATTCTGATCATGTAAATTCCCAAAGTATGTTCCCAAATGTCAGTGTGGAGATGTATTTTGGAATGGCTGAAATTTAGGTTGACTCAATGTAAGTCTTTATGACAACTATCTCAACCTCTCACCAAAATCTTAGTAGGTAGTGTGGAAATGAAAAAATAGCAACAGATGCCTTGCCTTGCCTTTTCCCACCCTATCTTCTTGACAAGAGCCATGTAAAACAGAGAAAACAAACAAACAAACAAACAAAAACCAAACATGATAATGGCAAAAACCATGGTCACACTAAGGTATCCTGTCACCTGTTATTCCTTGGTTGTATTCACTAAGGGGAACAAGGAGATTCTGCATATCTGACAATTATACTTAAGTAAACCACAAAGCCGAGAAAATTTAAAGCCTGTTTTGTAATTAGAAACAACTTACTATAGTCTGAATGTCTGTGTCCTCCCAAAATTCCTATGTTGAAATTCTAACTCCCAGTGGGGTGTATCTGGAGGTTAGGCATCTGGGAGGTGATTAGGTCATAAGAATGGAGATCTCAGGAATGGAATGAGGGCCCTAAAAAAGCAACCTCAGAGTGTTCCCTCACCTCTTCTATGTCATGAGGACACAGCAAAAAGATGTGCATTTATGAACAAGGAAATGGGCCCTTATTAGACACTAAATGTGCTGGCATTTGATCTTGAAACTCTCCCTCTTGTAACTGTGAGACATAAAATATTAATGAGCCACTCAGTCCATGGATTTTTTTACAGCAGCTTGAATAGACTAAGAGCTTATTCACTCTTCTTATACTTAGGGTCCCAAGAAATCAATTACAAGCTAAAGGATAAAAGCAGAGATTAGAGCCAGAATGCCTAGAGTTAAATCTCACCTTCATTTTCTGTATGCTTGAGCTTCTTCATTGGTAAAAAGGACATAATGTTTCGTGTATCTGTACCATTTATAATGTTATGAAAACTAACAGAGTAATACCCACCTCCCGGAAGGATAACCCACATCTTAATCCTCAGGACCTATGCTACACTATGTTACATGGAATTAAGGTTCCTAATCACCTAATTTTGAGATACAGACATTATCCTGTATTATATGGCTGTGCTCAATTAAAGAAAGGCTCCTTAAAGTAGAAAAGGGAGGCAGAAGAGTTAGTGTTAGAAAGATGCAATGTCATGGGGCGCCTGGGTGGCTCAGATGGTTAAGTGTCTGCCTTCGGCTCAGGTCATGATCCCAGGGTCCTGGGATCGAGTCCCGCATCGGGCTCTCTGCTAGGCGGGGAGCCTGCTTCTCTCTCTGCCTCTGCCTCTCTCTCTCTCTCTGACTCTCATGAATAAATAAAACATTTAAAAAAATTAAAAAAAAAAAGAAAGATGCAATGTGAGAAAGACACGACCAGCCATTGTTAGTTTTTAAGATGTTAGGGGAGGTATAAAGCCAAGAAATATGTACAGTTCTCAGGAAGAAGCTTAAAAAAAAAAAAGGCAAGGAAACATTTTCTGCTAGTGCCTCTAAAAAATAACACAGACCACCCAATTCCTTTATTTTAGCCCTGTGAGGCTTATTTTAGACAAAATTTGTAGTACTTTGTTAAAGCAGCAATAGAAAACTAATACATAAAAGGTTTAGAAATTAGTTGCTCAATAAATAATAAAATATGTATCATCTGAATATACTAAATTCTTAAATCCAGTTTAAAAAATAATTTACTATTACTAAACTGAACTTTAGTTTCTGAGTTTGAAAATTCTTTTGGCATGAATACCAAATCAAACATAATGGATAGATGAGTCTCACGAAAATGAAATAAGTCTTATCAATATGCAGAGAATACAGGCCTAAATAATACATTTCAAGTATCTTAAAAGACGAATCACAAATTACATAGAGTGAAGATATCTTTTAACTTTAATTCTTTTTTTTAAAGATTTTTATTTTTATTTATTTGACAAGAGAGAGAGAGCAAGAGAAGGAACACAAGCAGGGGGAGTGGGAGAGGAAGAAGCAGGCTTCCTACAGAGCAGGGAGCCCCATGCGGGACTCGATCCCGAGACCCTGGGATCATGACCTGAGCCGAAGGCAGATGCTTAACAACTGAGCCACCCGGGTGCCCCTTAACTTTCATTCAACTCATTTAAAACTCATACCAAAAGGAGGGTAACTATATTTTGGAAATACGTTTAAAAAGCAAGAATAAACACCTGCGAACATTATTTTAAGCTTTAAAATGCATTTAGATATAATAACATTTAATGACACACCGATGAAAAAACTTAAGAAGTAGGGTAGAGAATTACAGACGGTTACCCAAGGACAATGTATACTCAATTTAAACAATCCCAATCTCAGTGAGAAATCACAATATTATATATCTAATGATGTGATACCAATACAAAAGCACATTATTTATATTTCTTTTAAAAAATGTTTAACATAAATCTAGTAAGAAAACCATGCAAATCCAAAATGTGAAGCATTCTAGAACACAACTAGCCTGTCTTCTTCAAATATAAAGACACTGCCATTAAGAAGGGTTCTTATATCCTTACAAGAGACTTAAAACATACATCACCAAATAGTAATATTAATGTAAAACTTAAGTGACCTTGAATTAGGAATAAAAGAGTTAACTGAAAAAAAGCAACAGCTTTTAACAAGACCTTTTTTGACAGGTGATAAATATTATCTACACATAATATATTAGATGATGTTCTGATTTTAATTTTCTTAGGCATGACAATGATACTAAGGTTATAGAGAATAAAATCCTTATTTTCTAGATGATGTAGATTTTTTCTGGAATCACATATCACTGTCCCTGCAATTTAACTTCAAAGAATTCAGCCAAAAAAGTGAATGAGTGAGAGCATGTACATACAGACAATATGTAAATGTGGCAAAAGCTTAATGAAATCAGGTGAAAGGCCTATCAGCAATCAGTGTATTACTCCTCCAACTTCTGTAGGCTTAGAGAATTCTAAAATGCACACTAGGGGAAAGTTTTCAATAATATAATTAATTTGCTTATATAGGAAAAGTATAACTACTTACTGGTAAAACTTACATTAAAAAAATAGATTTTAACATGGAAAAAGTTAAATGTTCTCTGAAGACTTTAAATTCTGAATTTTTTAAAAAGATTTTATTTATTTGTCAGAGAGAGAGAGTGGGAGAAGGAGCACAAGCAGGGCTAGCGGCAGGTAGAGGGAGAAGCAAGCTCCCTGCTTAGCAAGGGAGCCCAATGCAGGACTCCATCACAGAACCCTGGGATCATAACCTGAGCCAAAGGTAGAGGCTTAACTGACTCAGCAACCTATGCGTCCCCAAATTCTGAATGTTTTTTTTTTTTTAAAGATTTTATTTATTTATTCATGAGAGACAGAGAGAGAGAGAAGCAGAGGGAGAAACAGGCTCCGAAGGAGCAGGAAGCCCAATGCGGGACTCGATCCCAGGACCCTGGGATCATGACCTGAGCCGAAGGCAGACACTTAACCATCTGAGCCACCCAGGCACCCAAAATTCTGAATGTTTAAAAAGCCAAGCTGGTAATCGTCACTCTTAATATCTATCTCACTCTTCAGATTATTCTTTAACCCCATTCTCAGTGACAATGAATTACAAATCCAGAAACCCAGATTCAGATTTCTGCCCAATTACCAAATATATTCCTATTTTTCTCTAAATTTGGAGTCTCTTTGGCTGAACTCAGCAATTACTTTTCAATTCATGCCTACATTCTTCCTATCTCAATTTTACTATTATGCCCAACTAATTTAACTTGCAAATTTGGTGGGGCCCCTGGGTGGCTCAGTCATGCGTCTGTTTCAGCTTAGGTCATGATCCCAGGGTCCTGGAATAGAGCCCCATGTCGGGCTCTCTGCTCAGCAGGAAGTCTGCTTCTCCCTCTGCCTACCACTATGCCTACTTGTGCTCTCACTCTCTGTGTCAAATAAATAAAATCTTAAAAAAATAAAACTTGCAAATCTGTTGTTTTTTTACTTCCAAATTAAAAATTCTTCTCATTAGCAGCTGCTGCTACTGAAATTTTTAGCCAAAATGTTTGTATGTTCTTCAACTATTATGAATGAACAAATAAAGCTTAAGTACAAAGAGCTTTTAGTTTTAGTCTGATACCACAAGAAATTAGGTTCATTTATAACATAAAAGGTATGTGAAAAAAAGTTCTATACCTAATTTAAGTTCAAAAAGAATTTTAAAGACTGCAATTAATTATTACTTTGTATTTTCAGGATTCAGGAATCTCTTAAGTTCCCTGCATTCTAAAATGACAGATGAAAATTAATATAACGAATACACATTACCCATCGTTTTCCTTGTTGCCATTTGAGGGGATAATTGGAAGAACAGGAAGTAAAATACAAAGGAAAATTGAGGTCTTTTGGATAAAATGCTAAACTATAGAAATCTGAAAACATCCTAAACGGTAACTCAGACAAATGACTTTACAGAATTAAAAGTCCTGAATACTAAACTTGAAAAACTACAGAGAAAAATCAAGCATGTTATAGACTACTTTAAGAAAGAAAAGAGGGGCTCCTGGGTGGCTCAGTCGGGTAAACTGGCTGCCTTTGGCTAAGGTCATGATCTCAGGCTCCTGGGACAGGATTCCCTGCTCAGAGGGGAGTCGCTTCTCCCTCTGCCCTTCCCCCTACTTGTGTTCTGTCAAGCTGTATCAAATAAATAAAATAAAATCTTTTAATAAAACAAAAAGAAAAAAGAAAAATCAGACTTAAAACAATAAGAAATTAGTAGTTGGTAAGTGGAAATATCATTTATCATTATTAAATCACCCAGTCCAAATATAAATTAAATGAATAAATAAAATACATTTCACTTATACGCTATTTATAGTTATTATCCAACTGAGTGTCTATTAACATGTTTAAGAATGCTGCCTCAGACTGTGCTAGAAGGGAAAATATAATTCTACATATATTTAAAACCAAACAAACATCTGAATTTCAAAATATACCTGGCCCCAAGAGTTTAGGATAAGGGAGTATATAACCTATGCTATTTCTTCTGTGAAGTATTTCTTGAATCCTCTCTTAAAAGAAACTTCCTCTGTGCTTCCCCACTGTTCCTTATTAATATTTCCATTAAAGCAAAGGTCACACATTTTGATGGTTTGTTTCTGAGTGTTAGCACCCTAAGAATGGATATCTTGTAAGCACCCTGCGAAAGTGCCCAATCATCAAGTTGGTTCATAATAAACATGAATTAAAGAATAAAAAAATCCCTCTGAGGACGAAGAGTGGAGTGGATATAAGTCATAAAGTAAATTTTATTTTCCTTTTGACTGATGTACTATACTTAAGTCTGTATTTAACTCTGAGCCAACTATGAAGATCTAAACAGTAACACAACCCCCCCCCTACACTCTGCATTCAGAATAGTTAGGAACAAGGGTGAAAAGTGAGAAAGAATACCATCTTTCTATATATTTTCCCACTGTACTTATTAGCTGCTTTTGTGTTCTTTAAAAATTGGCAATAGCTTATATACTTTATAAACATAATTTTCATTTAAATTACAAAAATCATGTTCCAATATAAATTGAAATGAGGTTAAAAATGGTAAATATATATAGGAGTAAAAATAATGGAAAAATTCAAGCACACATTAAATGCAGCAGTGACATAACTGGCTATCAATAACAATCATGACACCCTTGTTTAAAATAGTTATTCACTGTCTATCACAAGAGTAATTTCAGGATACATCAAAGTGAAAAACCACACTGCTGTGGATAAATAAAGAAAAATACCTAGAACTAATCAATGACAACTCAAAGCAAGGGGAAAGTAATGCAAGACTGTTTAATAGGAATCACAATACACACACACACCAAACACCACACACACGGGAACCATAATACAGGTCACAAACCAGGTTAAATTAATAACCCTTCCTATCTGACAGGGTGTATTTTTGTGGTATGTGATCTTAAGCAATGATGTATACAGTAATTATACAGCAAAACTGAACTTACAGGAAAACAACAACACTATACTGTCCTCTTTATTTCTCTAAAACTATATTCCCATTGGTCACTTGTCTGTTTACTCCCTCTTTTTTTCTGTTCTTAAATATAGTTATTCTACGTTGTTCTTTTCCTCTCCAGGCAATCGCAAACTACTGGATAGAATATTTGTTGCTCTACTTTCTTAAGTTCTGTTTCCATCAGCTTCTTCTAAAATCTGTATCCAGCTGCTCAATCTTGCTAATGCTCCAAAGTGAAGTGATGTGTCAGTTTATAAACAACTTCTTTCATATTGTGTTTAAAATGTTGACTCTGCCTCCAAATATATGGGTAACCTAGGACTGCTGTAATAGATAATTTCTGTTAAGCAACTTACAGTAGAACTTACTAAGCTTAGAACAGAGCCTACTAAACACACCTAGTACTGGACATCTAGAACCCATATGACAAGAAAAATCCAAAGGGATTTCTCTTCCTACATCAACTTCTATACTCATTTTTATATCATATCTTTGTCCTTCACACAAGCTACCTTCCTTCCCAAAAGAAAAGCTCCCTAAAACCTGTCACGATTCTATAGTGTATAAAAGATGTATTGTTACATTTTTATTGGAAGTATCTAGATGGGTCTGTCTATATATCTGTCCATCTTCTTTTTTTTTTTTAAAGATTTTATTTATTTATTTGAGAGAGAGAATGAGAGACAGAGAGCATGAGAGGGAGGAGGGTGAGAGGGAGAAGCAGACTCCCTGCTGAACAGGGAGCCCAATGTGGGACTCGATCCCGGGACTCCAGGATCATGACCTGAGCTGAAGGCAGTCGCCCAACCAACTGAGCCACCCAGGCGCCCTATCCATCTTTTACACAAGTAAGCTCTATACCCAGCATGGGACTCCACTCATGACCCCATGATCAAGAAGCACACATCCAATGACTGAGCCAATCAGGCACCCCTTTATTATGTATTTTTTTTTGAGGGATGGCTGACAAAACTGTGCATGTTTTAATCTACATCTTTTAACCCATGCACTAGTGTATTTACATACAACTTTTACCCTCCTGACTCCATTATCTCTCCCCACTATACCAAGACAGGAATTTGTAGTGTTTATAAACCCCCAGAGCTTACCCCAGGTCCTCCATTCATATTCAAGTACTGATTAAATGAAAGCTACACAAGTAGGCATTTTTGGCTGATAAAACTACATTTTCAGAGGTAGCTAAAATCTTTTCATTTTCTTTCTTTTTTCTTTTTTTTTAAAGATTTTTATTTATTTATTTGACACAGAGACAGTGAGAGAGGGAACACAAGCGCGGGAATGGGAGGGGGAGAAGAAGACTCCCCACTGAGTAGGGAGCCTGATGTGGTACTCGATCCCAGAACCCTGGGACCATGACCTGAGCTGAAGGCAGACTAACAACCGAGCCACCCAGGCGCCCCCCCTTTTCATTTTTAAACAGAGTGCCAATTAAACATCAGATAGTTGTATGTAGAATTCTGAAATTATAATAAATGATCAACCTTCAAAATTATTCCACATTTTGTAAGCATGTATTTTAAAAAAGACTCAACCACCCAAAAATTCCAGCTGAAATGGACCACAGGTAAATAAACAGATTCACTTAGGTTTTTACTAAAAATGTGTATGGAAAATCTGGATGAAAATGGCTTTCAGTAATTTAAGTGGAAGATAACCTAAATTTGTATATTCAAATTCAACATTAAGACAGCTGCCACAACTCAGACAATGCAATTTAAACAGCCACCACAGAAAATGGGAACATATTGTATCATGGAGTCTTGCTGTTGCTCAATTTGAAATATTGAGACAAACTGGAAGGGGTCTAGAAGGATACTGAGGGTAATAAGAGATATTTTAAGTTAATGAACAACAGGTAAGAACAATACAGATGATAATCTTTTTGTGATTCTTTTTTTCTTCTTATCCCACAATCCATGTGTAAGCCCTTAAGTTCTAGTTTCACAACTGTTTGTAGTGTGATCCCCCTCTCCACTTCTACCGCTACAAATCAGTCTATAATTTAATACCGGATCATTTATGTGAACTCACTACCACACGTATTCCCTTCCTTGATTCTGACACAGTTACACTGGCTTTTCTATATTTAAGTATATCAAAGCTGTTCTCATTTAAGCCTTTCACATGTTTTGTAGGCCTGAAATATTCTACTCTACTCTTAGGTCTTCTCATGGCTAGCTCCTTTTCATTATTCAGGTCCAACTACAGAAATCACACTCTTAGAAGTCACTTTACCAAAAGCAGCATTATCTACCCTGTAAACAAAAAATAATTGGTCTGTATTATTTTACTTACACTACTTAATGTTAACTTATTCATCTGATTTAGAATTTGCTTGTCTGGCTCCAGTAAAATTTAAACCACATCAACTCAAAATTCTGTCTTACACACTATCTAACCTCATTGCCAAGAACAGTTTCTGCCATAAACTCTGCAGTTCTCAAACAGAAATGATTCATTTTGCATAAATCCTAAAACAAACAAACAACAACAAACTAAGGCACTGGGAACAAACAGATCATTTTGGACCAGCCAGTGTATATTTTCAAGAAATAGGCTTAAAGTAATGACCTTGATAAATTACTAAACGAACACTACGTGTACATTTTTAATCGGAATTACTACATGAGTTTTGACTAAATGCTCTTTGAAATGTTTCTAATTTAGATTTCAAATATATATAAAAAATGGAATGAGTCCCCATATAAAAAAGTGGACAGGCATATTACCAAGGCGTCAGCTTTTACTTGGATAGATTTATTAGAACAAAATTTTCAATATACGATTGAAATTTTTCAAAATAAACCAGCATTGATTTTAAAGACACTGGCCTAACAGATTTGGAAGACATGATAAATTTTCCTATCCTGTTTATATATATATACACACACAAACACATATACATATACATGCCCTAAAAACACTTAATAACAATGGAAAAAAACCAGCAGCTTAATTATATAACCTATAACAACCCACATTTCTCTAACCACAAATTATTTTTCACTGGTGACAGTGAAGGGGAGAGAGAAAGAAAAGTATATAAACTACAATTTGGAGAAATACAGTAAGTGGCAGTGTTTGAAAATATGTTACTACAAATACACCTATAAAATAAATGGAATGGAAACAGCTTAATAAATGAGAAATTACTACAATATATGTATTCGCATTGGTGATCTATTAATTTTGTAAGCTAATTTTTATTATTTATTTATTTATTTGAGAGAGAGAGAATGAGAGAGAGCACGAGAGGGAAGAGGGTCAGAGGGAGAAGCAGACTCCCTGCTCAGCAAGGAGCCCGATGTGGGACTCGATCCTGAGACTCCAGGAGAGCCAAAGGCAGTCACCAACCAACTGAGCCACCCAGGTGCCTGTAAAGCTAATTTTTTAGCTTCTTAGGTTTAAGAAACTTTTTAAAAAGGAAATGATTTAGAAAGAACAGCCAGAAAATTCAACCATTTTAGTTAAGTCACTATTTTAAATGCTAATTTCTTTATTGGACATTTATTTTATAACAGCATTCTCACTCTCTGTTGCTACAGGCAGACTTTCAATATTAAAACTAAAGTTGTCCGGGAATATCACTTTGGTGAGAGGGCAAGAGAAAGCACAGATCATGAATTTAATGGTATGGAATCATGTATATATACCTTTATTCCTCTCTGCACCATAATAATCATTGTCTATTTGTAAAAGAAGAAAACATTTTTAACATGTGAATTCCCTTTGTCAAGACTTCTAGACCATTTTATCATTTGATGTTAACTGATATAATAATTTTGGGGAAAAATACTCATTAGTTAACATTCCCACCACACTCCCCACACCCCACAAAAAGAGGGACTATAGTGATTTTGGAAACACTTACTTAATCATTTCAAAAAGCCTGGGATCTGAGACTTTGATATTTCGTGCCATATTCCAAGAAAGATGCACCATGGGTACTACTGACTTCACACTTTGCAATTTGTTCCATTCATACCGTTCCACGGCCAATTTATACTGGCAGGCTAGGAGGAAACAAAGTTTTTTAAGTTATAAAGCTACCCAAAGTAACAAAAAATATGAAGATAATTATTACCACTTAACATCCATTCTAAAAATCAAAAAACACTAGAAGATTCTTTTATGAGAAGTACAGTTTAAAAATATTTATCATGGCTGGCTCATCAGAAGAGCATGTGATTCTTGATCTCACAGTTGGGAGTTCAAGCCCCCCACATTAAAAAATTTTTAAAATATTTATCATGCAAACAGCATTTACGAGCACTGTGAGGCTCATTTTACATCTTGTTTCATTTCATCCTTTCAAATCTTTATTGATTTAGATTCTCACTTTCTAAAAAAGGAAAATAAGCCCTGAGGTATTAAAACATTTGCCCTAAGTCAAAAAGTTAACAAAGGTAGAGCCAATCAGGTCCTTCTGGCTCCAAAGGCTAGGTTTTTTACCTTACATATATTAAACAAAGCTTAATACAAACTAACAAAATTGACTATTCCTATGATATACCAGGTCTCCCATAAAAGCCCTCCTTTATAAAAGCCACACACAACACTCTAAAATATCCAAAGTATATCCACCATGTCTACAAAAACATACATGTGTTATCTGCCCAAATACTTCTTATTGGATATTCACTTATTAACTTGAATACACTATCCATACAAACAAGACTGTTCCAAGGAGACACACTTTTCCAATATTTAGTGAATTATTTTCTAATAGAATAATAGCAGAAATAATCCTTTAAAATGTAAAATCTGTTAATGGATTATTAAAATACCTGTAAGTGGACCAACATTCCAAGCAATATTGTTGCACCAGCCAACAGCCTGAACCCAATGCACAGTGCCTGCATTTATCCAGACCAAATCTCCAGGTCTCTGAATAAATCTATATACGGGGACATTTGCTTCATAAAGATCTTCAAGGTTGGGCCACCAAGAACTCATCAGGAAATTCAAATTATTTCTGGGGGGTGGGGGGTTGGGGTGGGAAGGAGTAAATAACATAATGAATTAAGTCTTTTTAAATGTCTCATAAAAGATGAGGAGACAATTTCCAAATGTTAAAAGGTACTTTATGTATTTCATTAAAAGTTAATAGCACTGTAATAAGCATCTTTCAAAAGTGAGGGTTTGTAATATTAAAGGGTAATCCTGAAAAAAAAAATAGTAAGAGCAGGTGATTATTAGACTAATTCAAAGATCTATACTATATGCTTAAATTTTCAGAAGCCCCAAACTCAAAGATTCAAGCTACTCTTAAATAGACTAATTTTTAATTTTCTTTCAAAAAAACATTTTTGATTTGTCCCTTCTTTCTGAAAAACCTTAGTATCAAGGAATCTCTAAAAAGGAAATTGAGAATAGGGATTGTAAGAACCCACTTAACTTCTTAAGTTCTTAACCAGAAGCAGTGTGGCAGATACAACAACAGGACTTTTCCCTCAGTTCCCAGCAATAGAGACCTTTTTTTCTTCACATGAATCACGACCAGCAACAGCACCAATGCAAAGAGACCAAATTATTAAATTTTTATTTTAAATTCTGACTTTTTATTATTTTCCTCCATCACAATATGAAGTATTTTAAGGTAACTACAATACCAATTCTTTCTTATAAGTATTTCAATTATTTAATTTTCTCAAGAGAAAATGCACCTCATAGAATTGTCCCTTTCTGAAGGTCTAAGAAAAGCATTTGCCCTATTTGTTTTCTCTTAACAAAAATGTCTATCTTGGAATTGTCTACATGGAATCTGTTTCTCTTCCTTTTTTCTCCTAAAATGAAAGGACTTTTCTTGAGGTAAGTCTAGCAGATACTGATAAATCAAGGGCTGAAAATTGTGTTTTCTGTAAACTCTGCAGTGTCGTCAGAAAAATATAAGGAGGGGGGGTAGGGGAAGGGGTTGAGTAGGGGAGAGGGAGGGAATGAAAAATAAGAAGAAAGAAAAAAGTTACAAGCATGGTATAAAGCTTATTTAAATTACCCATATACTGTTAACATTAAAGTGGAGAAAATATCCCACAAAAAAGGTGGGGAAAAGCCAACTAAGGCAAATAGATTATGTATTTTCTTCAAGAGTTTGAAAACAATGGTTTATTTAAAGATGTTAAGTACAGTCATGAAATAAACTATAAAAGTTTTAAATATCAGAAGTAATAATGTTCTATGCAATACAAAATTTACTGAAAATCTGAGACAAGTGTGATTTCTTCAACTTAAGATGAATTAATCTAACTTGCTATTACTCTAAAACTCAAAACTTGTTAGATACCACTTGTGTTTTCTATCTTTGACCTAAGAATACCTGTATTATTTTAAAGCAGTTAAACACTGAAAATAGTTCCCACTCAGAATAGTTATATTTGTACTGAACATGTAACAGTTATGATATACCTCCTTATAACTTTAACAAATAGTCCTTGGGAGCTTGGGTGGCTCAGTCAGTTAAGCATCTGACTCTTGATTTCAGCTCAGGTCATGACCTCAGGATTGTGAGATCAGAGGGAGTATGCTCAAGATTCTTTCTACCACTCCCTCTGTACCTCCCCCAACTTGAATTTGTGCATATGTGTGTGCCCACATTATCTCTAAAATAAATAAAAATCTTAAAAAAGGAGGGGGAGAAAGGCTGTTAAACACAAAGAAGATTTCCCATCAGACCCTTCTCTATCCCCTAACTTAAACTACCAGTTTGCTGGTAAATAAACATTCAGAAAAGGGAGTATTACATTATTTTTCTGATAAATTTTAAATGTTTAGAAATCTGACCTTTCTTATCATGAGAAAAATTATACATGAGAATAAAAAAGACTACTTGCCAGTAAGAAAAGTCTAAATTATTGTTTAAACTACCATAACTTTTTACTAAATCAAATATACTGAGTGAAGACCCTCCAAAATTGACATATGAAATGTGTACTGATTTTAAAATACTCACGTTTATTATTAGAATTTCATCAATTTTTAAATATTTCATAAACATATCATTTACCAGTATCTTATCAACTCTCAAAATAGCAGGGGATTCACTTGTTACTGAACACTGATAACTTTAGGTTCACTATTAGAGATACATAAGCTTGAATTACTAGGAAGGTATAAGGATGCTTAATTTTCAAATTCTTACCATTTTGAATTTCAGTTATAATTAAATCAAATTTTTATGTAAAGAACATTTGAAAAAGAATGTATTCACACTCATCCATTTTTAAAATTAACTGAAAATTATTGACTCCCTATCTTTTGAATTCATACCTGTTGATACTGCATGGACTGGTTTCATGGCATCTTTCCTTTAGTGTTATTCCACATAACATAAAGTAAAAAAGATGTCAAATAACACCATTTAAAATTAAATTTCTGGATAACTGCAAATTTAACATCATACTTGGTCCTCTATAATAAATGTCTTCTCAAAATTACTTGAAAACAAAATCTGTTCAGAAACCTACTTTTCACAAAAGTCATTCAGAACACCCCAATAATCTTCAGGGACAACAAACCATTCACAATCACCTGGACCAATATTTATGTTAACAGAACAGAAGTTGTTATTTTCTTGGTGGCCTGAAAAGAAAAAGGGAAAACAAAAGTCATTATTATAGTGTAAATTCAATGGGAGAAAATGTGCCTTTAAATAACTGGGTTGTTTCAAGAGTGAAAAATATGCTTATAAATCAGAGAGCAGCACATGATAAGCAATAAATATTACCTACTGTCATTATTACTACTACTTCCTCATCCATAAAGTACTCCGAATTCTTACAAACAGTATCGAAGAATTAGAGAAGAGGTAGGATTTTCAAATCGTAACTTGGTCACTTAACAACCTGTAGCTCCTCTATAGCTCTTATAAACACTGCAATTTGATGTTGGCACATAATTGTAAATGTTTTCTATCCACAAGTAAGTAGATATTATCCTGGCATGGAGTTTTAACATTTGAGATTTGGGGACATCATGAGAGATTTACTTAAAAAACAAAGACAAAAAACTTCATAATAAAGGATCTGAGAACAATCTGAATTTTTCAGAACACATTTCAAGATCATGTCAGAATGTAAAACTGTTATAGCAAGGTACCATTTATATGCATGTCAGGAGAGGAACAAAATCCC
This sequence comes from Eumetopias jubatus, assembly GCF_037043125.1. NCBI lineage: Eukaryota > Metazoa > Chordata > Mammalia > Carnivora > Otariidae > Eumetopias > Eumetopias jubatus. Next base: position 2,824,422 of record NW_028274829.1, on the reverse strand, counting down.
TACCAAATAAATAGCAAGTTAAAACAATGTTTCTTTTGAATTATACTGAGCAAACTAAAATGTACTAAACATTCCCTCTAAGAAATTTCATAGGGTTACAAAGGATGCTGTTAAGATATAATGCTATACAAAGAAACCCCAAGCACTTTTAGGCACAAATGACAAAGAGGTAATCTATTAATTTTGTTCTCCCTCATAGATCTTAAAAGAAAAAGACATTTTTATATTTCCTTTATTTCATTTTTCATACAATATTTACTTTTATGAGCTATCTAAATTGGATAATTTTCAAAATGAAATAAACCCTAAGAGATTCAGTCTAATACTATATATATATATATATATATATATATATACATACATATATATGAAAAAGGGGTAATTTTCAAAATGAAATAAACCCTAATAGATTCAGTCTAATATGATATATATATGATATATATCATATATATACATAAAAAAGGGAAAAACCCTATGCCATATGAAATACTTGGGTATTAGGGACGAAGAGGATAAAGATTCTAAAGTCTTCTCTCATTAATTACAACTCTCCTTGTCTCTCTCGACTTCAACACTACTAGTGATAAAGTATTTTACATAAGTGAATTTACAATAATGGCCTGGGAATATAAACATTCCAACCAATGGGTTCCATCAACATCAAAATCCCTGAGGAGCTTTAAAAATCTGGATATCTCAAAGGATAGCTTGACTCAACATTTCTTCAAAAGATTTTCATATTTCAAAAAGCAAAGTTGGGAACCCTAACTCATTTAAAAATAACAACCTATTTTAAACAAATTATATGGCTAATATACAATGAAAATGTAAAGAAGTAAGCACTATGGTTGTCAAACTATAACATACAAGTAATAGTAATAAAAACAAAAAGGCTACAGACATCAGTACACATAGAGAGGAACTGGTTATTTGCTGCTACTATCTGCCTTTACAGATAGTTGCCAGAACTCATAGACTGTGAAATATTTGCATTATGATCTATAACATAATCTATGTCAATGCAAAGGAAACAAAGATGATTTGTGTTAGATGAAAATTTTAAGATTTTTAAGACTTTAAATCAGAGGATGACAAACTACCGACCATGGGCCAAACGTGTTCTTGTAAATAAGACTTTCATGGAACACAAAAACACTTTTGGTTTATGTTTTGTATACAGGTGCTTTCATTCAACAAATCAGAATTAAGCACCTGTAACAACAATCTTACACACTATCATTAGTTCTCACTGCTGGTTCGTAAAGTACTGTACTATGGCAGTTATAATTCAACAGCATTTCAACTGATATACATATCGCCATATTTCAGTATTTTATTTAAAAAAAGACCAGTGCATATCCATCATGTTAAAGCAATGTACTTCATGTGGTAGTGCAAATAATTTTCTCCATTTCATCAGAAAGCATTGTTTTTAAATATAGAAGGATGTTCTTGCTGTGCAAAACAATTATCGTACATTGAAACTACCAAAGTGTTCATTACAATATATATGTATCTTACAGAAAACAATGGACAGAAAAGTTAGAGAATTTAAATGCAGTATCTCATCATCAAACCTCTTTTCAAAAATTAAAAAAAAAAAAGGAGGAGGACGAAGAAGAGAAGAAGAAAAAAAAAACTGAGACTGAACTAAAGTCCATGTCTGGCCAAGCAAGATGTGGTGGACAGACAGTGAGTTAATTAAATAATATTTCACTGCAGTGAGTAAAATCAGTCTATCTAGAGAAAATCAAATGGTTCCAGACTAGTAAGTCTTCTTTTTTTTTTAAAGAACAGCTATTCAATTAAGATACTGAAAGCAATATGAATAGTGAATTTTAATAAAAACATAAATAATTTTAGGCACTTTTTCTTGTTGCTTAACAGGTCAACAGATTTTACTAATTGGTATTTGCTAATTCATATTTTAACTAATTTATCTTGAGGAATCAAGAGCAAATGTTAAGTGAATATAGGATTAGTCTTTATAGGACAAACTACAGTGATAATATTTTCAAAGAAGCTGAAAAACATTAAATTAAATACTACTAGAATGGAATCCATTAGAATGTATTACAACTAATGGTAGAGAAAATGTGTGAAGGGAGAAAAGAATTTACATGGACATACTAAGTAAAGTTGTTAAAATGTGAAGTGATTAATGCCTATGGCTATTCACAGTATTCTTCACTGGTAGATACTTGATTATGTACCACTCGTGAAGACTTAACGAGTATTAGCTCCATGAATTTTTGTCAGAAATAGAAGCGGACCACTCTGACCTGCCCCATGATATGGCAATAGTGAAATTACAATTTTTAGAGCAACAGGGTTGAGACTCAACTTTTTCTGCAAGAGAGCAACAACCATGAGTTACTGTTATTGAAAACTGACAGATAATAAAAATTGTTATAATCTTCAAAAATGATTCTTAGAAAGTCAACCTAAAAATCCAAGCAAAACTTAAATTACAATAAAGTCTTTGCAGAACAGTATTTTTGGAATCACAAGTATTAGCAAGCTTGCTTTCTACACTTTCTGTGCTTTTAAAAAACTGAACAAGAACCCAAACATCCATTCCCTCTAATATCTGCAGCATACATTTTTCAAGCTCAAACTACAACTCTAATATCATGTTTCAAATCTCAATCAATGCAGTGTAAAAAACCTTTCCATATTGTAAAAGCCACTGCAAATGAGAAGATTCCAAATGGAAACTATGAAGGATTAATCTGCAAAGCAATGAGACATAAAAATATCAAGTTAAAAGACCTAACGGAATTCAATAAATGCTTTCCAAACAACATATTCCAGTAAAATATGCTTATTGATTGAAAGCAGTATCTGGCAGTGACTATTTGTATGAAAAGACATTTTTAAAGATGAAATACATAGATTTCATTGCAGAACAGCTTTTTATAGATGCACATCTGTAGCTGACTCCCAATAGGGAATGCTAACCCCAAGCCCCAATACAGTGAAATTTTATTCTCCCATAAGGAGGAAAAACTGTGCTCAATTATTTTGTATTTTCACCTTCATCAATAAAAAGTCATATAAACATTTTTTCTCTTATATGAACACCTACAAAATATCTTATAGAACCTAAAGTACTTACAAGCACCAAAAAGAAGTCTGATTAGCTCCTTCATTAGAAAATTTCTAAACTACATTTTTATGAAAATGATAAATAGGACAGATTAGAAAACAATGGTGTATTATATATTTAATATCTTCAAAGAAATTTTTATTTTATACAGTAAGAATATAATTTCATTATTATGATATAGCTCTTGTAACTCCAGTGAAAAAAATTTTGCAACTACTGAGCTTGTAAAGACAAAGCTTTTAAATTGTTTATCTCTTTTATTCACTGAGTAATTTACTGCCTCCTTCCCAGTTAAATGTTTTGGATTATTTTCATGTTTACATATCAAAAAGATACAAGACACATAGAGAAAATTACTCTCAGCTAAACTATAGAAATAATTACAAATATTTTTACGTATGAGAAAGCATTAAAAACTCATTTGGCTTTTGGTTTTATTATTTACAAATGGGAAGAAACTGGTTGTATGTGTGTTTCATATTTGATTAATTCTTCAGTTATACAAGATATATTAGTTCACAAAAATAACCTGGTGTTCGACTCCCTGGAACTTTCATGTATAGCTGAACTGTATTCATGCCCAGCACAGTATGACCAAGGTGGCTTAGAAGGTTTCCTGCTGATACCACACGCACAAAAGCAGGAAGTTTAGTCAGCTCATGTAGCTGCAATTTCCACCTGAAATAAAGTAATAGATCAAAAGTGTCACCTTGTTGCAAATATTTAAGAGAATTTACCAGGTCTCTGAAAATACTATGTTCCAATCAGAAACACATTTAAATCTCTAAGTATTACATTTTTAAGGTTAGAAGTAGTACAGTATTAGCTCTTCCAAGGAAAAAAGTTCCAAAATAAATTGAGATCACTGAAAATTAAATTCTAAAAATTTATAATTTTAGGAATAAAAGAGAGGTGCCTGGGTAGCTCAGTCAGTTAAATATCCAAATCTTGATTTCAGCTCATTTCATGATCCTAGGCTCCCTGCTCAGTGGGACGTCTGCTTCTCCCTCTGTCCCTGACCCTCCCTTCCCCTCCCCCGCTTGTGCTCTCTTGCTCTCTCTGTCCTCTATCTCTAATAAACAAAATCTTAAAAAAGAAAATGATCTTTCTTTTCTAATTTGTAAATTTAATCTTTTCATATTTCTCAGTAACTAAAATCTATTGCAAAACCTAGCAAAAATCATTTCAGAATGCTAGTGTTTTTAACTAAGACTGCTATGGTAACATAAAAAAAAACAACAAAAAGGGGGAGCCTGGGTGGCTCAGTTGGTTAAGCATCTGCCTTTGGCTCAGGTCATGATCCCAGGGATGGAGCCTGCTTCTCCCTCTCCCACTCCCCCACTTGTGTTCCCTCTCTCGCGGTCTGTCAAATAAACAAACAAAATCTTAAACAACAACAACAAAGAACAACAAAAAGAATGACTAGGGTTGAAGAAAATATGAAACCAATTTCCAATCTTGTGATTCAAACTACATATAACTGGAGGACTTACTTTTTGTCATCTGAGAGGTCAATGTTGGTTCCAAATTTTATGGTTTTAAAAGGTCCTTTTCTTCTCCTTCCAGAACTTAAAAAAAATTTTTTTAAGAATATTAAATCCATGAATTTTGGACAAAAATACTGAATGAACACTAATAGCTACTTACGAATCTGAAGATACAGATTCAGTATCTGAATATTCTTTATGTTGTGTTCTTTTCTCATTTTCTTCCTATGGATTAGCAAAAACATTCTGCGTAACTATTTCAGGCTACAATTTTCATTACACAATTAATAAAATAGTTTTATCTACACAAGCATTACAGACTGATTTCAAAAGTAAGTTTCTATAGGCACATTTCACAAAAAATATCTTCAATGACTACATTAAGTAAAAAACCAAGTAAAATCAAGCCAAATGGCATGGTAATAACCTCCTCCATCAGTCACAAAATTAATATTATATAAGTCAGGTATTATGTAAATAAGAAAAACGTACTAATTCTTTTTTTTTTAAGATTTTATTTATTTATTTGACAGAGAGAGAGAGAAAGAGAGACAGCAAGAGAGGGAACACAAGCAGGGGACGTGGGAAAGGGGGAAGCAGGTTTCCCGCCAAGCAGGGAGCCCGATGTGGGACTTGATCCCAGGACTCTGGGATCATGACCTGAGCCGAACGCAGACGTTTTAACAACTGAGCCACCCAGGCACCCCCAATTCTAATTTTATTAAGGACCATCAAACATTCAAAACCGGTGGATGAATTTCATTTTAAGTGATTTCAGAAGAATTTTAAAGAGAACTGAAAAATAAAACAATAATAATATAAAAGGGTCACCTGGGTGGCTCAGTTAAGTGTTCGACCCTTGATTTATGCTCAGATTGTGATCTCAGCATTGTCAGATCAAACCCTGCCTCAGACTCGACACTGGGCATGGAGCCTCTCTGTCCCTCTACCTCCTCTTCTGATTCTTCCCCAACTCTCAGACATATTCTCTCTCTTTCAAATAAAAATAAAAATAAAATAAAGTAAAAAAAAAATAAAGAATGAGGGTTTTTTTAGGAAAAAAATTCTGGAAGTACACATACATAACCCTAAGAACAACACTTTATTCTGTATTTCAAAAACAAAAAGCAAAATTTGTTTTCCATATGGACACTCTTCTGGAATGAAATATGTAGGACTTTATACTTGCCACAAATTCGTAAAGATAATGAAAAAATAAAAGCAAATTAGGGGACTACGGAAGTTATTTTACAAATGTCAAGTAGCAGAACAAAAGTACACATTTTAAACTGGAAGAATGTTTGAATATGAGTACAAATACAGCCAAAGATATATACGGTAAGGAAAATGAAGATTTACCATTTTAACTTATAATTTTGTTTAGTCATCCTGACCTTGCCTGTGTGGATTATTACTAACAAAATGAAGGGCATAAAAACAATTTCTTTATTGTCTAATTTTTTGATACTACACACACACACACACACACACACACACACACACATATAAAATAAAGCACATAGCACTAGAGAGGAATTTAAAAGCTGAATAAAAGTTTGTTATTCTCTTGAAAAGGTGCCAATATAATTCAATATGGAAGTGATGCTAAAACAACTGGATATCCACACTCTAAAGAATGAAACTGAATTCCTTCCTTTTATCATAACTCAGAATAAATCAAAGATGTAAATGTAAGATGTACCACTATAAAATTCTTAAAATGAAATACGCAAGAGTAAAATACACAACCATAGATTAGGCAATGATTTCTTAGCTATGACATCAAATAAAAGGCAATCAAAGTAAAGTAATAATTCATCAAAAATAAAGTTTTGTGCTTCAAAGAACACCATCAAAAAAGTGGAAAGATAACTACTGAACAAGGAAAGTATCTTCAAATTAAAGACTTGTCTAAGCACTTGTTTGGACCTGTAAGAAGAGAAGAAATAGCCACACTGAACTAAGAATTTACTAAAAAGGTGAACAAATCTAAAAATCAACTATTTTCAGATGAGTAAAAGACGTGAGGACACAGGAAAATGTTGCGTCCACACCTGGACACAGGTAGTTAACAAAAATCATTAAAAGGAAAAGAGACCTCCACTGGAAACAATGCTGTGGCAGGAAAAACTTAGTGTAATTCACAATTTGCCAATGACTCAATGTGAACATGTCTAAGAGTTAAAAACTTCAGGGCAGGGGAACCTGGGTGGCTCAGTTGGTTGGGTGGCTGTCTTTGGTTCAGGTCATGATCCTGGAATCCCTGCTCAGGAGGGAGTCTACTTCTTCTGCTCCCTTTGCTCTTCTCCTCCACCACCTCTACTTGTGTTCTTTCACTCTCTCTCAAATAAATAAATAATCTTAAAAAACAAAACAAACTCCAGGGCAACACACTAATGGGGGTGGGAGGTTGGAGTTGGGGTGTGGCATACTTGCCACAGCTAAACACTGAGAAGAGGTCACACTGAAGAGGGTAGGAAGGGTGGAGACATGGTGGGGAGCCAAATAAACTCACAGGACTGTCCATGGGAGGGAGGGAAACTTTGGGATCAAAGAGGGGGAGAATCTAGACCTGCACACCAGGCACTCGAGACCCACACATGAAAGCCATTTGGATTTGAAAACCAGACTTAACACTTACTTTCCTAAATCTGTGGGTCAGGCTCTGGAAGAGCTGGGACAGTGATAGAAAACTGAGCACCTACTCTTAAAGACACAGAACAAACAGTTGAACAGAGATACAGCACAGAAGCGGCAGTGTGAAAAGTAAAAGATCAGAGGCTTACTAATCTCAGAGGTGTGCTGAAGGGGCAGAGATCTCTGGGACACTTCTCCAGAACAAAAGAGGTGGGTGGGAACCATTTCCTTCTCCTGCCCTCCAACCTAGATACTTGGAAACTTTCAGGAACCAGTGCAGTGTCAACTCTCTCCACTTAGCGTGCTATAGGTATGACCTGCCCTGGTTGTCCTGTAGACATGCCCCCTACAAAAAGCCTCTGGGTCCCCTCCCACAGCATACAGATACACACCTTGCTATCACTGTGAGCCCCACCCTGCATTATGCTATGGACTTGGCCTCTGTGGTAATACATCCTGAGTGGCAATACAAGCTTGGCAGTAGGCAAGCAGCCCCAACAAGGGCCAACGCCATCCTAAAGTGAATTCTGCCCATAGGAGAGGGAAAGATAACCAACCACACACATCAATCTGACTACCCCTAAAATGGGCTAGGGCAGACATCAGGTCTGGCTACAGGCTTGCCCATCAAGAAAAACTTCTACACATAAATTGTACCCTATAGTTTGATGCTAATGCAGCTCTGGCAAATGCCTGGTCTGATTCAGCTCAAGCCAAAAGAGGCCCCAAACTCATCTACTAACAATACAGGGATCAGGAATGCCTCTGTGGCTCAGTCAGTTAAGCACCCAACTTCTTGGTTTTGGTTCAGGTTATGATCTCAGGGTCATGAGATGGAACCCCACATGAGGCTCCATGCTCAGTGGGGAGTCAGCTTGAGATTTTCTCTCTCCTGTCGTCTTCCCCCCCACCGCCCCTCCCTTTGCCTGTGTGCTCTTCTTCTTAAATAAATAAATATCTTAAAAACAAAAACAAAAACAACTCTATTTTCTTGACTTAAAAAACAAGCACAACAGGGGCGCCTGAGTGGCTCAGTTGGTTAAGCATCTGCCTTCGGCTCAGGTCATGATCCCAGGGTCCTGGGATCAAGCCCCAATGAGCAGGGAGCCTGCTTCTCCCTCTCCTTCTCCTGCTTCCCCTGCTTGTGCTCTCTCGCTCTCTCTGTCAAATAAATAAAATCTTAAAAAACAAAAAACAAAAAACAAGCAGAACAATACAGGAACCAATTCAAACCCGGAACAGACAAAGAGAACCACTACAGATGACTGGACTGATGGCAAACACAGATTAGCCACAATAGTAGAGTGCATATAACACACACATAGGAAGACACCCCTGAACAGGAAACCACAGGACCTCTTCTTCATAAGGCCACTACCACCAAGAACAGGAGATGTAGCTGACTTTCCTAACACACAGAAACAAACCCAGGGAGTTAGACAAAGTGAAGAGACACAGGAGTTGTCCCAATTGAGAGAACATGACAAAATCACAGCAAGAGACCTAAAACAGACAAATAAAGAAAAATAAGCAATATGCCCGACAGAGAATTTAAAGTAACGATTATAAACATACTCATTGGACTTGAGAAAAGAGTGGCAAATCTCAGTGAGACCCTCAACAAAGATAGGAAACATGAAAAAGAACCAATCAGAAACGAAGAACTCAATAACTGAAATTAAAAATACACTAGAGAGAATAAACAGTAGACTAGAGGAAGCAGAAGAATGGCTCTGCAACCTGGAGGACACAGTAATAAGAAGCAATCAAGCTGAAAAGGAGAAAGAAAAAATGAATACATTACGAAAATAGGTTAAGGAAACTCAGTGACACCAGCAAACACAATAACATTTGCATTATAGGGATCCCAAAAAGGAAAGAGAAAAGGGGGCAAAAAATTTATTTGAAGAAATAAGAGTTAAAGACTTCCCTAATCTGGGAGACAAATCCAGATCAAGGAGGCAAAGAAAACCCTCAACAAAATCAACCCAAGGACATCCACTCCAAGGGACATAGTAATTAAAACGGCAAAAAGTAGTCATAAAGAGAGAATTTTAAAAGCGACAAGAGAAAAAAAAGCAGTTACATACAAGGGAAACCCAAAAGCTATTAGCTGAATTTTTACCAGAAACTTTGCAAGGGCCTGAAGGAATTGGTAGGATATATTCAAAGCACTGAAATAAAAAACCTTTAGCTAAGAATACTCTATCCAGCAAGGCTATCATTCAGAATAGGAAAGATAAAGAGTTTCCCAGAGAAACAAAAGTTAAAGGAATTCAAAAGCACTAAAGCAGACTTACAAGAAATGTTAAAGGGGATCCCTCTGAGTGGTAAAGAAATACCATAAGCAGGAGTAAGAAAAGCAGGAAGCACAAGAACAGTCAAATTAGGTATATCTGTAAGAATCAATCAAGAGATTCACAAAATAAAAGGATATAAAATAGGACACTATATTCCTAAAACAGGGAAGGGAGAAGAGAATGGGTTCAAACTTAAGTTACCATAAACAAAGAAAAAAAGAGATAAACAAAAAATCAGACTCAACTCTAGAGAGCAAACTGGTGGTTCCAGAGGGAAGGTCTGGAGTGGGAGGTGGTCAAATAGGTGAAGGGGATATGAGTACACTTATGATGAGCACTGAGTGATGTATAGAATCGCTGAGGTATATATCACCATATTGTACATCTGAAACTAATATAACATTGTATGTTTATTACACTGGAATTTTAAAAAACTACTGTCTTTATCAACTTTCAAATATGTAGTACAGTATTAATTATAGTCACTGTATTTGTATAATATATCCCTAGGACTTCCTTATCACTCAAATTTTGTATGTTTTGACCACATTCACCCATTCTGCATAACCCTCAAGCAATCCTCTGTATCTATAAGTTTTTTATCCAGACTCCACATAACTGACATTATACAGTATTTATTGTTTTTTGTCTTATTTTACTTGCATGATGCCTTAAAAGTCCACTCTAGGTTTTGCAAATGGTAGCATTTCCTTTTTTTATTTTTTATTTTTTTTAAAGATTTTATTTATTTATTTATTTGAGAGAGAGAGAACGAGAGACAGAGAGCACGAGAGGGAAGAGGGTCAGCGGGAGAAGCAGACTCCCCGCTGAGCAGGGAGCCCGATGCGGGACTCGATCCCGGGACTCCAGGATCATGACCTGAGCCGAAGGCAGTCGCTAACCAACTGAGCCACCCAGGCGCCCAGCATTTCCTTTTTTTAAATGGCTGAATAATATTCCATCTCTCTCCCTCCCTGCCCCTGCCCGCCCCCAACACATTCTTTATCTCACTGTGATAGACATTAAGGTTGTTTCCTTGTCTTGATTATTGTAAAAATGCTGTAATAAACAAGGGGATACAGATACCTTTTCCAGAGACTGATTTCATTTTCTTCAAATATATACCCAGAAATAGAAATGCTGGGTTATATACTAGTTCTATCTTAAAATTTTTGAGGAACCTCAATAGGGTTTCCATAGTGGCTGCACCAGATGTATTGATTGCTTTAAATTTCCTACTAAACACCGCTTTTGCTGCATCTCACAGTTTTAACAAGTTGTGTTTTCATTGGAATGTATTTTAAAATAATCTTTTGAGATTCCTTCTTCAACCAGGTGTTTAGTAATGTTCTTTAATCTCTATGCATTTGGCTATCTTTGTGTTAATGATCTGTGATTTAATTCCATTATGGTCTATGTGTAGGTGTTGTATCATCCTGGTATTTTAAATGTTAATGAATATGTACCCTATGAACTTTAGAAGAAACCATGTTCTTAAGGTGCGAAAAATAAACATTAAAAATTAAAACAGAAATTAATAAGTTGAAAAAGGAAAATCAACAGAAAAAAAAAAACACGAAACCAAAAAATGGCTCTTTGTAAAGATCAGTAAAATCACTATAACCATGCTAATCGGGAGGTAGGGGAGGGGACACTCATAGGTGGGAAAAACAACAGAAATAAAATACTGGACATCACTACAATTACCATGGTCATTAAAGGATTATAAAAAAATACTATGAACAGGGGGCCTGAGTGGCTCAGTCATTAAGCGTCTGCCTTCGGCTCAGGTCCTGATCCCAGAGCCCCTGAATCGGGCTCCCTTCTCAGCGGGAAGCCTGTTTCTCCCTCTCCCTCTCCCCCTGCTTGTGTTCCCTCTCTCACTGTGTCTCTGTCAAGTAAATAAATAAAACCTTTAAAAAAAATATTATGAACAATTATATGCCCACAAATTTGACAATCTGGATGAGATGAACCAATTCCTTGAAAATTACATTCTACCAAAAATACCATAAGAAAGAGAACCTGAATGAGCCTATAACTATTAAAGAAACTGCATCAATAATAAATAACTTGCTATAATAGAAAAAAATCACAACGGCTAGATAAAACTTATTGGTGAGTTCCTCAGTGCACTCAATAAGCCCAACATAATGACTGCCTTAATACCAACACTAAACATTGTTAAGACATCACCAAAGACATTACAAAAAGTGAATACAAAAAAAGAATATGTCACATGTATCATATGACCTCACTGATATGAGGAATTCTTAATCTCAGGAACAAACTGAGGGTTGCTGGAGTGGTCGGGGGTGGGAGGGATGGGGTGGCTGGGTGATGGACATTGGGGAAGATACATGCTACGGTGAGCGCTGTGAATTGTGTAAGACTGTTGAATCACAGATCTGTACTTCTGAAACAAATAACGCAACATATTTTAAGAAAAAAGAGAAAGAAGAAGATAGCAGGAGAGGAAGAATGAAGGGGAGTAAGTCAGAGGGGGAGACGAACCAGGAGAGATGATGGACTCTGAAAAACAAACTGAGGTTTCTGGAGGGGAGGAGGGTGGGGGGATGGGTTAGCCTGGTGATGGGTATTGAGGAGGGCACATTCTGCATGGAGCACTGGGTGTTATGAACAAACAATGAATCAAGGAACAGTACACCAAAACAAATTATGTAATATATGGTGATTAACATAACAATAAAAAAATTAAAAAAAAAAGAATATGTCTTATAAACACAGATAGAAAAATCCTGAACAAAATAATTATACACCATGGCCAAGTGGGATTCATCCCAGGTATGCAGGCTGATTCAACATTAAGAAACCAATCATTGTAATCCATCACTTTAAAAGACTGAAAAAGCAAAACCTATGATTGTACAATTGATGCAGAAAAAGCAAAATCAAACAGTGCATGGTAAAATTACTCCCTGTGAACCTGAAATACTAAGGAACTTCCTCACCTAGTAAGAATATCTACAAAAAGACCAAACTTGCATTATATGAAGAGTGAGGAACCCAAAGCACTCCCAACATCAGGAAAAAAACAAGGTTGGTTCCATCAAATTACAGTGCAATTTTTTTTCTTTCACCTTCGGTAGATTAGTAAATAGACAGACTGGTGTTTCCAGAAAAGGAAATGTTATTCAGAGATAAACAAAAATGAGCGGTCAAATGAGAAGACATAGAGGAAACCTAAATGCATATTATTACATAAAAGAATTTAATGTGAAAAGGCTACTTACAATATATTAAAACTATATGACATTCTGGAAAAGGCAAAACTAGAGACTTAAAAATATCAATGGTTTCCTGGAAGGAAATTATAATTAGGTAAAGGACATAGAATTTCTAGGGCAAAGGAACTCTCTATATGATACTATACTGCTGGGGAGTGCCTGGGTGTCTCAGCTGGTTTACTGTCTAACTCTTGATTTTGGCTCAGGTCATAATTTCAGGATTGTGAGACTGAGCCCTGCATAGGGCTCATGCTCAGCAGGGAGTCTGCTTGAGATTCTCTACCTCTCCTTCTGCTCCTTGCTCCTATCACAATCTCTCTCTCTCAAATAAATACATAAATCTTAAAAAAAAATGCATTAAATGGTGGAAAAGATGTGCAAATTAGGTATCTGATACAGGAATAACCCCAATACAGAGAAAACTCCTGCAACAATACAAAATAAAACAATCAAATTTAAAAATGGGCAATGAAACTGAGGAGGTATTTCTCTAAAGAAGGTATACCAATAGGTAATCAGCAAAAGAAAAGATTCTTAACATCACTAATCGTAAGGGAAATGGAAATCAAAACCATATCATTTCACACCCATTACAATAGCTATTATTGAAAAGCAAACAAAAAAAACCCCCACAAGTAGCAAGATAACAAGTGTTGGGAGGATGTAGAGAAGGTGGAATGGGTGTCCACTGTTAGTAGAAGTATGAAATGACATAACCATTGTGGAAAATATTTGAACATATTTGAACACAAATTTTCACATCAGCATTATTCACAATAGACAAGTGAAAATAAGACAAATGCCCATCAACAGATATATGGAAAAACAAAACATTAATACACAAAATGGAGTATTTTCAGCTTTTAAAAGGAATGAAATTGTGATACATTACTACAAAATACATGGTATGGGAAGACTTTCTCCTAAAAGAAATAAGCCAGGTACAAAAGGACGAAAGCAACCAGAACTGTCTCATTTATAAGAAAAGAAAAGTAGAATAGTGGTTACCATGAACTATGGAAAAAAGATAATGGTGATTTACTTACTTAAGTTTCAGAATGAGATGATGAAAAATGCTGGAGACAGATAGTAGTGATAGTTGAACAATACTGTGGATTTATTTAAAGCCACTGAACTACACATGTAAAAACTATACAAAAGTAAATGTGTACAAAGAACTCTATACATACACAATTCACACATAAATAATTGATTCTTCTGGTATTATTAAAAATGTAAAATGAAGTCAGAACCTTAAACATTTCTAAAAATAAATGACCTGAAAAATTAAAAATTTAAAACTTTATACTATATGTGGTTCATGTATTCTTTAAAGAGTTGACTAGCTTAAAAAAAAAAAACACTAGTCATTCTTTTAAAGAAATATGGTTAATGAGAGACGATGGACTCTGAAAAACAAACTGAGGGTTCTAGAGGTGAGGGGGGTGGGGGGATGGGTTAGCCTGGTGATGGGTATTAAAGAGGGCACGTTCTGCGTGGAGCACTGGGTGTTATGCACAAACAATGAATCTTGGAACACTGCATCAAAAACTAATGATGTAATGTATGGTGATTAACAAAAAAATTTAAAAGGAAAAAAAGAAATATGGTTAAAAAGAAATATCTTCAATAAGAATGCTTACCCTATTTTTAATGACATTTCTGCATTATTTTGTCTGTGATACTCAGTTCAAACTCAGTTTTTATTTCTGTAATTTTTATTTTCCTTCTTTTTATTAATTTGTATTTATATTTATTTCTATAAGTTGAAACACAATGTTATACTAGCTTCAATTTACAACATAATGAGCAACAGTAACTCCGTATTTGATGCTACACTCACCAGAACTGTCTTACCATCTTCGTATACATAAGTCAAATTAATAACAAACATAATTCAAGCAAGTGTTTGAGAAATGTATTTAGTGATCTCATCATTTGTGAAAGAGTCCACAAAGTTCTATTTTAGTAACTGCTAGAGGATTCAATTTGATTCACTTCCTAGTAGGCCTTTTAGGAACCCTTGTTTTATTTTTGTACTTCTTATATATTTTGAGACATTTCTGCTTCTCCTGCAGTCTTCTTTAAAGACTACAAGTGACACAGAAAGAGTACTAATTTTTCCTGTGATACCTTTCAACACCTTTTTATTGACTCAATGCACGTGAGACCTACTCAGATAGTTTTCCTTAATATTAAATAACTCTACAACTATTTAGTAGACTTACTTTGCCATTTTACTTAGAAATCTTTCAAAATCAGAAGATATCTGATGACAGTAACTGTTTCTATTAACAAAATATATTTTATCACCTCCACCTTTGCTTAAATTAATAGTTTAATCATTTCTAAGTTACAGCACTTATAATCACAGTTATACAAACCAAACAGATTGTTGTAAAAGTAATGTACATTTAGCAAAATAATCTACAGGAAATAAATACTCACTCGCAATGATTCCTGGAAAGAGGAGGCTTGGTATTGTGCATATTTAGCAATTGTAGTATGAGATCTATTACTTTCACAACGCCAGATTTTCTTAGTTCCAGTGGGATCCCAGTTTTCATCTGCTGGTTGCAACAACTGTGTCCTCACCTCTACAGTATGTTCATTGTTAGCTTCTACCAAAGTTTTGGTAGAGAAAAGTCCAAGATCTTCATAAATAAATAAATAGTGTTAATAAATAAAATTGTATTTGGTACACTGAACATTTAAAAACTATTTAGAAAAAACCTGAAGGAACTCTATCCATTTTCCTAAGACTGCTTGAAGCCATGTGGTGCCACATTTGCAAAGCAAGTCCTTGAAACACTAGATCTACCCATCATGACAGGATATAAAAAGGAGCTGGTAGCACTTACAAATAGGATATAATTTTACCTACATTTTATAGCTCAGAAAGACTTCTGTTATGTAACCTAAAACAGTAATGTTGCATAATGATATCCAATTAAAAACTAAGTAAACATCCATCATAAATATGTCAATACTGGCATCACCTACTGAAGATGTGCTGCTACTAAAGATGTGCTGCTAAAGAGTCAGAGAGAGAAAGAAAGGAAAGAACATTAAACATTGAAATTGAAAAAAAAGTTTCTGCCAGTGTTTTAAAATAATAAAGATAGTAATTTAAAAAAATGCTCAAACTTCCTTTTTTCAATCTTACCTAGTTTAAGAGCTCCAGCAAGGCCACGTATTACTGTAACAGGGTTTTTGGGATTTGTACAAAACTGATGTAATGGAGGAAAGAAAGCATCACGCTTATTTTCCAACTGTAAAATTAAAATGTTTTGTTAAGATTTCATACAAATGATTAAATATTATAATGCAAATCTATATTCGCTTTTTCATCAACGAGTCATTTTTACACCTACAATGTATCTCAACCATTAATACTGTGTTGTTACACATTACAGTATTTTATCATTAGTTTTTGCAGGAAATTATTACTAGGAGTTAATAGCTACACAAATTTCTCTTTTAAAGAAACATATCTTAATTTGATACAGCTTCAAATGATATTATCAATGTGTTATATTACACTACTACATCACATTATACCAAACTGATGATATTTAAACATTTTAGTAGTTTAAAGTATTACCTAAGTGTACTTTAACTGTACTTCTATACTTCTTGTAAAAGAGGTGGGAGAAGTGAAACTTAATGCTCAACATTGAAGTGATTTAAAAACTAAAAGCAAAATTTAAAAATGATTCAATAAGACCCATAAAGATAAGTATTCATTTTGCATTTATTCCCTGAAAGTTTATTTCATCTTTATCTCACATCTTCCCTTCACAATAAGATATGCATACATTTTAAATTTGATAAAGGATAATGTAACCCTGGGAAAAGGCCAAATCTTCAAAATCCTCTACCTAAAAATCATTCTTAATGCTTATTATTTGACTTTTAGCTCAAAACTCTTTTTTGCACATGTCTAAGGGAATTTCACAAGGGTGGACAACAAAACTGGGAAAAAATCAAATTATTTTGATTTATATCAACTTTTAGAACAATGTACATTTTCTAAAATATAAGACATACAGTGTACATTTAGAACAAGTTAACCAAAAAATGACACAAAACAATTCTTTTGCTACTCTCCAATAACCCCAGTCCATCTGTGAGAAGATATTTAAATTTAAATATTGACTTCAACAAATCTTTCTGAATAAACCACTACTCAAAACCTTTTCTACAAAAGGACAGGTGGTAAATATATTAGGCTTAATGGACTACGTGTTGTTTTGTACTACTTAGGTCTGTCGGTCTAGTGCAAAGCAATCATAAACATATACATAAAAAGCATGGCTGTTCAGCAGTGATTTTTCATAAAAAGAGGTAGTTATTTAGATTGAGAAATGTTATTTATCATCTGGGATAAAATACGTTTTTCAAGAATTATCAACTTGTGAGATTTAATCTTTAAAAGGGCATCCGCATTGGTATAAAAATATATCTTCAAAAGACAAGTTCAGACACTTGATATATTCCTATTTTGTCAGTGAAACTCACATAAATGCTAGGTGTGGGTGGATTCAACTTGTCTTTAGGCAAGGGAGGGTATGGTGAGGTTGGTGGTCTTGGAGGCGGACATTTTTCCAACAAAATATGACTATTAGACAATCCATTTTTGCCTAAATTCCTGGAAAATAGTAAGCAGAAGAAAGGAAACTAAAATTAAGGTTTAGGCATAGAGCATTTACAAAAATAAAATGCTTATTGGTATTCATTCAGTAAAAATGATCAAAAGCTTAATCTTGGCAGATATTCACTTTGATTTCTTGTATCATTTAAGAAAAACTAAGCAAGGGGTGCCTGGGTGGCTCAGTCATTAGGTGTCTGCCTTCAGCCCAGGTCATGATCCCAGGGTCCTGGGATCCAGCCCCACATCGGGCTCCCTGCTCAGCAGGAAGCCTGCTTCTCCCTCTCCCGCTCCCCCTGCTTGTGTTCCCTTTAAATCTTTAAAAAAAAAAAAAAAAAGGAAAGAAAAACTAAGTGAAATATACTATATACCTACATAACATGAATTATTGACAAAATTTCTTTTCTCCTAATTTTCCAATTTATTTTCTTACCTGAAAAATATAAACTCCAACAACTTTCTCAACATGTTTGACCAACAGATTTTCTTCACTGTTAACAGTACTTTGAGCCAAAAATAGGAGGTAATAATCTCATACTAAGATTTGTCTCTTTTCCTAAATACCTTAATTACAGAGTAACTTTTTGACAACTTTCAAATCTAGAAAGACCATTTGTTTATTTTCAAAACTGATTTTATTTGTAATTCCCTAATATTCAGGAAGACACCATTTTACTCTAACTTATTACAGTAACTTTCAAAATAACATGTATAGTTGCTATGCATTGGATTAATATTCTTCCATTAATGAAAGATTTATTTATAAATTACATATTCTTAAAGTATAGGAAAACTACTCTGAAATGCACACTGTTTTTAGTATAAGAACATTACAGGAATGTTTCTAAAGGTTTAAGATTAAAACAAACAACAACAACAAAAAACCCCTCAAAACAAAAACTGTTAAGCCTTTGAAGTCATTGAACTGGGGTGCCTAATTGGCTGTTTGCTGGGCATAATCTCTCAGTTTTGGCTTGGGTCATGACCTCAGGGGTAGTGTTAGGAGCAGATGCAGGGCTCCACCATCCGCAGGGAGTTGCTTGGGATTCTCTCTCTTCCTCTCTCTCTGCCCCTCCCCCTAATGTGCACATACTCTCTCTCCCTCCCTCACTAAAATAAATAAAATGTTCTAAAAAAATGAAACCAGACTGTGCTATTAGATTATGAAATTCAAAAATAATGTATTAAGATATGTAAGGAAAACAGCTGTTAAAAATACTAAAGTTTCAAAGAATCTGCAAACTATTTGGGGGAGTAAGATATACATCAGTAACTGCACTAAGAACAGATTAGGTCTTTAAAATTTCAAATTATGTAATAACACAAATTGAAAGCAAAATTACATTATTTATTTGAAATAGAGAGAGAGAGAAAGAGAGAGCACAAGCAGGGCTGATGGGCAGAGGGAGAGGGAGAAGCAGGCTCCCCACTGAGCAGGGAGATCGATGCGGGGCTCAATCCCAGGACTGTGGGATCATGACCGGAGCTGAAGGCAGACACTTACCTAACTGAACCACCCAAGTGCCCCCAAATTACCATTTCTTGATTAACTTTATTTTTGCTAAAGAAAAAAATTTTCAAAATTAGGCCTTTTGGGTAATGGAAACTAAAGCTTCAAGTGCAATACCTATCAACTTTTCAGATGACATATTAAATAGCCCTGAGGGCATATAACCTATTTTTTTTTTAACTACAACAAAGAACTTCTGATATTATAACTAAGAATTAGGTTTAAAGGCACTCCTGGTGGCTCAGTCAGTTATGCATCTGCCTTCGGCATAGGTCATGATCCCAGGGTCCTAGGATCTGAGTCCCACGTCAGGCTCCTTGCCTAGTGGGGAGCAAGTAAAAAATACCTGTCTGAAGCTGATAAAGGAAAAATTCAAGTATCTTCATTAGACCAATGCATTAAGACTCAATACAATCTCTACATAATAAAGAAATGGTTTCAATGCTGAATTATCTATCACTTTATACAAAATACGATTCAGTTTGATAACAAAAACTTGTTTCACAGAAAGAAACGTGATAGAATATAACAAATATTTTAGAATACCATAAAATATGAGTCAACTATTAACATGCTCTTCAAGCTAGATACCGTAACTGCAACCAAGATGAACCAAACAATAGTCCCTTAAATAAAGAACCATGACTTAAGGCGCCTGAGTGGCTCAGTTGGCTAACTGCCTGAATTTGGACTTCAGCTCAGGTCATGACCCTGGGGTTGTGAAATTGAGCCTGGTATCTGGCTCTGGGCTGACGCACCCTTGAGATTCTTTCTCTCCCTCTCCGTCTGCCCCTCTCCTCACCCTCTCTAAAAAAAATAAATAAAAATAAAAATAACCAAGACTTTGAAAACTTATGAGGAACACAGACATGTATGAAAACTCAGAACAAGTAATACAGTGAAATCTCATGGCAATTGCTTAATATATTTCTACCTATTAAGTTCAAGTCAGATGCTACAGGAGTTCACCTCACAGAACTAACACATTTTTGATAAGAAAGAAACCCCAAGATTTTCTCTACTAAAAACACGAAAGAGTCAACCCCAGGGTAAAGTACAGGGTTATGGCTAATAGAAATAAATGAGTTTCTTAAAAGGCATTTATCTGTAATTGTCCATGGGAAACTTTACTGTAAAAATCCAACCTGTGAAGGGAAGAAGTAGGGGGTGGGCGGTAGATATAGGAACAATTAAGCATTTATTTCATTTTTAAAGACTTCTTAAACCTTATTTAACTCTGTTAGGGAAATCATTATTATATAAAAATTATTTTTAAAATTCCGTATTTCAATTTACTTTCAAACATATCATTGAGAACAAAAAATGAAAGGTGTTCTACAGATAAACTCATATACAATTTAGTTTCTTTCCCCCAGAAGTTTCTTAATGAGGGAAAGTTGGAACTCTCACATTGATACTTCCTTTACAGGAATATGAATTCATCCTGTGCAGAACATATCAATATTAATTAACAGAACTGCAAGACAGTTAATCACCTGTCAACTGGGCTCTTTCTCAAAGGCTCAGAATAATTTTAACCTTAACTTTCAGATCCTGTTCTGTTATTCTCTTTCCTCTGTCCTTTCTTTTAACCTCTGCAGTGAATGCTGGGCTTAAACTCACAAGCCTGAGATCAAGAGTCATATACTCTTCCAATTGAGCCAGCCAGGCACCCCAATACTTGCAACTTTAAAAAATAAAATTCATATTGACGTACAGCAGAAGTCCTTTTAGTAGTTCCTAAGCCAAAAATGAATTTCAAAGAACCTATTCTACTCAAAACTGAGTATTTACAGACATTTCAAAAATGAGATGAGGTTAAAATCTGTTAGTCTACTAAAAAATATGAAACACACCAATTTTATTTAACTATAACATTACATAAAATATTAACTATTTCCATTACTCCACACCAGGTGGCTGCCAAGTACAAATTACATAAAAATTTTAAAATGTGCTATATCACTTCACTTTGTTAGTGACACATATTTAATGGGTGACTCATAATCCTAATAAAATAATCTAAGTAACTCACGTCTAAGCATGTTTTAGATATAGCAAATAGAGAATACATAACAACTACCAGTTTCAAGAGGAGGTTTACACCAAGAATAATTTTCAACTTTGAAATTCAAAACTTGTAGTAAATAAAATAGTCGAGGTAGTTCAAACATACTTAACGGCATTTTCTATTTTACTTAATTTCAACTTCAAATTAGAAAGATGTTTTTAAAATCCAATGTATTAGTGTTCAAATTTCAAATGTTATATAATAGAAGTATTACAGAGCATTTCATGTATTTACCCTAAGCACTTACTTTATGCAAGTTTTCTTTAGTGTCTTATAAAGAACACATGAATAAATTCAAGAAAGGAAAAAGATAATTTAGTATGTAGTTTAGGATTAGATTTTATTCTGTTTAAACACTACATTAAAAACTTAGTATCAGGGTGCCTGCGTGGCTCAGTTGGTTAAGCAACTGCCTTCAGCTCAGGTCAAGATCCTGGAGTCCCGGGATCAAGTCCCACCATCAGGCTCCCTGCTCAGTGGGGAGTCTGCTTCTCCCTCTGACCCTGCTTGTGCGCTCTCTCTCATATAAATAAATAAAATCTTAAAAAACAAAACAAAACTTGGTATCTGGTTCCTTTCTGAGGTTCTAAAATTCTGGTAAAATTGACTGTGGTGATAGTTGCACATATCTGGGAATATACTAAAATACCAATAAACTGTACATTTTAAATGAGTGAAATGGGGATGTATATGAATCATATCACAATAAAGCCGATTTTTAAGAAGGTGAATTAAGATATGTAAGGGGGGGAATCTATCTGGTGTCACAATATCAAAACAAAGTCTTCCTGATTCTTTGATTCTTCTTTTTTATGGGAAGGCAAACAGTTAAGAAAAAAATTTCTGGGAGTAACAGAATATGGCTACCTTACCAGAGTGGCAGACAGTCTGTTGTATTTCTTTGTTCTTTCAGCCTTTCCACTTGCTCCTCCTATCCACTTTATAACCTCTTCTACAGTGAAAGTGTTACCAAAAAGAATACACACAGTACAGTATCCCAGGCTTTACTGTTATCTATCAAATATAATTTAATTCAATCTCAGGTTTTATTTCCCAGAATACGGTCAATCATGGAGAAGCAGGTAACTCAGATAACCAGCAGAAGACAATCCTATTAAAAGCATGCCTCCCAGGTAAAGCAGGTTGTGGAAAAATGTTTTTAACATCTGATACATTGCTAAAGTACAACCATAATATGAAGGATAAAAAAGACCCTTCTGAAATTATTTTTAGATACGTGACTATATCACAGTTTACATTTTTTCTGAAACATAATTTCTATTACTTATAAAGTCAAAATATTATTTCAGCGTAGTGATTGAATAGTAGTGAACCAATCCCATTTGGTGACAGACAGTCCCATACTAACCTGCATGCCTTCAGAACTTCCGAGGAACTTGAGTATATGGACACAGACATCGATGGTATAATATGAGAACGAGATTTTTGGCTAATTATAGGCAGGTCTGTTTTTATAGAGCTCGGTGAGTTCTCTGGACCTTCTCCATTAAGTGTATGTAACCTGCTGTGAGGACTGTTAAGGCTGGGAACACTGTGTGTAGCTGTCTGTTCAGTGGATTTTGGAGAAAGTGTTGCAGTAGAAATGATTGAAGAGGGTGAAGAGGCAACAGAATTATTAGTCTTTGTACAAATAGTGGGGTGAAAATTATTGACTTTGTCACAGGCTCCACTACCCCCACTGTCACTGGGTTTTCCAACCAACAAGGCAGAGACCTGAGGATTGTCTGAAATCTGTACATTTGGTGATGTGGAATCTCCATGGTTAGGACTACAAACAGGTTCTGCCATCAACTGCTGAACATGATTAGAAAGTCCTTTGAGACTAGCAGAGCCATTAGGTTTGTCTCCAACATGCCTGCTTGTTTCAGGCACCAAGGATCGATTTCCTGAAGGTTTGCCCTCTTTGGTAAAGGTAATGCCTTGTTGTCCACCTGAGGTAGGAATATGAGAGGAGAGGTGATTGAGAGCAGCTCCCTGTGTTACTGAATTGCTAGGCAGAGTTTGAAGTCCAGTCTGTTTTTGAATAGCAGTGCTAGCTGCCTGGAGATACTGGGCAGGCCCAGAAGATAAGGGAGGTTGTTCATCATTAGGTCCTGCCAAATGTGAACTCTGACCTTTGTGAAGCCCCTTGGGAGGGAAAAGAAAGAAAGAAAGAAAGAAAGAAAGAAATTACCAAGATTTGTTTAAGTCTATTATTATACAAACTCAGAATACATATATAGAACAGTACTGAGGATTAAAAAATGTTTAATGAACCACAAAGTAAGCAATTAAATGTGCAATATAACTTAATCCAAAACCTAAAACTTATTTTTAGAAGTTCCCATAATACACTGATTAAGATGGTTAGAATCTTTAGCAAAAATTATGTAACTGGGCTGCATAATTTGTATTAGTGTGCCAAAATATTTCTTCATAAGGGGTTTAAGAATTTTTAATGCCCACTTCTGTTATAAACATTTTCACCTTTAGAGAAATTTATCTGTAAATTTAGATGGGGGAAAATACATATGGTCATTACCAAGTGAAGCCACACACGAACTAAACAGCACAAGTCACTTATCTAAAAAGTATTAAAAATTTAATACAGAAACTGTACTTACTAAACATTTAAAATTATCAGTGACCCAGTAATATAAACCTAGCAGGAATCTTTCATCCAAGAAGCATAAACTATTAAATCTACGAACATATTTCAAGGAATAACATACATGGATTTCTAAATGCTCACCCTCGCCCATCATAACCCACAGACATTTTATGTGCAGTTCCCCACTAATTATGCAAGAATTGATAGCACTTTTTCCTAAATTCACAAGATTAGGAGAATATATGGATAATGTTAGACCATTTTTATGGGACAGTTTACCAAAATCATTAAGTTTTGAACCAAAAGGAATTATAAATACAATGAATTAATTTTACCTGAAATTTGTCCATGGCATGGTAAATTGCTCTAAAAAGATTTTCATTTTGTTTTACTGACAGAATAATTGAGCAACACTTTTTAAAGTAATATGGAAAAGAAAACAATAATTTAATAATTCCCAAGCTACTCTAATAGTAGAACATGAAAACTACTAACTTCTCTTGAGTTAGAAATATAATTATACATTAACATATTTTTAATATAAAACTTTACATGTAGTTAAACCTTAAAACCCTAAGGAATATCTTAGAATTGGTAATTCTAAGTTGGTAATTAATTTAGCAACACGGCAAAACCCTTCTGCTTTCATATGAAATGGAATTAAGTTATATACACAGTACAGTCAGTTTTACATATCTAATTACATTTGCCAATATACTACTGATATTAAGTTTTACCATCTAAAACACCCTAAACTAAAAGTACATTTTACTTTATTTTATTTTTTTAAAGATTTTATTTATTTATTTGACAGAGAGAGACACGAGAGGGAACACAAGCAGTGGGAGTGGGAGAGGGAGAAGCAGGCTCCCCATGGAGCAGGGAGTCCAATGCAGGGCTCAATCCCAGGACCTTGGGATCATGACCTGAGCTGAACGCAGACACTTACTGATCGAGCCACCCAGGTGCCCCTAAAAATATATTTTAAATCAAGAATATCACTTATATTTTATCTACTTGAATACTGGAGACAATAAAAAATGACATAAGTTAACAGTACAAAAGAATACGTTAGTTTGAAATAATTAAGTAAAAGAACAATCATGGAATAATTAGGATAACATCGTTAAAATCACTGTATAACATCGGTTTTCATAAAATAAAAGTAGCCAATATTGTAATCTAATCAACACTCAAAATATTTGAAAGTGGGTAGGCAATTAAAAAATTCATTCACCATCATCAAACTGACATACATATTTTTAAAAGTAGTAAGTTTCTTACTTCTCTAGCTATAGATCAGAGTACTTTTGAGTCTATTAATTCTTCTAAAGGGAATCCACGGTACAGTTAAAGTGAAGAAGGACTTGAGAACTGACTGCAATTTTCAGTGTATTCCTCAACCCACACTGAATAGACAGCCAATGAAGCTTGATGGACTATGGTCACAACGTTGGTCATAATAAATTAGTTGGCCCCAACCCATTATGCACAAAGTGAAAAATCTGAGAAGCCCAGGCTAAAAGTTAAAACTAGAGATAAAAACAAGATGGTGGCTTTGAACAAACGAATTCAGAGGTTCCTGAACAAGCAACTTACTAAGATAAAAAATATAAATTCAGAAAAAGCAAACATTAAACACAACAGTTATAATACAGACTTTAAGTGAACAATATCCAATGGGAAAAATGGCTGAACTTAGAGGAACAGGCCACCAAAAACCATATTCAAAGAAAAAAAGGCAGAACACTTTCTCTATTAATTAAAAAAAAAATCTCCTTTCAAACTCAGGAAGTTTACTTATTTAATTTTTAAAAAGATTTATTTATTTATTTGACACAGAGAAAGACAGAGAGGGAACACAAGCAGGGGGAGTGGGAGAGGGAGCAGCAGGCTCCTGGCTGAGCAGGGAGCCTGATGCAAGGCTCGATCCCAGGACCCTGGGATCACGACCTGAGCCTAAGGCAGACACTTAACAACTGAGCCACCCAGGCGCCCCATCAAACTCAGGATGTTTAGAAAACTCTAACTAAAACACAAAAAACCTGCACGATACATAATAATAAAATATTTGCCAAAATTTACAATGAGAAAATCCAAAAGCAGCAAAGAAAATTACTCACCACAATAAAACGTAAGAATGATAAGAGAAACAAGTTATAAAAGTTGTAGTTTTACATATAGAAGTATATATAAAGATAAAAAAAACACATAAAAGAAAAAGTTATATAGAATCCAGATAACATTGGGATGAAAGGTTCAAAGCACTCATAAGAAAATAAATGCCAAGAATATTCAATGGGGAAAACACCAGTCTCAGTCTTTTCAGCAAATGGTGTTAGGAAAACTGAAAAGATACCTGCAAAAAAATGAAACTGGACCACTTTTTTATACTATACACAAAAATAAACCGAAGAGATTAAAGACCTAGTGCAACACCTAAAACCACAGCATTTGTAGAACAAAAAACAGACATTAATTCACAGACGTCAGCCACAGAAATATTTTTCTAGGTACCTCTCTTGAGGCAAGGAAAACAATAGCGAAAGGAACTATTGGGACTTCAAGATAAAAAGCTTCTGCACAGCGAAGTAAACAGTCAACAAAACAATCTACAGGATGGGAGAAGATAATCTGCAAATGATATAAGTGACAAGTGGTTAGCATCCAAAATTTATAAACAACTCAATACCAAAATCCCAAATAGTCTGATATAAAAATGGACAGAGGACCCGGATAGACATTTTTTCAAAGAAGACATACAAATGGCCAACAAACACATAGAGGGATACTCAACATCATTCACCATCAGAGAAATACAAATCAAAACCACAATGAGGTACCATCTTATACCTGTCAAATGGCTAAAATCAAAAGACACAAAATAACTAAAAGGCATAGAGAAAAAGGAACTCTGGTAGACTGTTCGTAGGAATGTGAATTGGAGCAAATGCAGTGGAAAGAGTATGGAAGTTTTCCAAAAAATGAGAAACAGAAATACCATATTATTCAACAATTCCACTACGCAATGTGGGTAAACACTAATTCGAAAAAATATATGCTTCCCTGTCTTTACTGCAGTATTATTTACACAATAGCCAAATTATGGAAAGAATCAAAGAGTCTATCAATGGAAAGATAAAAACCACGTAGTATAAAATATACAATGGAAGAGTATTAATCATAAAAAGGATGAAATTTTGTCATTTGTAACGGCATGGAGGGTATTATGTTAAATGAAATAAATCAGGGGAAGAAATATTTTATGATTTACTTACATGTGGAATATAAAAAGCAAAATAAATGAATAAACAGAAATAGACTCAAATATAGAGAATAAAGTGGTAGTTGCCAGAAGGGAGAGCTGTATGAGGATGGGCAATATAAGTGAAGAGGATTAAGCAGTATAAACTTCTAGTTATAAAATACATCACAGGATGAAAAGGACAGCATAAGAAATACAGTAAAGAATACTGTATAACTATGCATGGTGACAGAAGGGAATTACACTTACTACGGTGAGCATGTCAAAAAAAATTATGAAAGCACTATGTCTGTACACTTGAAAGTAATATAACGTTATATGTGAACTATACATAATTCTTAAAAAAGCACACCAGTAAGACTAACTTGCCAGAACAGAAAACACCACCATAGCTAGATGAATTTACTGGTGAGCTTCTCCCAATATTTAAGGAAGAAATTATGCTAATGCTCTACAGTTTGCCCCAGGAAACAGAAGCAGAGGGAACATTTTATAACTATACTTAATGAGGCCAAGAAAATGACTACCCTAAAAACACTGAACATTATTAAGACATCACCAAAGATGTTACAAAAAGACAATACAAAAAAAGAGCATGTCTTATAAACACAGGTGCAAATGTCTTAAACAGGCATCTGAATCGGTGAAGAAGAAGTCAAACTCTCACTCTTTACAGATGACATGATACTTTAGGTGGAAAACCCAAAAAGACTTCACCCCAAAACTGCTAGAACTCACAAAGGAATTCAACAAAGTGGCAGGATATAAAAATGCACAGAAATCAGTTGCATTTCTCTACACCAACGAGACAGAAGAAAGAGAAATTAAGGAGTTGATCCCATTTAGAATTGCACACAAAACCGTAAGATACCTAGGAATAAATCTAATCAAAGGAGCACCTGGGTGGCTCAGTCCTTAAGCATCTGCCTTCGGCTCAGGTCATGATCCTGGGGTCCTGGCATCAAGCCCTGCCTGCATCGGGCTCCCTGCTCCATGGGAAGCCTGCTTCTCCCTCTCCCACTCCCCCTGCTTGTGTTCCTGCTCTCACCGTGTCTCTCTCTGTCAAATAAATAAATAAAATCTTTAAAAAAAAAAAAATCTAACCAAAGAGGCAAAGGATTTGTAGTCAGAGAACTACAAAATACTCACAAATGAAACTGGAAGGAAGACACAAAGAAATAGAAAATGGAAAAAAAACCATGCTCATGGATTGGAAAAACAAATACTGTGAAAATGTCTATGTTACCTAGAGCGATCTACACATTCAATGCAATCTCTATCAAAATACCATCAACTTTTTCAAAAAATGGAACAAATAACCCTAAAATTTATATGGAATCAGAAAAGACCCCGAATAGCCAGAGGAATGCTGAAAAAGAAAAGCAAGCTGGTGGCATCACAATTCCGGACTTCAACCTCTATTACAAAGCTGTAATTATCAAGACAGAATGGTACTGGCACAAAAACAGACACATGGATCAATGGAACAGAAGAGAAAGCCCAGAAATGGACCCTCAACTCTATGGTCAACTCATCTTCGACAAAGCAGGAAAGAATGTCCAATGGGAGAAAGACCGTCTCTTCAACAAATGGTGCTGGGAAAATCAGACAGCCTCATGCACAAGAATGAAACTGCACCATTTCCTCACACCACACACAAAAATAGACTCAACATGGATGAAAGACTTAAACGTGAGACAGGAATCCATCAAAATCCTTGAGGAGAACACAGGCAGCAACCTCTTCGACCTCAGCTGCAGCAACTTCTTCCTAGACACATCACCGGAGGCAAGGGAAGCAAGGCAAAAATGAACTACCGGGACTTCATCAAGATAAAAAACTTTTGGGGGTGCCTGGGTGGCTCAGTCAGTTAAGCATGTGCCTTCCGCTGAAGGCACGATCCCAGGGTCCTGGGATCAAGCCCCACATCGGGCCCAGGGTCCTGGGATCAAGCCCCACATCGGGCCCCCTGCTCAGCGGGAAGCCTGTTTCTCCCTCTCCCTGTCTTGCTATGTCTCTGTCTGTCAAATAAATAAATAAAATCTTAAAAAAAAAAAAAAGCTTTTGCACAGCAAAGTAAACAGTCAACAAAACCAAAAGACAACCGACAGAATGGGAGGAGATATTTGCAAATGACATATCAGATAAAGGGCTAGTACCCAAAACCTATAAAGAACTTATCAAACTCAACACCCAAGAACAAATAATCCAATCAAGAAATGGGCAGAAGACATGAACAGACATTTCTGCAAAGAAGACATCCAAGTGGCCAACAGACACATGAAAAAGTGCTCAACATCACTCGGCATCAGGGAAATCCAAATCAAAACCTCAATGAGATACCACCTCATACCAGTCAAAATGGCTAAAATTACCAACTCAGGAAACAACAGATGTTGGTAAGGATGTGAAGAAAGTGGAACCCTCCTACAGTGTTGGTGGGAATGTATGTTGGTGCAACCACTCTGGAAAACAGTGTGGAGGTTCCTCAAAAAGTTGAAAATAGAGCTACCCTACAACCCAGCAATTGCACTAATGGGGTATTTACCCTAAAGATACAAACGCAGTGATCCGAAGGGGTACGTGTACCCTAATGTTTATAGCAGCAACGTCCACAATAACCGAACTATGGAAAGAGCCCAGATATCTATCGACAGATGAATGGATTCCACACAATGGATTATGCAGCCATCAAAAAAATAATAAAGTCTTGCCATCTGCAGTGACATGGATCGAACTAGAGAGTATTACTTTAGGCGAAGTAAGTCAATCAGAGAAAGACAATCATGATCTCACTGATTTGTGGAATTTGAGAAACAAGGCAGAGGATCATAGGAGAAGAGAAGAAAAAATGAAACAAGACGAAACCAGAGAGGGAGACAAACCATAACAGGCTCTTAATCTCAGGAAACAAACTGAGGGTTGCTGGAGTGGAGGAGGGTGGGAGGGATGGGGTGGCTGGGTGATAAACACTGGGAAGGGTATGTACTATGGTGAGTGCTGTGAATTGTTTAAGGCTGATGAATCACTAATGTACCCCTGAAACAAGTAATACATTGTATGTTAATAAAAAATTTAAAAAATTAAAAAAATCCTCAACAAAATGTCAGCAACTAGAATCCAACTATGTATAAAAATAATTATATACCATGGCCAAGTGGGATTTATCCCAGGAATGCAGGCTGATTCAACATTAGGAAACCAATCATTGTAATCCATCACATTAAAAGACTGAAAAGGCAAAAACATATGAGTGTACAATTGATACAGAAAAAGCAAAAGCAAACACATGCATGGTAAAATGATTCCTCGTGAACATGGAATACTGAGGAACTTCCTCCACCTGGTAAGACTATCTACAAAAAGACCAGACTTGCATTATACCAAGAATGAAAAACCCAAAGCATTCCCTAAGATCAGGAACAAAGTATGGATGTTGCTACTCAGAACTCTTTCAACATCGTGCTAAAAGTCTAGCTAATGCAGTAAAGCAAGGATATAAAAGGGAAATCAATTAAAAATAAAGAAAGAAGGAGCACCTGGATGCTTTAGTCAGTTAAGCATCTGCCTTCAGCTCAGGTCATGATCCCAGGGTCTTGGGATGGAGCCCCACGTAAGGCTCCCTGCTCAGTGGGGAGCCCATTTCTCCCTCTCCCCCTTCTCTCCCCCCAACCCACATGCTCGCACTGCTCTCTAATAAATAAATAAAAAATCTTAAGGAGGGAGGGCCTCTCCTTGAAGGTTACCAAACTGCCTGTACAGAAAATTTAAAACTCAACAAAACCTCATGGATTTAGTAAACAATGTATTAAGGTTTCAAGATGCATGGTGATAATACACAAGTCACTTGCTTTCCTGTGCCAGCAATGAACAAATGGAATTTCAAACTAAAAACCAGTAATACCATTCACATTAATACTGCTCCCAAAATGAAGTACTTAGGGATAAAGCTAATAAAAACATGTGCAAGATCTGTATGAAGAAGAGAACATGATGAAAGAACCAAAATTGGAGAGATATTCCATATTCATAGTTTTTTCCTTTTTTTTTTAAAGTAATCACTGCACCCAAAGTGGGGCTTGAACTCACAACCCGAGATCAAGAGCTGATGTTCTACCAATTGAGCCATTTAGGCACTCCTCATAGATATTTTAAGATGTCAATTCTTACAGACTTCATCCACCGATTCAATGCATTCAAATAAAAATCTCAGCATTATTTTTCTGAATATTAACAAAGTGATTCTTAAGTATATATGGAAAAACAAAATATCCAAAATAGCCAACACAATTTTTCAGGGAAAAAACAAAGCTGGAGAACTGGACTACTTCATTTTAAGACTTAGTATAAAGCTATATTAATCAAGTAACTATGGTATGGACAAACTGACCAAGGGAACATGAGAGTCTAGAAATAGACTCACATAAATATAGTTAACTGCTCTTTGATAAACGAACAAAAACATTATTACAATGGAGCAGATACATTCTTTTCAATAAATGGTGCTGGAACAGACAGACATGTACATTAAAAAAAAAAAATGAGCCTTTACGCTGAACTTACACTCTTAAATTCCATGATTAACAGGGGAAAATCTAGATACCTCAGCCCTGGTGAAGACTTTTTCAATATAACTTGTAAGGCACAATCATGAAAGAATTGGTATGCTAGACTTCCATTAAAATTAAAAACTTCTGCTCTCTAAAAGGCACTGTCAGAGAATAAGAGAAGCAGGAACTGGGTGAAAATACTTACAATACTGACATGTGATTAAGGACTATTAGCTACAAAAGGAAAATAAAACATACTAACACCTAAAAATAAGAAACTAACCCAACTGAAAAATGGGCAAAAGATCTGAATACATTCCTCACCAAGTTAATATACATGGCATGAGAAGATGCTCCAAAATGCATTAGAGAATTATACAATTAAAACAAATGAGATACCACCGTATCCCTATTAGAATTACTAAAGTCCAAAACTATGAAGGCCATAAACCCAATTGTCCCTCTAAATTTTGTATGTTTAAAGTTAATCCACAATATCATGGCATCTGGATATAGGATCTTTAGGAAATGATTAGGTAGTACCTTCAAATAAGAGATTAGTAGTGCCCTTTTTATAAAAAAGACCCCAGAGTCCTGGGATCGAGCTCCACATTGGGCTCCCTGCTCAGTCTCTAATGGAAGATATACTATGTACCTTGATACTGAATTTTCCAGCCTCCATAACTGTGAGAAAGAAATTTGTTTATAAACTACCCAATGTATGGTACCTTGTTTTTATTTGCCCACACTAAAAACTTTCATGTTTAAATATGGACCATCAAATTCTGGTAAAAGCTAGAAGGAAAAGAAGACTCAGTCATTACAAGTGGAAATGCAAAATGGTCCCAATGTTTTACAAGATAATTTTTCAGTTTTCTACAAAACTAAACATTCTGTTATGAGGAGCAATCATGCTTCAGGTTTTCACCCCAAGTTGAAAACTTATGTCCATACAAACTGCATATAATGTTTATAGTAGTTTTATTCATACTTGCAAAAACGTACAAATAACCAAGTCCTCTGGTAAGTGAATGGATAACTAAACTCTGGGAAATTCAAACTATGGAATATGACTCAGTGATGAAAAACAAAATGACTATCATGTCAAAGAAAGACAAGTAAAAACCTAAAAGGCATAACAGCAAGTGAAAGAAGCCATTTGGAAAAGGAAAACAACATACTGTACTTATTTCAGCTATATGACCTTCTGTAAAAAGCAACAATATAGAGATCATAAAAGATACCGTAAAGGTTAATACAGAGATCATAAGATACTGTAAAGGTTAATGTATGTCATTACCAATTTGTCAGGACTGATAAAATATATAATATGAAGAAAAAAATCAATGTAATTTATGGCATTTAGTTAATAACAGTGTATTAGTAATACCTTATCTGCAATTATTGTGCCACATTACTACAAGGTATGAGGGATGGGGAACCAAAGGGTGGAGTAATTTTGGAAACTTTTAGTACACTCTGCCCATTTTTTATAAACTTAGAAGTGCTCTACAATGTAGTCTTTTAATTAATACTTTTGTAAAATTTAACACTTAAAATTCTCATACAGTTATGAATTATTTAAAATTAATTTTATAGATAAAATTATTCATTAAATTTTATTTATTTTTCTTCTCAAAATATACACAAGCCAGAGAAAAATTATTTAAGAGCAAACAAAGCAGCTAATCTTTTACCTGAGTGGAGTTAGACAGCTGTTTTCTCCATGGCTCTTCTGTGCTGCTGGTCAGGTTTGTGCAGTTATGAGGTAGAGTGAGTATGTTTTGCTGTAGGTAAGGCACATTTCCATTACTTCCACTTCCTGTTACATAATTTTTGCCTACCAAAATAGTGTCTGTACTCCCTAGTGATTCTGATGTGCCAAAAGGAGCACAGCCTCCAGCAAATGGTCCACTGGACAAAGGCTTTTCAAAACAAGCAGAGCGAACTTCAGGTTGAGAGACACTAGGTTCTCTAGGCAGAGTAGAATGTGGTTGCTGGCTAGAGATAAAGTTTGTAGGCAGTGATGAGTTAGCTATTGGCCCATTAGGAATTCCAGTAGTTTGTCCTGTCTGTCCCATCTTCAAAAACAAAGAAGAAAACTTGCTTGTGTGACTTTGAAAATGTGTAACTGATACATCCCTTAATATTAGTATAATATTTAATATCTCTAAGTTAAAAAACATACATTTCAAAAATGAAACATGGGTAAAGCAAAAATCTTTTTCATTATATACTTAAAGAAAATTCTTTAGTGTTATAAGGGCAAAAGAAAGCATCTTAAAATAATCAATGAGTCAGTAAACTATAGGCCTTGTTTTATATTATCAAGTAGGAGATTTCAAATTTCCATTCTATTATATTTATGCCAAATCCTTGATAACAAACACTCCTTAAAAGCATCTCCACCTCAAGATGGGATACTTTAATTCTAAAATAATAAAATAAGTCCACAGTACATATCTGAAGTAGTACCCCCCCCAAAAAGAAAAAAGGAAAACATGAAGTGTTTTCTTCTAATTTATGGATATTAAAAAAAAATGTGCCCATTTGTAGTATTTAATGCTTAGACATATAATTCTGTGTTTTGTTTTAAAGTATGCTCCAAGCCCAGCCTGAGGCCCAACTCCAGGCTCGAACTCACCACCCTAAGATCAAGACCTGAGCCGAGATCAAGTAAGATGCTTAACTGACTGAACCACCCAGGCACACCCAGAAATAGAAATTCTATTAAATATGTGTAGGAAGTAGAAATGACGATTAATATACTCTCAAATGATACTGTACTCAGGAAAAATATTTACCATTATAATAAATATTACAATAAAAGTAATATACATACTTGTTGCATTAAGACAAACTGACTTTCCAACTGTTCAAGGATCAGTTTCTGTGCTGCATTTAAATTATCTCTATTTGCACGCAACTGTTCCAAGTGCTAGAAAAATAAAAAAGAACACAAAGATAAACTTAAGAAACAGGAGCCTGTCAGGCAACCTGTCACTGAAAAGGGACCATAAACTCAGAACCTCTGTGTAGTCAAATGTTGTGATTTCTAACCTCAAGTAATCAATTCCAAAATGCAGTCTTTCCAAAACTCTAAGAAAGGAAGATTAAAAACAAAAGTTCGGGACACCTGGGTGGCTCAGTTAGACGTCTGCCTTCAGCTCAGGGCATGATCCCAGGGTCCTGGGATTGAGTCCCTTATCAGGCTCCCTGCTCAGCAAGGAGCCTGCTTCTCCCTCTGTCTGCCACTCCCCCTCTTTGTGTGCATGCTCGCTCACTCTCTTGCCAACAAATAAATAAAATCTTTAAAGAAAAAATTAAGGGGCGCCTGGGTGGCTCAGTTGGTTGGGCGACTGCCTTCGGCTCAGGTTGTGATCCTGGAGTCCTGGGATTGAATTCTGAGTCAGACTCCCTGCTTGGCGGGGAGTCTGCTTCTCTCTCTGACCCTCCCTCTCATGCTCTCTCTTTCATTCTAATAAATAAATAAAATCTTTTAAAAAAAATTTAAAAAATTTAAAAAAAAGTTCATCGGAAGCTATTTATATAACAAAAATGTGTTATAACAAAAGTGCTTAAAAGCATCATTGCTGGTAATAGAAACAATGGAAATGACCTAGAAAGTCCAACAATAGGAATCTGGTTAAAGAATGGGTGGCCTCCATGAAGTTGTAAAACACTTTATACCCATAAAAAAACAATGAAGCAATACATAAACATGAAAAGGTTTTGAAGATATATCTGTAAAGGAAACAAATACCAAGGTTCTGAATGTGTGTGTGTGTGTGTGTGTGTGTGTGTGTGTGTGTATGATTTGTTTAAAAGAATACAAAAAAGGGGTGCCTAGGGGTGGCTCTGGTCATGATCCCAGGGTCATGGGATCGAGCCCCATATCCGGCTCCCCACTTTGCCCCACCCCTCATCTCCCTTGCTCCTGTTTGTGCGCACTCTCTCTCTCAAATAAATAAATAAAATCTTAAAAAAAAAAAAAGGAAAACAAAAAGGAATCTATGAAACAAGAATATATTTTGTACATGTAAAACGTATTTCTAGAAAAAAAGGCAAAAGCAGCAATCAACATTAGTTATTTGTAGGAAAAGGAAATTAAGTGGCTAACCTAAGGAACAAGAATAATCCTTTAACCTGTATACCCTATATTTTCTAATAACTCTTGCATTTCACACACGCAAACGTGTTACTTCTTTTAAAAAAAGGAATAAAATGAATTATGATCTGTTACTCTAAAAGATGTGGGCTCCTTATATACTTCTCTAATTAATTTAGTTTACTGCCATTCTATTTTAAGAATTAATGCCTAAAAAGGTTAAAGCTTATTACCTCTTGCTTTAAAATAGGGGGGAAAATATGTCAAAAGGAGATTTCAAACCACAGGTATATGGTCAATTAATCTTTGACAAAGGAGACAAAATATCCAATGGGGAAAAAAACTAACTTCAAAGATGCTGTTGGGAAAACTGCACAGCCACATGCAAAAGAATGAAACTAGACCACTTTCTAACACCACACACAAAAATAAACTCAAAATGGATTAAAGTCCTAAATGTGAGACCTGAAACTATAAAAATCCTAGAAGAGCACAGACAGTAACCCTTTTTCTCTTGAAGATTTTCTTCTTTAGACATAGAGAGCACATGTGTAGCAGGGAGAGGCAGTGGAAGAGGGAGAGAGTCTGAAGCGGATTCTGCACTGAGCGCAGAGTCCGGTACAGGGCTCGAACCCACAACCCTAAGATCATAACCTGAGCTGAAAAGAAGAGTTGAACACCCAACCAACTGTACCACCCAGGCACCCCAGACAATAACCCATTGATATGGGCCATAGCAGCTTAATGGGTATGTCTCATGAGGCAAGGAAAATGAAAGTAAAAATGAACTACAGGGACTTCATCAGGATAAAACGCTCCTGCACATTGAAGGAAACAATCAACAAAACTAAAAGGCAAGGGCTACCAAATGGGAGAAGGTATTTGAAAATGAGATACCCAATAAAGGGACAGTATCCAAAATGTATAAAGAACTTATGAAACTCAACCCCCAAAAAACAAAAAAATCCAATCAATAAATGGGTGGGAGACACGAACATACATTTCTCCAAGGATATCCAGATGGCCAAAAGAAACGTGAAAAGAAGTTCAACATCACTCATGATCAGAGAAATACAAATTAAAACCACGAGATAATATCACACAGCTGCTGGGATGCTAAAATCAAAAGCACAAGAAAACAAGTATTGGGGAGGATGTAGACAAAAAGGAAGAGTCCTATATCACCCAGGTGCAGCTACACTGAAAAACTTTATGGAAGTTTGTCAAATAGTTAAAAATAAAACTACCGTACAATTCAGCAGTCATACTACTGGGTATTTACCCAAAGAATACAAAAACATTAATTCAAAGGGATACAAAAATCCCTATTTTTATAGCAGCATTATTTACAATAGCAACAATATAGAAGTAGATCAACTGTCCATCAACCGATGAATGGATACAGAAGATGTGGTACACACACAATGGAATTTGGCCATAAAAAAACAAAGAAATTTTGCCATTTGCAACAACATGGATGGAGCTAGAGACTACAAGACTAAGTGAAATAAGTCAGTCAGAGAAAGACAAGTATCGTAAGATTTTACTCACAGGTGGAATTTAATAAAGAAAACAAATGAGCAAAGGGAGGAAAAAATAAGAAAAGTTAAGAAAGACTTTATTTTTTTTAAAGATTTTATTTATTCATTTGAGAGACAGAGAGAGAGCATGAGCAGGGGGAGACAGAGGGAGGGAGAAGCAGGCTCCCCGCTGAGCAAGAGCCTGATGTGGGACTTGATTCCAGGACTGTGGGATCATGTCCTGAGCCGAAGGCAGACGCTTAACCATCTGAGACACCCAGGTGCCCCAAAAAAGACTTTTAATTATAAACTAACTGATAATTACCAGTAAGGGAATGAGTTAAATAGACGGAGATTAAAGTTTGCACTTATGATGAGCACAGGGTGATTTATGGAATTGCTTAGTCTCTACATTATACACCTGAAACTATGTATGTTAAAACTACATGGAATTTTTTTAAAAAAATAAAAAAAGAATTATTTCATACCTGTAATTTCTGTGGTGTCAAATACCATGAATGAACTTGCTGTTGTCCTGGAATAAGTGGAACAGTTCTATTCCAGTTCTCAGAACTATTCTGAGGAAAATTTATTTAAAAAAATTAAGGAATATTTGGTTAAATTCATACACTATTAGTGAGACATCAAATGACTAATTGGAACATTTACACAGATATAGGACTTATCTATTTAAATTATTTAAAAGATAACTTAAAATGTACAATCAATTTGGAAGCTTTCTAATTTGAAACATACACTGTTCTCTAACTCCCTCTAAAAAGCTACTTATGTAAATCATGTCTCAAAGAGCTAACAAGCTGTCCCCATCAGGGAGGATATTAAGTGTGTTAAGTTTATAAAAGCAAGAAATGAATAATATAACTTGTTCTAGTATCTATCACTACCTTCTAAATTTAAATGATGCTTACATAATTGGTATGGAAAATGCTGTTTAGATAAACAGCAAAACCGTGAAAGTCTTTCATTCCCTGATATACACAAGTTGAAAATACATGACAGCAAAAATTTCAGAAAACAGAGAGCTTCATTTTTGATTGGGATTTTCCATTTCTCTAAAATACACACACACACACACACACACACACACACACACACACACAAAACACACACACACATACCTTTGTTGGACTAGATGTTCTTTTCTTCTTGGCAGGACTGGATGGGCCATCTACTTGGCTAGAAGTAATCATATGTACTGGCAAGGATTGCTGTGAAAGTGGTATTTGACTGAGGCCTAATACAGGTTCGGTATTTGAATGATGAGCTTTGTAAGCCTATGGATCACAGAAGTAAGACAAAAATATGGTTCTATATATTCATAATTCATTCCTTCAAATTATAAAAATTTACAAGCTGCATACTTTTCAAAGTTATGTGGATATCATGGATAGTGATAAAAATTAAACTGAATGAATCATTAATGGAGGAATGTGTACCTTCTTTTGAAGAACTTTTATTTTTAATATACCACTGTGTAACAGTGCCTTTAAAAAAAAACCCTTTTGAATTTATGAGAAAATATACAAGTTTTGAAATTGGTACCCCAAGTTTCTTCCCATTTCAGAGGAAATTTTATTTTTACTTTATAAAATTTATTTATTTTTTTAGTCATCTCTGTACCCAATGTGGGGCTGGAACTCATGGACCCAAGATCAAAAGTCACATGCTCTTCTGACTGAGCCAGCCAAGTGCCCCAAACAAGTTTTATTTTGATCTAAAATCCCTTACAATTAAATGTGAAGACTTTTATTTAAAAAAAAAAAAAAAGCCAATCTTGTACTTAGTAATATAAG
Source organism: Eumetopias jubatus (assembly GCF_037043125.1). NCBI lineage: Eukaryota > Metazoa > Chordata > Mammalia > Carnivora > Otariidae > Eumetopias > Eumetopias jubatus. Next base: position 2,785,541 of record NW_028274829.1, on the reverse strand, counting down.
TTTGATCACTACAGATTGGAAAGAACCCTTAAAGCTGGGCACCTACAGAAGATAACCCAACTTCTCACCTGCTGTGCTGTGTTCATGGCACCCTGCCTGGAGGTAAGCTCTGCAGGTATTGGTAGGCTCCACGCCTCCTCAATACTAGGAAGTAATTTAGTTTTATTCTGTAGACTACCTTGTGGAAGGTTACACAACTGAGCCTAGGAAAAATTATGTAAAAAGCAAATTTAACACAGGCCTACTTGAGTAAGAGCAAGTCCACTAAATCTTCCTCAATGTTACAGGTATTTATTTCTTAAAGAAAATAGAATCTAAATTTGGGGGGTTTGATATATGCTGCATATAAAGAGGACAACTAGAATATACTTGTGTGAGTCAGAACAAAGCTATTTTCTCTTTTTCAGAAACCTCACAGGTCTCATGAAATTTCAATCAAGAGTGGAAAAGAATGTTTGTGTTCTTTTCTCTAAAATGCTATAACTTAAAAATGTAGATACAGCACACAAAAAATCATGCAAATTAATGTGTATCAACAAAGTAAATGTGCAAAAGAACACTGTAAATACTGCATCTTTTACTTTAAATGAAAAGTAAAATACCACAAAATATTAAAAATTATGAACAAACTTACTGACATGAAAACAAAAGCCACCCTCCTCATGACAGTTATCATACGGGAAAGTTTTTTAAAATAAAATTTCAATTTTTTACCTGTAAAAATTTTATTCTTCCGGCAAGTGTAGAGCTATTATTACAACTTTTGCTTCTAGTTGCATTTAAGTAGCATTTAATGGCATCCTGAGGTTGGTTGCAGGATTCATAGAGAGTGCCTAAGTCCATCCAGGCTGCTGCATGCCCATGATCCAATTGTACAGCACAAATATAAGCCTGTAAAGCATCCATAGGTTGATTTTGCTGCTGATAGAGCACACTAAAAAGAGAAAGAATAAGTTGTCTGAAACAGAGTACAATAGTAATACACAGTATATTACAGGTGTAATATGTAATGATAAATTACATATTTATATGAACTTGTGTATCTATGAAAATACTATTAACTCAATATAAAGAAGGCTTACCCTATTGAACACCATGTATCTGCACTTGCTTCTGATTTATCAATAGATTGCCTGTATGATATAAAGGCATCCTGAACTTTCCCAATACTTGAATAACACCTGAAAGGGAGGAAAGAATGGGTATGGGTATAAAGAAACAGGTACAAGTATACATATATATAAAGTATTCCATTAATATTTAAGTTAACTATATTTATTTACCAAAATAATGTAAATAGAAAAAAAGAAACCTAAAAAGCTACTATATATGCATGTATGCATACATGCTTACATATACAAAAATATATAATCTACCTTGTAATTTGCTGTTAAATGAACTTTCTCTCTTGTTAAGTGTTAACACATGTTATATTAATGAATTCTACTGAAATTATTACCAAATTTGGTAGGACTTGGTAGGATTAAGCACACAGGTCTCAATTTATATGCAGTTTGTATTCAGGTTTCCTCTAGACCAGGAATAAAGGTATAAAACAAAAAAAACTAAATGATAATAACCTACATTTTTCTTTATAAACTTACGATACTCAGAACAAACATTCCTTAATTCATGAAAATTTCAAAAGTGAGATATAGTTCCTAAGAAACTGAATGTGAAAAAGAGCATAAACCATCTTAAATATCCAATTTAATAGGTATTTTATTTATTTTTTTAAACAAATTAATCGGGGCTTGAACTCACGACCCTGAGCTGAAATCAAGAGTCAGACGCTTAAACTGATTTAGCCACCTAGGCACTCCTAAACTTACGTATTTTAAATAACTTACATTTTAATCCTATTTTTAAAAAAACCAGTTATATTAAGAAATATTAAAAGCAAAGGACAGTATATGCTGACTTTATCAATTAACCAAAACAAAACAAAAACAAAAAAACCACAAAACTTACATAAAATGAATTGAAGAAAGACTGTCCTATAGGTTAGCTATTAGAAAAGGAAACCTTTACTATAGAAATCACAGCCAAGAGGTTTTGTTTTTAAATTTGTTTCTTAAGACAAAGAAATTATTTGATTATGTATTTCCAGGGAACTTTGTATAATTTTACTTCTTATGGCATTGGAGGATAAAAAAGAGCAAGAAAAGTTTTAATACCTTTAATTGTACAGCCACTCTAAGTTGAGCACTACTATTACTGATCCAAATTTTACTAACTCATGTAATCCAAATGGTTGGGAACCACAGATGACAGTAGAAAAGATGATAAAAGTCATTTCATATAAACAAAAGTTACTCAGTCTACAAATGGAAAATTTAAATCCAAGTGTGATCAACTTGAGTTTGTCTTTCTAAAAAGGGAAGGGTCATGACAAAAACACTTTACAGAAACATTAATCTTGTAACAATGTGTAAACTGAAAAATTAGAGACAATGAAAATAAATTTGGGACAAAAAAAACCATAGGGCTGGTACACACAGGTGAGCCAGAATTACAGTGGAAATCATGAAAACTGTGTAAAAAGAATAACACCAAATGACTGATAAAGACTCCGTGACTTCAGTATATACTAAAGGAGATATAACTGTTTGTAAAATTTACTCAATGTAAAAAGGTAAGTTACTGTGAAAAAGAATAAAGTAGCTGGTTTGAGAAAGAACATGATAAATTTATTTACATTTAAAAAAGATTTTTTATTTATTTGAGAGAGATAGGGAGGGAGAGAGCATGAGCAGGGGGCAGAAGGAGAAGCAGGCTCTACTGAGCAAGGAGCCTGATATGGGGATCATGACCTGAGCCAAAGGCAGATGCTTAACCAACTGAGCCACCCAAGTGCCCCAATAAATGAGCTTTTAAAAGATGTTTTGGTGTTCAGGAAACACAAGTGGGTATGAAACAAGTTCAGAACCTTAAGAGTTACACATCTTAATCTGCAATTCACCCATATGAAAGAGAGGGTTAAGAACACAGGATACATATAAGTGAGGGAAAAATAAACCTAAAGTATGACTAACTTGTGGGTTAAGAAAGAGAAGAAAAACCAGTAAAGGAAACAGAGAAAGCGATGTTAGAGAGCACAGAGAACCTGTGTTGGACAGAGAAGTAACAAGAGAGTTAGCAGTAATTGGAAACAGGGACAGACATCAGAAAAATATTTATTTTTAAAGATTTTATTTATTTATTTGACAGAGACACAGAGAGGGAACACAAGCAGGGGAAGTGGGGGAGGGAGAAGCAGGCTTCCTGCAGAGCAGGGAGCTCAATGAGGGGCTCGATCCCAGGACCCTGGGATCGTGACCCTGAGCTGAAGGCAGACGCTTAACGACTGACCACCCAGGCACCCAGAAAAAAATATATATATTTTTAAACAAAACCAAATTTCAGATTATCTGACACATTCACCTAAATGCCAGAAGAAATTAGTAATTTCGGAAATCTGCATTTTCACATCCCCATTTTTCAAAGTCAAAAGAGAATGTCAACAATGTGCCCAAGTACTAATGTCTGAGTCCAATCACCAAGAACTGTTCCCCCTAATACAACTTAAGGCAGTTCCATTAAGGCAGGCTGACCTCTAATATAAGCAGCTCCAAGTAAACTTGAGTTCCAGCTTTCTGTGACATTTACTAGCCTTAAGGAAACCAGTTTACTTCTCTGGACTTCCCCCACGTGTAAAATGAGAGGATGAGGGGCGCCTGAGTGGCTCAGATGGTTAAGCGTCTGCCTTCGGCTCGGGTCATGATCCCAGGGTCCTGGGATCGAGTCCCGCATCGGGCTCCCTGCTCCTTGGGAGCCTGCTTCTCCCTCTGCTTCTCTCTCTCTCTCTGTCTCTCATGAATAAATAAATAAAATCTTTAAAAAAAAAAAAATGAGAGGATGAACAAAGCTGGCTGTCTGATCACTCCCAACTCTTCAAACAGTTCTGTTACTATGGGAGACTGTTAACAGAGCCTTTTACCAGCGTGAGTATAACTGTAGTACCATACAACCATCTCACTTTTTTTTTTCTTTAGGTTGTATTTTTATTTACTTGAGAGAGAGAAAGAGTGCACAGGCATGGAGAGCTGCAGAGGAAGAGGGAGAGGCAGGCTCCCTGCTGAGCAGGGAGTCTGATTCAGGGCTAGATTCCTGGATCCCAGAATCATGACCAGAGGCGGGAAAGGCAGACACTTAACCAAAAGATCCATGCAGGCCCCACCATCTCACTTTTATATACATTTGCCAAGCAACAAGCAACAATATGCAACATAGCCTTGAATACAGAGGTTAACAAATAAAAGTCTCTGAAATATTAGTGTCATCAAATCCCTATAAATTTTACTAACAATGAGATCCTCATTCACAAGCTTTAATGAATTTAAAATACAAATTTTCACAAATTTAATTTTCTGTAGCAATAAAGCCAATTAAAAGTAATACATGAGTAGACAGTAGGTGAGTGCAAAAGAAGCAAAATCATAGAAATCATAGAAAAAAATTAACAGATTAAAAATAATTACTATCTAAAATGATAATTCTGAGCCCAAAAAAGATTAATATCATCTATTTGAGAAGTCAAGAAAATGTTCTGTACATTGAGCTAATTTTATCCAAAAAGTTAAAAATAAAGCCCATGCCAATGTTTAATAATCAGGTATCTATCGGTAAAGCCCTCTGTGGAATACCATTCTCAAAGAGATGGAAAGGTATATCATTATTTAAGTGCTAGTTTTATTTATTTATTTATTTATAAAGATTTTATTCATTTATTTGACAGAGAGAGACATAGCGAGAGAGTAATCACAAGCAGGGGGAGTGGGAGAGGGAGAAGCAGGCTTCCCGCGGAGCCGGGAGCCCGATGTGGGGCTTAATCCCAGGACCCTGGGATCATGACCTGAGCCGAAGGCAGACGCTTAATGACTGAGCCACTCAGGCGCCCTTAAGTACTAGTTTTAAACATATTTCATTATAAACTGTTTATATTTGTCTGTAATTAAAGAATAATAATTCCTTATATTAAAAAGGTATGCACAGTGCATATTATGCTACAAATTCTTATCTTGTATCAAATAGTATTCATACTCCTAGAATTTAGAGGAGTAAGAGTACTAATCCATAAAACAATAGAGGTCAAATTTTATAGCTCTCCCTTTTTATAGTAGTAAGCCTCTTTTATATAACTCTTAATTACGGCCCTCATTATGCAAAACTAACTATAATAACTTAGCTCCAAATCCGAATTCTAGTTAATTCACTGATTTATTAAATAGACATTTTGTTCAACATACAATGCTAGGTAATGGAGAGAGAAAACATTCAGCTTCTTCCTGAGAACTTTAGTGGATGAGAGAGACTAAGTTTGGATTTACAAGTTCTATATTACAAACAACTCAAACTAGACTCTTCTGTAAGTCCAGGGGAGACTAGAAAAAAGTATAATAAAAGTAGTTAACTAATCAGTTAACTGTTATTATACACAATAGATAATGAAAAATTTTAAAATAACTAACCTAACAATAATCTCCCTCAAATATATACTTTACCAAATAAAAAAATTATACATTAATTTTAAAATTATTCATTATACAAAAACTAAAGTTGACACAAAAACTAAATTTGAATTAGACTTCATGACAAAGTTTCTCAAAATAAAGTATTCCTTGTAAAAAAGAATCAGATGAGGGGCGCCTCGATGGCACAGTTAGTTAAGCTTCTGCCTTCAGCTCAGGTCATGATCCTGGAAACCCAGGATCGAGCTCCACATCAGGATCCCTGCTCAGCAGCCTCCTTCCTTTCCCTCTGCCCCTCCCCATCACTTCTGTGCTCACTCATTCTCTTAAATAAACAAAGTCTTTTTATTTTTTTGTTTTACTTTTTATGTTTATTTATTTGACAGAGTTAGCACAAGCAAGAAGAACAGCAGGAAGAGGGAGAAGGAGGCAGAGAGAGAGGGAGAACATTGGGCTCGATGCCAGGGTTCTGGGATCATGACCTGAGCCAAAGACAGATGGTTAACCAACTGAGCCACCCAAGTGCCCAATAAATGAAATCTAAAAAAAAATCTAAAAAAAAAGAAAAAGAAAGAAAGAGAGAAAGAGAGAGTCAGGTGAAATTTACAATTAAATCAAAGAAAGACAATTAAGTTTATAACTTGGAAAAAACGAACCTGACAGATCTAATATTTTCATTTATGTGAAATGAAAACTGAGATTTCAAACTATTCAAATGAACTTTACCATAGGTCATCAGTGACAATAAAAATGAATTGTTAAATACATTAAAAATTATAGAAATTACAGAGGGAACAAAGTTTAAATACTGAATTGAAAAACAGTATTAGTGACTAATATCTGATGTCTCTTGAAAACTGTTCAGTACTTCAAAAACCAGCAATAATGTAAGTACCATGAAGACAAGGTAAAAATAATAACTCATGAGGAAAATCAAAATTTCTCACTAAAAGCACCAAATACAGAGTAATCCAGTTTTACCTATCAAGAATCTGTTATCATGTATTTATAATAAAAAGCAGATATTGTATAAACTAGCATTTCAGACTATAAATTAACTCTATGCAGCATAATCCAAGTGATTGGCCTCACCTCCCAAGGAAATACCAAGACTGGCCAGAATTAGGATCTGCCTCCAAAGACCTTTGGAGATACTGAATTGCGTAGCTTTCCTTGGTGGCTTTGTCTCCCAGTAGATCCACATTATGATGCATCCATCCTATAATTAAAAAATTGTAGGCATTTACCCATGATTCAACCATTTTCCACCATTAAGAATATCATGAAGAACATAAATAAAATATCCTCTCCATACATTTCCTCATTTTGTTTCAAACTTCCCCCAAATTTAAAACTACCAGAGATACCTACAGGAAAGTCTACCTCACCCAAAAAGGTAAAATCAATGCTATTGAAGGCTCATAAAGAACTGAGAGAAATTTAAATTATTTTGGGCAATGCACTGACACTTATTAAATTAGCAGCCATGGATTTTCCTTTTCCAAATTTAATTGAAAAAAACTGCAACCTATAAACCAAAAATACAAAGATGATTAATTTACTTTTCTTTTGAAGGTTAAAACAACTAGCAAGCTAATGTTGATTTCTAAGGAATAAAACCTTACATAATCAAAAAGATAAATCAGATAAATAATTTTTAAAAACCTTACAGAAGGCTCTATACCTTACTGATACTGGTTATTTTCATTAACATTCTAAATATAATATTTGACCAAGAACAAAAACAATAAAAACTCTCCAAGGCTTATGGAAAACTAATGAAAAACAGTTTTAAAGAGCAGTAAGAGCAGTACAGAGTGCCTGTTTAATAAACAGGTTTAGAATTATAGGTACAGAGACAATGGAAAAACTGGAACATGATAAAATATGTTAAATTTACACTTAAGACAAATAGAAACCAGTGTTTCAGCTGTGAGTCAACTGAAGTGTATAAACTTACCTTTGTGAAAATACCACTAAGGTAAAACTATGCTTAACTGTTTTTGACATAGATAAAATGATATGATGACATTTAAAGACATACATATCATCAACAAACTTCATTAAAATTTAGAATTATTTGCTCAAAACCAAATAGAAAGTGAAGAGAAATACAAACTCCAACCAAAATATATAGATATGATGAATAACTTAACAATATGAATTACTAGGGAATATTCCCTAGTACCCTCTAAGAAAGAACAATGTTAACTTTACATTAAACATTAGATTTTCTTATGAAAAGCAAAGAATTTTAAGAAATGCTATAGAACATACAGAGTGAAATATTCTGTAATTTTTAGGTGCAACAGATCCACTAATTCATTTTGTAAATGAGCCTGTGAAAAGAAGCTCAATCTGTGGCTGTGTGCAAGATGTCAATTTAATTAACTTCATCAAGTGCTATGCACATGGACATACTCAAACTTACTCCAGATCAAGTACAAGAGGATAATACTGAGTTTAAAAAGACTAGTTGCATTGAAGCAGTGTAGTTAGATGGATTTTTTGAGATGGACTGGTTAGATGGTGGATATAAATCAATTCTGGACAAAAGAAGAAAAGGAATAATACAGAGAACATTTAATATATATTTTAAATGAAATCTCAAAACAATACACATTATCATTAATCTTAACACATAATTTCAAATAAAAAGTGACTGTTAAGGCAGAAGAGTTCCAACTGCACCCACCAACCACCCCAGCATTTGTAATTAATACAATCTATATTAGAAAATAAATTTTTTATATACCTAACTGTTGTAAAACAATAGCTTTTACTTGTGCAGGTAGGTTTTCTGTCTGTAACAGTTGTTCATAGGCTTCTTTTGCAGAATGATATTTCCTCTAAAGTAGAAAAGAAGTCAAAGAAAAATAAAAGGATAAATCTTTAAATAAAAATATTTTAATAAGGAATTGATGACATGATTTAATTAACTTTTCAAGTAATGAAACAGTAAGAACACTAAAATGTACACTATAAAGAGTTAATAGTATATGGATTTAGATAATATAAAGTTTCTACAATGAAAAACATAATTGAATGTACAAAGTGAATTATTAATGGATTATTTCTTCAACCCTGGACAGCTATGCTGCAGAATAACTGAAGTTGGTAAAATTAACCTTCCATATAACAGGGTGTCAACAAAATATGACATATAAAAAATCTGCTATATCCCAAAAGTTACAAATAGAGTAACTACAACCTTAGACATTATAACAACATTCACAAAGCTGTACAAGTATTACACTAGCAAATGTATAACTGAGAAGACTTTCAAAGATACAATGTAGGAAGCAAATAGATTTAAGTGCTTCTGTGTTTTGCAGTCTAAAACAAGAGGAAAGTAGGTAATGTTTTCACCTTACAAAAATACATTTCTCTTGTAGAAAATACTGTTGAAAAATACTTATACAGAAATACATTACTAAAGACCTAACCACAGACATACCACAGTTATGATCCAAACAATGCTAATGATATTTAAGGTATAGGCAAATTTCTAAGCGAGTCCACTGCCCACGGTTCTCCCCAAAAAGTACTAATAAGACTACAACCTATTACTATTGCTGTGTTAATGTTTAATACAGCTCCTTCATAACAGGAAAAACAGAAAACTTCAAAGCATTACCTTTTAAAAAAATTTAAATTCAGTTAATTAACATATAATGTATATTAGTTTCAGACGTAGAGTTCAGAGATTCATCAAAGCATTATCTTTTTAATGAACTTGGAAAAGCAATTAGTCATTTTGGAAGCATAATAACAAAAGGGTAAAAATGTCATTTCAATGATATTTCTTTAAATGAGCAGAGTAACATGATTGATTCAAATAAAAGTATACGTTGGAGCTAATAATTTTGAGCTTTTTCGCTAACCAAATGTGACAAAAACAATAATCTCAGGAAAGAAAAAAAACTTTTCATTTCTATCATATGTGTATGTACAGAAATATAAACACATGATAATTTAAATAGACACCAACTCCACGTCCACAAAGATGCCCATACATTAAGGATAAACACTTCCGTACATATAACCAAGGTCAAATTTATCAAGTTACAGGATACAGAATTAATCAAGTATCAGCTGTATATTATGCACCAGGTAAAGAATAATCCAAAATTGAAATTCAGAAAACAATTCTACAAAAAACAGCAGAAAAAAAATATTTTGAATAAATTTACCGAGACTATAAAAGACTTGTGTAAAATATTTTTTTCCATTTATCTGTCAAAGAGTATTATCCATTCAGCTGTCAATAGCTGTTTCCCATCTTGACTATTATGAATAGTGCTTTTTTTTTTTAAAGATTTTATTTATCCATTCATGAGAGACAGAGGGAGGGAGGGAGAGAGAGAGAGAAGCAGAGGGAAAAGCAGGCTCCCAAGGAGCAGGGAGCCCAATGCGGGACTTGATCCCAGGACCCTGGGATCATGACCTGAGCCGAAGGCAGATGCTTAACCATCTGAGCCACCCAGGCGCCCAATAGTGCTGCAATGAACACAGGATTGCTAACATCTCTTTGAAATCTTGATCTTTAGGATAAATACTCAGAAGTGAGATTATGGATCCTATGGTACTTCTAAGTTTTAATTTTTTGAAGAAATCTTACATACTGGTTTTTATAGTATCTGCACCATTTTTCCCTTCCACCAACAGCATACCAGGGTTCTAACTGCTCTACATCTTTGCAAACATTTGCTAACTTTTGTTTTTTTATTATAGCTGTCTAGATACATTTAACTGATACCTCACTGTGGTTTTGATTTAAATTTCCGTGATGATTAGTGACGTTAAGCACTGTTTCATATACAGGTTGGCCATCTTTAAGTCTTCTTCAGAGAAATTTCTATGCAAACACTTAACCCATTTTGAAATCCAGTTATTATATTTTTCTGCTGTTGAGTTACAATTACTCTTTATACATTTGCAAGATTAATCCCTTATTGGGGCGCCTGGGTGGCTCCGTTGGTTAAGCAACTGCCTTCGGCTCAGGTCATGATCCCGGGGTCCTGGGGTCGAGCCCCGCATCGGGCTCCCTACTCAGCAGGAAGCCTGCTTCTCCCTTTCCCACTCCCCGTTTGTGTTCCCTCTCTCTCTGTTTCTGTGTCAAATAAATAAATAAAATCTTAAAAAAAAAGATTAATCCCTTATTTTATTAAGTGGTTTGCAAATATTTTCTCCCATTCTGTTACCTGTTTTATCACTCTGTGGATTGTTTCTTTGGCTGTGTAGAAGCATTTTTTAAAAAAGATTTATTTAGGGGAGCCTGTGTGGCTCAGATGGTAAGCGTCTGCCTTCAGCTCAGGTCATGATCCTGGGATCCTGGGATCGAGTCCCACATCTGGCTCCTTGCGCAGCAGGAAGTCTGCTTCTCCCTCTCCCACTCCCCCTGCTTGTGTTCCCTCTCTTGCTGTCTCTCTGTCAAATAAATAAATAAAATCTTTTAAAAAATAAAAAATAAAAATAAATAAATAGATTTATTTATTTATTTGAGAAAGAATGCACACATGCACACGCAAGTAGGGGAGGGGCAGAGGAAAAGAATCTCAAGCAGACCACCCTACCCACTACTACAACCGCCTCCCAGAGTGCAGAGCCCAAAGCCAGCTCAATCTCACAATCCTGAGATCATGACCTAAGTCAAACTCAACAGTCAGGTGCTGAAGACTGAGCCACCCAGGCAGCCCATGAAGAAGCCTTTTAATTTGATGTGATCCTAACTATTGATTTTTGTTTTGCTACCTATGCTTTTGGTGTCATATGCACAAAATCATTGGCAAGACCAGTATCATGAAGCTCTTAGAAGTATTCTTCTGAGAGTTCTACAGATTTAGTTCTACCTTCTTTTTAAATCTTTAAAGCACTTTGGGTTGATGTCTGCGCAAAAGATAGGGATGTAATTTCAGTCTTCTACATATGGATATTCAGTTGTCCTAACACCAATTGTTGAAGATCCAATTCTCTCTTCATTGTGTATTCTTGGCACTTTTTATTTTTTTAAAAAGATTTTATTTATTTGACAGAGAGAGACACAGTGAGAGAGGGAACACAAGCAGGGGGAGTGGGAGAGGGAGAAGCAGTCTTCCCGTGGAGCAGGGAGCCTGATGTGGGGCTTGATCCCAGGACCCTGGGATCATGACCTGAGCCAAAGGCAGATGCTTAACGACTGAGCCACCCAGGCGCCCCTATTCTTGGCACTTCTGTCAAACATCCACTGACCTCTGGATTTACCCAGGGCTATTTACCTCTCAGCTCTCTATTCTACTCCAGTGGTTTATCTACATCTGTCTTCATACTAGTACATACTGTTTTCAGTGCTCTGTATTTGAAATCAAGATTTATGATATTTTCAGCTTTGTTCTTTCTCAGACTCAACTATTTGTGATCTTTTTAAGTTCTACTGGAATTAGAAAATCATTCTTCCCATATCTATAAATTGCAGATAATCTGTAAATCAATTTTGAATTCATTAACAAAAACCCACAGAGTAGAGTGAAAACCATGTGTACAATTTAATAATATTAAGTTTCCCAACAATAAACATGGGATATTTTTCTGCTAGTCTTCTTACATCAATGTTTTGTACTTTTCAGTATACAAATCTCTCATCTCCTTAAGTTTACTAAGTATTTTACTACTTAGGGTTCCATTTACATAAGACATTATGCTAAGTGAGATAAACCAGTCATAGACAAATACTGCATAATTACACTTATATTAGGTATACAAAACAGTCAAATTCATAGACTCAAAACGTGGAATAATGATTTGACAGGGGCTGAAAGAAAGTGGTAATGGGGAATAACTTATCAATGGGAAAGACGATGTAGTTTAGAAAATTAAATATGCTCTAGGTCTTAGATCTAATGTATAACAGTGCACATCAACAATACTGCACTGTACACTTCAAATATTAAGAGGGTAGATCTCATGTTAAGTGTTTTTAACACAATAAACTGCAAATAAAACTGCCAAACTGTTAAAGTAACTAGACACAAATGGAAAGAAATACTGTATTCACAGTTTGAAATTATTAATATTAAAATGACAACACTACATAAAGCAATTTACAGATTCACTGCAATCCCTAACAAAAGCTCATGGCACTTACTAAAGAATTTATTTTTTTTTAAATACATCCTAAAACCATATAGAATTTCAAAGGACCTCAAAGTCAAACTACCTTGGAAAAACAAAAAAAAATTGGAAGACTTACATATCAGTTAAAAACTTGTTTCTTTCATAAATTCCGGTATCTTTATCTTTTTCCTTCATTATGACAAAACTGTAATAATTAAAATAGTATGATAATAAATAAAATAGTATGATGTGCATAATAATGCACACACATGGACAGACAAATGGAACAGACTTGACACTTTAGAAATAAACTCACAATCAGGTCAACTGATTCTCTACAAGGATGCCAAGACCATTCAATGGAGAAAGGACAGTTTTTTCAACAAACTGTGCTGGGAGAATGCAATATCCACATGGAAATGAGTAAGTTGGATCCTTCTCTTACACCTTAGAAAAATAAACTAAAAATGGGGCACCTGGGTGGCTCAGCTGGTTAAGTGTCTGACTCTTGATTTTAGCTCAGGTCAGATCTCAGGCCCAAGCTGATCTCAGGCCCAAGTTGGGCTCTGCGCTGAGTATGGAGTCTGCTGAAGATTCTTTCTCCCTCTCCCTCCCTCCAACACCTCCCCTGGTTATGCTTGCTCTCGCTCTCTCTGAAAAAAGGAGGGAAGAGAAAAACTAAAAATGAATGCAAGTCCTATATGTAAGAGGTAGAATTATAAACTCTTAGAAGAAAACAAAATGGAAAATCTTCAATATATATGTGTGTGTGTATACACACACACACACACACAGAAACCATAGGCAACAACATTGATAAACTGGACTTCATAAAAAAAATTAAAACTTTTATACATGAAAAGGTACTATGAAGATACTGCAAATCCCAGAAGTGATCAAAAATACACAGAATGGGAGAAAATATTTGCAAATAACATATCTCATAATGGATCAATGTTCAGGGGAGATAAAGAACTCCTAACAAGTCAACAACAACAAAAAAAATCAAACAACCCAATCACAAATGGGATCAGAGGACTCAAATAAACATTTCTCCAAAAAAGATATGCACATGCCCCATAAGCACAGGAAATAACCATCAAAACCACTAGTTAACAAGAAAATTGCAAATCAGTGTTACAATAAAATATAATTTCAAAACACTTATGCAGGTAAAAATACAGAAAATAACCAAGCAAGATGTGGAAAAACATGAACCCTGTGTAATGCTATATGCTGTTTGTGTAAAATGGTGTAGTCACTGTCGCTTCTCAAAAAAATTAAACATAAAATTACCATATGATCCAGCAATTCTAGCAGGTATATACCCAGAAGCACTGAAAACAGTGTCTCAGCTATTTGTACTCCAATGTTTATAGCAGCATTACTTACAACTGCTTCAATGTGGAACCCCAGTGTTCACCCACAAAGGAATGGAAACAAATTATTGTCATAAATATCAATGAAGTTCTGATACAAGCTAGACATGGATAACCTTGAAGGTAATATAAGTCAAACAAGCAAGACATAAAAGGACAAATTCAGCATGATTCTATTTGTAGGCGGTATCTAGAAATATACAAATTCAAAGATATAAAGGTAGAATGGCGGTTACCAGAGACTAGGTAAAGGAAAGAACTATAAGGGAATATATGGTTAGCTCCACTGATGCAGAAAAAAAAAATTTTTTTTTAAAGATTTTACTTATTTGACAGAGAGAGAGCGAGAGAGGGAACACAAGCAGGGGGAGTGAGAGAGGGAGAAGTAGGCTCTCCACCAAGCAGAGAGCCTGATGTGGGGCTCGATCCCAGGACCCTGGGATCATGACCTGAGCCGAAGGCAGATGCCCAATGACTGAGCCACCCAGGAGCCCAATGCAGAAAAAAAATTTAAAAATTCAACACCTTCTGACAAAATTTAAAACCACTTCACAAAATCAGTATCTTTCCATGATAAAACCACTAAAAAAATTAGGAATAGAGGGGAACTACCTCAGACTGATAAGGGGCATTTATGAAAAGCCAAAGTGCTTTTGACAGCTTCATTCATAATTGCCACAATTTGATATCCTTCATGGGGTGAATGTATTAATAAACTGTGGTCCATCCAAACAATAAAATATTATTCAGAGCTATCAAGCCATGAAGAAATAAAGGAAACTTAAATGCACATTAAATGAAAGAAGCCACTCTTGAAAAGGCTACACACAGTATGCTTCCAAATCTGCCATTCCGGAAAAGGCAAAAACTAGGCAGTACTCTATTTATATCATTTAAAGGATTACAAAGAAAGGCATGCCAACCATAAGTGGCCTAATAATAATGTTTAAAAGGTATTTCACTATTACAGAAAAACACAGGAAACTCTCCTAAGACAATGTCTTATTATAAACATCCAGAAACAACATTAACAACTCAGAAAAAAAGAGATGTTGGCAAGGATGCAGAGAAAGGGGGAACCATCCTGCACTGTTGGTGTGAATGCAAACTTATACAGCTACTCTGGAAAACAGCATGGAGGTTCCTCAGATCATTGAAAATAGAGCTACCCCACTGACGCAGCAATTGCACTACTGGGTATTTACTCCAAAGATACAATGTGGTGATCCAAAGAGGCATGTGCACCCCCAACATTTATAGCAGCAATGTCAACAACAGCCAAACTATGGAAAGAGCCTAGACGTCCATCAACAGATGAATGGATAAAGATGTGGCATACATATACAATCGAATACTACCCAGCCATCAAAAAAAAAAAAAAAAACCACAAAATTTTGTCATTTGAAACATCTTGTATGGAACTAGAAGGTATTATGCTAAGCGAAATAAGTCAATCAGAGAAAGACAATTATCATTATGATTTCACTCATATGTGGAATTTAAGAAACAAAACTCAGAGAAGCATAGGGGAATGGAGGGAAAAATAAAACAAGACGAAATCAGGGAGACAAACCATAAGAAACTCTTAATCACAGGAAACAAATGAGTGTTGCTGGAGGGAGGCTGGGGTAAATAGGTGATGGGCACTGAAGAGGGCACATGATGTAATGAGCACTGGGTGTTATATACAACTGATGAATCACTGAACTCTACCTCTGAAACTAATAATACTCTATATATAAATTAATTGAATTTAAATAAAAAATAGAAAAATAAACATTCACAAACATTTTGAAAAGTAAATTAGACATTATTATCAGGATGGTAAGACTTCTTAAGTATAGTCATTTCACAGCATGCAAATGATTTAAGCTTAGAGGCCAATCAAATTAAAGGACAGTTCCTAGTATTCAGCAAGCAGAGTGTTTGGGGAATTTATTAAATTACAGTGAACTGAAGGTAGTTACAAACACTATACACATACTGAATACAAACCTCACTGAGCAAAACTGCAAATACATGTAATGAGTATAAATATATATGACTATATTAAATATATGGAGGAGTATATACTGAGAAATCAAACTATTTCAATTAAAGCACGAAATTGCCTTATAAAATTCATTTCACTTAAACCATGGAGAGGATTTTGCTGTAGATTTTGTTCTTGTTTAGTTAAAACACATACCTGGGTTTCATACAAGTGGGCAATATGAAATTGAACTGCAAAGGATCATGGAAAATAATTAATTACAATACAGTTGATTAAACAATAAAAATAAAGAAAATGTAAAATATAAGGAAATGCTAAAACTAAAGGTTACAAATCTGATTTAGGAGTGTGTCTTTTGTGTTTACTTAAATAACATGCAAATAAATCTCCTAAAGACCAAAAGTATATTAAGAAAAATTTGCTGGGAAGTCATTATTAAATTAAAATGTAATTTTAATTACTTATTTTTTAATTCCAGAAAAACTTTAACATATATTTGAAACATTAAAAATCAATGCTAATTATATGAAGCTCAAATCATTAATAATAAGTATACCTTTTAAATGTATGTATCATTAACACAACATTCACAAACTTTCAACTTACAAATAAAGTTATTATTTTTTTTTTTAAGATTTTATTTATTTATTTGACAGAGAGAGACACAGCAAGAGCAGGAACACAAGCAGGGGGAGTAGAAGAGGGAGAAGCCGGATTCCTGCTAAGCAGAGAGCCCAATGAGGAGTAAAGTTACTATTTAATTAAGACATGTTTTCTAAATATATAAAAGGTGTCCCTTTAAAGTAAGTCCCCCCAAAAAGTATCCCATTGTAAGCAACAGATAGTGTAATACAAGTAACACATAGGAGAAATGAGTTCTTTCCAGGTTTTCAGTATTAGGTGGTGGCTTTAAAGAAGAAAAAAAGTCAAATCACTTAAAAAGCAGGAGTATAAAGTAAATACATTTGAAAAATCAAATTAAAGTAGAACATTTTTCCTTCCCTTTTTTTGGAACTCTTCCTGTTGCCCTATTCCAAATCACTGGAGCATTAATGATTCAGTAAATACCATAATGGTCAATAAAATAAAATCACAAAATTACAACTAAAGTTTAGCTCTTTGAATTTTATGGTTTTCATTTGTTTTTTGTGTGTTTTTTAAATTTATTTATTTGACAGAGAGTGACACAGCAAGAGAGGGAACACAAGCAGGGGGAGTGGGAGAGGGAGAAGCAGACCCCCCCATGGAGCAGGGAGTCGATGTGGGGCTTGATCCCAGGACCTCAGAATCATGACCTGAGCCAAAGGCAGACACTTAACGACTGAGCCACCCAGGGACCCCTATGGTTTTCATTTCTTAATGAAAAAGTGTATTTGCTTTTTGCTTAGTTAGATTCTAAGTAGAACCTTTCAAAATTATATGCAGAATATTTATGTATGTGAATTTTTTTTTTTATTAAAGTCTCACAGCAGTGATGAAATCTGCTGGAGGAAAAGTACCAACATGTATCTCTATCTCCTTTTCTTCTCCGTCCCCACACTTTCTCATTGAAACCACAAATATAAAATTCATTCTAGGAAGCATGAAAAAATTACAAATTCTTAAAGCTAGCTTTTACAGATTCTGATTCGGGGTGCCTGAGTGCTTCAGTTGGTTAAGCGTCCTACTCTTGATACTGGCCCATCCTGGGATCACGCCCCTGAGTGAAGCTCCATGCACAGCGGGGAGTCTACTTGAGGACTCTTTCCATCTGTTCCTCCTCCCCTTGCTCACTGTCTCTCCTTCTAAAATAAATGAATAAATCTTAAAAAAAAAAAATCCTGATTCAGTTAGCCTATTGTGAAGGCCTGGAAAACACTCAGTTCCCCACCTTTCCATTAACTTCTCTATATCCAGATTGGACAACCCTGCATTAGGTATCCATAAATTCCTTTCCACGAAAGAGAAAATTACCTCAAATTTTGTAGTTAACTCTAAAACCAAACAACTTTTTGGTACAAAAATGGGTTACACATCACAAGTTAATTACCTTCCCCAAAGAAATTAAAAATATCTTCCCTAGAGAGGACAAAAATACTATCACAAGATAACAAAACAAAGAGAAATCAACAGCAAGAACAAAGTCTATTTTATAGGTTATTTTATTCTATCAGTAAAGAGATATTTTATTTTACACGTTTCTTTTACAGGCTGAGAAGTTTTATAGGTGAAGATACTTTATCTAAATGCTGACATATTTATTTTACACGTTCCAATTTTCTTTCTTTCTTGATGCCCTTTCCCAAGATAGCTCTCCTTACCATGTCAAGTCCACTTACTACTCATCTTATCTCACTTCAGGTAAAAAGACATGGAAAATCACTATCTCAATTCCCCAAACTTCATACCCATCTAATAAATGGCAAAGGAAGCAAAGATCAACTAACTTGCACCCTAATACCATCTGAACTTCCTCCAGATTTTAGTCTCAGATCCCATGTCTTTGGCTCACAACTGCATAACGTTAATACAGTGTTATCTTTTATAAGGTATTTCATTCCTAAGTGTTTTTTCAAAGAGTAGCATAAAAATACAACTACAAAATTGCTAATCTAGCAGTTTTCAATTATTCACACTGAAATTTGGACAATGGTGCCAAAATGGTCTTGAAATTCAAACTTTAATTTTTGGAATTACTAGAATAACTGTAATTCCAAAAGAATCATATATGAGATTTTTCTATCACCTAATTATTTTCAAAAATAATTAACTGTACACATACATTTACTATTTCTAAAAAAAATATATACACTTATTTAAAGAAACTATACATTTCTGATTTACTAACAAAATGAAATAAATTTTCTGTTCACTTCTTTTTAACTTTACTTTGAACATGTATGATCTTCCCAATTTTACAAGCACAGGTAAGAATTTCAAAACATAGTCATGTTCTGCGAATATTCAAATCCTCAACAATATTAACAGAAGGAAGAGAAATCATATTTCCATTTAAGTAGAATGTGCAACAACCACTACTGGTGATACCTAGCACAAAACAAGCAATCACTAGTAGTGATAGTGCTCTATGAGAAACTAGACATTTCAATTGTTAAAGAAGTAATCATGTTGATTATCTTCAACAACAACAACCACCTATCCAAATCAACTATCTTAAGAGTCTTTGACTCAGGCTTATGCTCCTCCGTTTCTTATTCTCAATAATTCAAAGACAGAAACAAAAATACTGTTGATTTGAAGAGACATTTATAGTCATGATTTGAAATGTACTGTGGATAATGTATTACCCAAAGAGACAAAAGAACTATCATACTTAGAAATACTTACTTTCAACACTGGACAAAGTACAGGGATTACAGTCAATCAAAGCTAACTGAAAATGCTGTGAGAGAAAAGTGAAAATATTAATACGTTAAATTCAGATTTACATAAAATCAACTTTTATATCTTAGGCTCTGTAAGGTCTAACATATAATAATGGAAAGATATGCACCTAAAACATAATAGTGAATCAAATAAAATTAAGGTTATTTAAAATCTATTATAGAAAGAAAAGTGTTATCAAGTTATTTATTCCATCAGCTAAAAATGAAGAATTTGGGGGGGTAAAAACTTTATCCTGTGTCTACTTTTATTAGATGGAAAAAAACACAAACTTATTTCAGTATTCACATAAAAAATTAAGTTACAGAAATATTTAATGAATTATGCTTTCCAATGCACTACATAAAAATGGAAAAGTCCAATGGTATCTTTAAGAACATAAATGATTTTTTAAAAAATTATTTGAAAATGAAAGTTAAAATTAGAAATCAAAAAATTCTATGAGAATTATCTTTAAGAATAAAATATATATGCTTTCACTGATTCTTCCTTATCACTGTATTTCAAGACAGTTAATTTTTTCTTCTAAAGATTTTTTATTTATTTATTTGACAGACACAGAGAGAGCAGGAACACAAGCAGGGGGAGTGGGACAGGGAGAAGCAGGCTTCCCGCCAAGCAGGGAGCCCAATGCCAGGGATCATGACCTGAGCCGAAGGCAGACCAGGTTAACGACTGAGCCACCCAGGCGCCCCTTCAAGACAGTTTAAAGATGAAACCCTACATATGTAATAAACAATCCAGGTTCGGGGCATCTGGGTGGCTCAGTCCATTAAGAATCTGCCTTCGGCTCAGGTCATGATCCTAAGGTCCTGGGATTGAGTCCCAGGTCAGGCTCCCTCAGCGGGGAGTGTGCTTCTCTCTTTCCCTCTAACTCTGCCTCCTGCTCATGTGTTCTCTCTCTCTCTCTCAAATAAATAAATAAATAAAATCTTAAAACAAACCCATGTTCATCTGTGGATTATACAATCCTTTTAAAAACTATACAAATTGCGTGTAAAATATGGAGAATCATTCATTAAATATTAAAATACTAACACTATAGCTCTACTTCTCATTATATCAAATAAGTGTAACACAATGTAAATAGACTTGTAACTGTCTACAGACACATTTATATCTAATATATACTGAATAAACTAGTAATTAGGTCAACAAAAACCAGTATTAGTAATAATTTGCTAATTAGTTAATACATAATATATAACTTATATTACATGATAATATGTAACATTTGCTAATATTAATTAACAATATATAACATAATATAATAATATATAACCTACAGTATATCTAAAAATATTTAATATACTAATTATATACAAGTCATTCACTTATCTATCTGTAGATATTAAAAACACAGGTAACATTAAAACATGAAAAAACTGGGGTGCCTGGGTGGCTCAGACTTTAAGCGTCTGCCTTCGGCTCAGGTCATGATCCCAGAGTTATGGGATCGAGCCCTACATCGGGGTTCCCTGCTCAGTGGGAAGCCTGCTTCTCCCTCTCCCACTCTCTGTGCTTGTGTTCCCTCTCTTGCTGTCTCTCTCTGTCAAATAAATAAAATCTTAAAGAAAAAAAAAGAATTTGAAGTTGTCTTGAAAAAAAAATGAAAAAACTAATCATTACTAAAAACACTAAGTTCTGACATCTATTACTTTCATGATAAACATCACTTACATAAACTGCTCAAAAACAGAAGACAACAAGCACTTGAATTTTTAAAGTTAAATGAAAAAATAAAGCCCGTTTTGACCATTCTAGAAAGGATTCCCACAAAAATACATACCATTTCAAAGCACTCATTAATTTTAATGTTAAAATAATCAATTATAACATCAAGTAACCAAAGGACAAGTTATTAAAATATCAACTACAAAATGCCATTCACACCTACAATGTGTATATTTAAAATTATGAGACATACTGACATTTCAAGCTGAAATACCTAATTGTACATGTAGTTCACAGAGTTATCTTCTGCAAGTTTTAAAAACTAACTCTTATATGCAGAATTAATGCGAAATTCTCTGGAATACGTAACTATGCTTTTTAAACAGCCTCAGATAATGGCAAAAAAAGGTTTCTACCTGATATAACCAAAGAATAGTTGCACATAGCATCCAAGGTAGAAACACAAGGGTGGTAACACAGCTTGTTAGGCTTCTACATGATATGTAGGCCAACCTTTATACGAACAGTGCTTGGAAAACTGGCCATCTACATGGAAAAGAATTAAGCTGAACTTATCTTACACTATACACAAAAATTAACACAAAATGGATTAGAGATGTTAATATAACAACAAACTATAAAACTGCTAGAAGAAGATATGAAGGAAAATCTTTATATCCACTAATTGGCAATAATTTCTCAGCTGTGACATACATAACAATAAAAAACAAATTGGGCTTCTTGAATATTAAAATCTTCTGTGCATGGAGCACTAGAGTGAGAAGAAAACCCACAGACTGGGAGAAACTATTTGCAAATCATGGATCTTATAAGGCATTAATATTCAGAGTATATAAAAAACTATAATTCAACAGGAAAACAAAGAAACCAGTTTAAATGAGCAAACGATTTGAATAAACATTTCTCCAAAGACAAGCATATGGTCATTAAGCACCAGAAGCTTCTTAAAATTAGTCATTACAGAAATGCTAAATAAAATCCCAATGTATTACCAAATCATTTAAAAAAAAGGAAGATTGATTTTTTTAAATGAAAGAAAAAAAGGAAGTGCTGACAAAGATGTGAAGATTCTGAAACCTTTGTAATGCTGGTGAGAATTTACAATGTGAAGGCATTGTAAAAAATATTTATTCATTCATTCATTCATTCATTCATGTATTCATTCACTCACTCATTCATTCATTCATTTTTACATTTATTGAGAGAGAGAGAGAGAGACTGAGAGAGTAAGTGGGAGGAGGGGCAGAGGGAGAAGCAAACTCCCAGGGAAGCAGGGAGCCTGATGTGGGACTTGATTCCAGGGCTCCGGGATCATTACCTGAGCCAAAGACAGACGCTTAACCAACTAAGCCACCCAGGTGTCCTGTAAAAAACTTTAGCAACATTATTAATAAGACAATTATACCACAGGTTTAACAGTTACTCTCCTAAGTATATTTCCAAAAGAATTAAAAGGGACTCAAACACATACTTGTAAACCATTATTCACAGCAGCATTGTTCACAACCACCAAAGTGAAAAAACCAAAATGTCCATCAATATGTGAGTGAATAAAAATACTGTTATATACATGCAATGTATATTACTCAGCCATAAAACGAAATGGAACTTAGGTATAAGAATATGGATAAACCCTGAAAATATTATTTTTAGTAAATTAATCCAGACACAGAAGGACAAATACTGTGATTCCACTTATGTTCAAAGAGACAGAACATAGTACAGGGATACCAGGTCTGGGAGACAAAGGAATGAGAAGCCATACTTTAATGGGTGCATAATTTTTTAGTATGCTGGAAAACATGGAAATGGACAGTGGTGACAGTTATAGAACATTATGACTATACTTAATGTCACTGAATTGTAGACTTAAATGATGCACACTTAAATGTCTAAAATAATCAGTATTATGTATGATCTGGTACAATAAAAATAATAGTTTAATCATTCAAAATAATACCTGAAAAAATTAGGCTACCCTATATATAATGCATTTCATATACTTAAAGGCTTAAAATGTATCCCAGGGGTCCCTGGGTGGCAGAGTCGATAAAGCATCTGACTCTTGGTTTCAGATCAGGTTATGAACTCAGGGTTGTGAGATCAAGCTCCATGTCAGGCTACAAGCTCAGCAAGGATCCTGCTAAAGTTTCTCTCTCCCTCTTCCTCTGCCCTTCCCTGTGCATGCTGTCTCGCTCTCTCTCTCTAAATTGATAAATCTTGGGATGCCTGGGTGGCTCATTCGGTTAAGTGTCTGCCTTCAGCTCAGGTCATGATCCCAGGGTCCTGGGATCGAGTCCCACATCAGGTTCCCTGCTCAGTGGGGAGTCAGCTTCTTTCTCTCCCTCTGCCTGTGCTCCCCCTGTTTGTGCTCTCTGTCAAATAAATAAATAAAACTTTAAAATAAAATAAAATAAATAAACCTTTTTAAAAATTACACATACATTTCCTGAAATGGGCCAAACTATTAACATGAATATGGCCCTTAAACAGTAAATACTTTAGACATTAATACACCAATATTAAGGATTATTAAGAACAAATAATGCACAAAACCATGCAGACACTGAGGATATGAAGTTCCAAAAAATAAACTGCTGTTTTTATCAATATTCAATGCTGATCACAATATATTGCATACTATAAGACACTGAACAAACTCTTTGATGAGATCTATGAACAATCTGTACTATTTCTTATATGTAAATTTGCTATAATCTGAAATTATAAAGTTAAGAAAACCAAAACTGAAAAGTGAATTCACTCAAGAAATATCCAACATTTGAACACTATGAATACTGCTTTTATTTTCTCATTCTGCAAAACCAAATGTGTCTCCTTACTGTGATAACAGAGCAAGACAAAACTATTTTAAAATATGTGTACTATTTAAAGTAAAACATAATAAATGCTTTCTTTAGCACAGGAAGGATGGCATAACAGTCACACTTTATGCTTACATCTTATTTATCTTGAAATCACTTATTACAACGTAATGTGAGAAAAAGATTTTTCCTAAATGAGTCATCAAACTGACCCTAAAAGAATTTAAGATGACAGTATTTCAGCATTATTATTACAGTAAGACCCCCCAAATCAAAGAGTTGTGTATAATTAAATGGCCCTACATTTAATCTGAGTATTCCAGATCCAACAATGAGACCTGTCTTGCAGAAGCAGAAATTTTGAAAGCAGCAGAAAAACTACTGCTTTAGTGTTCTAAACCCAAGACAACATAAAATATTAAACATTTCCATAACAGTGAAAACCTTTATACAAAAAACAAAGGCAGAAACAAAACAAAACAAACAAATGGGACTGTATCAAACCACAGCACAGGAACCTTCAGCAAAATTAAAGGGCAATACACCAAATGAGAAAAAAATATCTACAAATCACTTATCTGATAAGAGGTTAACATCCAAAATATATAAGGAACTCATTAAACAGAATTGCAAAAGAAGAAACAATCTGATTAAAAACAGAGTATCTGAAGTGACATCTTTCCAACGAAGACTAAACATGACCTACCAGTGCATGAAAAGATACTCAACATTACTCATCAGCAGGGAAATGGAAATCCAAACTATAATGAGATATTACCTCACGCCTATCAGAATGGATACTATCAAGAAGACAAAAAATAACAAGTGTTGGCAAAGATGTAGAGAAAATGCACTGTTGGTGGTATGTAAACTGGCGCCTTTGTGGAAAACAGTACAGAAATTCCTCAAAAAATTAAAAATTCAACTACAATATGATTCAGCAACTAAAACACTAACTCAGAAAGATATATGCACCTCCATGGTCTTAGCAGCATTACCTATGATAGCCAAGACAGGGAAACACTGTTCAGTGTCCATCAGGATAGATAAATGAATAAAGAAAATAATCGTATTTATCTATACATACATATATACAATGGAACATTACTCCATCATAAAGAATGAAATCTCGCCATTTAACAATATGGATGAACTTAGAGGATACTATGTTTTGTCAGGTAAGACAAATATATGATCTGAGGTATATGGAGAATATAAAAATTTCAGAAAACTTAATTTAAAAAATAAAAAGCAATTGGAAAAAGACATTTTCTTTAATAAATGGTGTTGGGAAAACTGGAGAGCAACATGGAAAAGAATGAAGCTGGACGACTTACTTAGAGAATATACAAAAATAAATTCAAAATGGATGAAAAATCTAAATGTGAGATATGAAACCATAAAAATCCTGGAAGGGATGCCTGGGTGGCTCAGTTGGTTAAGCCTCTGCCTTCGGCTCAGGTCATGATCCCAGGGTCCTGGGATTGAGTCCTGAATGGGGCTCCTTGCTCAGTGGGGAACCTGCTTCTCCCTCTGCCTGCCACTCTCCTTGCTTGTGCTCTCTCACACTCTCTCTCCTTCTGATTGATTGATTGATAGATTAAATAAATAAATAAATAAATAAATAAAATCTTTAAAAAAATCCTAGAAGACAGCACATGCAGTAACCTCCTAGACAGTGGCCATAGCAACATTTTTCTAGGTATGTCTCCTGAGGCAAGGGAAATAAAAGCAAAATAAACTACTGGGACTTTATAAAAAATCAAATACTTCTGGGAGGCACTTGAGTCGGTTAAGTGTCTCACTCTACATTTTGGCTCCAGTCATGATCTCAGGGTTATGACACAGAGCCTTGCATCAGGTTCCGGGCTGGGTTGGGGCATGGAAACTGCTTAAGATTTTCTGTCTCCCTCTCCCTTTGCCCCTAACCCAGTCTATCTCAAATAAAAAATAAAAAATAAAAATAAAAATAATAAAAAGCTTTCTGAACAGGAAAGGAAAAAAATCAGGAAAACTTAAAGGCAACACAATATACTACAGGCACTGGCGAGAACATGGTCAAAAAGGAACCCTCGTGCACTGTTGGTGTTGGTGGGAATGCAAACTGGTGCAGTTACTCTGGAAAACAGTACAGAGGGTCCTCAAAAATTTATTTATTTGACAGACAGAGAAAGAGCAAAAGTAGACAGAGCGGCAGGCAGCAGCAGGCTCTCCGCTGAGTGGAGAGCCCAATGTGGGACTCAATCCCAGGACCCTGGGATCATGACCTGAGCCGAAGCATAATTCATGTCTATAAAACATCTTCAACAAATTTCATCATTTTTGTGGAGAACCTGCTTCTCCCTCTCCTCCCCACTCATGCTCTCTTGCTATCTCTGTCTCTCTCTCTCTCAAATAAATAAAATGTTAAAAAAAATTTCGGGGGTGCCTGGGTGGCTCGGTTGATTAAGCATCTGCCTTCAGCTCAGGTCATGATCCTGGAGTCCCGGGACTGAGCCTTCACATGTCAGGTTTCCCGCTCAGCGAGGAGTCACTTCTCCCTCTACTCCTTGCCCTGGCTTGTGGTCTCTCTCTCACATTCTCTCTCTCAAATAAGTAAGTAAAATCTTTTTAAAAAAATTCATCAATTTAAATTATCTATTTCCAGGGCACCTGGATGGCTCCGTTGGTTAAGCAAATGCCTTTGGCTCAGGTCATGATCCCAGGGTCCTGGACTCAGCTGGAAGCCTGCTTCTCCCTCTCCCTGTGCCTGCAGTTCTACGTACTTGTGCCCTCTCTCTCTCTGTCAAAAAATACAAACCTTAAAAAAAATTAAATTATATTTCCATTAAAAAAATACTCATGCATAGAAAATTTATAGACCATGAATTCATTTCTTCACTGAAAGGTAATTTAATTATAGCTTCATAGGATAAGGTGTTGGAAAATGCTACTAAAATGGTATCTGAAAAGACCCAGAACCTTCCTTATATATAAGTTGAGTGCTTTAAATATCTTCATTTCCATTCCACCATTGTTACACTAGTTTTCTTCCTACATATGAACATATGAGAAAGAATCTACTTCTTTCATGTCTGGTAATCATCCTACATCAAAGATGGAGAAGCCAAAAAAAAAACATGAATCCTTGATGTCATAACTGAACTGAATCAATTAATCCTTAAGTCTGGAATTCCTATGACACAAACTACTAGTTTTTACGATTATTTCAACAAACTTGAGCTGGGATTTAAGTTTCTACACTAATACATTACACCAGGAAACACCATGGTGTATTAGAGAGGTTTCATACTTGGCTAGACTAAGTTAAATTACTATAGTACAACTTAGGAAAATTAAAGACCTCCTAAAGAGAGACTTTCATTCTGATTCATAACATCATTCATTTAAAAATGCTAAGTAGTTATATCATAATATATAAAACCTTCTCATCCCAAATTAAACTTACTGATTGCTAAAACAGTCCCCCAACAGACAAGGCATATTTCTATTAACAGAGAAAACCTAAAATGCAAATACCAGCATGAAATAAAAAAACAACACATACAAACTAAGAGAAAGATTAATGGTCAAAAACATGCCAATATTCTACTTTTCATACAGATGAGATTAGCATCAGAAAGCTGTCAGAAGTTTGAATAAAGGAAAGAGGTGCACAAAAAAAGCTGCATGTATTGAAGACATTTTTATTAAAATCAACATCATTTGAAGGTTTGTTAACTCCTTACCTAAGCTTAGGAAATAAAAGCAAATACAGGACGTTTTTCTCAAACATCAGTAAGTAAAATTACTTTCACCAGCTCCTGAACATTATCTAACACTGCTCTGTGTAAATAAGGGATATTGTAAATATTACCAAATCATTAAATCATAGCTTCAATTTAAAACAGATTTTAATAGTACTAACCACTGTTTTATTATTCAGTTAATCTTTTCTTCACTAATTTTATATACATATTCCATATTTAAGAGAAAAAAAATGTTTTTTCTGGTTTTTTTTTTTTTGGTCTTCCAACGTATTTCCAGAACACCTGTAAAACAACCAAAAAAAACCAAAAAAACAAAAACAACAACAACAAACAAACCCAACTGTGGTAAGATAACATGTTGCAAAAAAAATTATACCATATTTAGTTTATTCCCACTATTATATTTGCATCTTTGATGTATTAATATATACACTGTGAGTGTCAAGAAGGGGTTAAAATCTTCAAGTTGTCATTGCCATACTTACATTTTAATTCCACTAAATTCCCATTATATACAGTTTGATAAATGCTTCTCTAAACATAAAAGTAATATATGTGACTCCATTCTCTGTATCTGCTGCATTTAACCTGGGACTTACTCCTTAGCAACACTTCTTTCTGGCCACTGTGTAATCTTTTTTAGTTTACTTGCAATGTTCTTGACTATTTGTGTGCCCAGTACCATTCTTTTTTAAATTCCTAAAATGCAGAGATAATTAAATCCATTACTTTAAATATCTGAAGAATTAAGGTAGTGCATGAATACAGAGTACAGTAAGGGATTAAGCCAGCAGGTGTCCACTGTGCAAACACTGCACTTTAAAAGAAATGTCTGGCCCCTGATCAACTCCTGAGAGATAATCTCTAAATCCTTGGAACAGGGGCAATTGGGTAGCTCAGTCAATTAAGTGTCCTGATTTCAGGGTTCTGGGATCAAGCCCCTCATTGGGCTCTCCACTCAGTGGGAAGTCTGCTTGTCCCTCTCCCTCTGCCCTTCCCCATCTCAAGCTCTCTCTAATAAATAAACAAGATCTTTCGAAAAAATTAAATTAAAAATAAAAATAAAATAAATCCTTGGAATATCTTGCTTTACAAGTCTGCCTTTCTATACCCAGATCCTTGAGCCATCCATATGATTTATGCCAACATTACTTTTGCTGGGGGCCTGAGGCCACATGGTGTCACTCTGACCTTAGAAGGGGTGGGTGATGACTGATTAACTAAGGTCAGCCAGGTATGCTCTCCATATCCACATTACCAACTCTCGATATTACACACATACCGTGGAAAACAAACAAAAAAACCTGGAAAGGCCTGGGTAAACAACCCTGGCTGGAAATACTCTGTGTGTGTTATCACACATCATTACCAGAAAACTGAGTACTATTCACATGATTCTACAATGGGAGAGGATAAAAAGGACTCTTGTCTCTCCTGGACTCCATCTTTTTGTGCTTTCTCCTTTGACAATTTTAATCTGTATTCTTTCACTGTAATAAACTGTAACCATAAATACAACTGTTGTCCGAGTCCACTGACCTCTAGCAAATCGCTGACATTAAGGGTGGTTTAGGGGATTCCCAATCACATCTATTTTAAATAACATCTATTTTAACATCTGCTGTTAGTGAGCTCAGAGTAAGTCCCACCATAAAGTCACACACACATGAACCACCTTTGCAACCAAGATATTCCATAATAGAGCTATATCAGGAAAAGAGCAAACATTCAAAATGGCCATAAGTTCACAAAACCTACTGTTTTCCCCCAGAAACACGAATTCTCTTAAAAAGCAATGCTTTTTTAATGCAAAGAAACTAAATCCCATTAATACCTTCAGAAAACATAAAATGATAGCACAAACCCAGAAACTCTGAAAAATCAAGTTTTGACAACATATTTCCGTTAGAATTAAGGTGTTTAACAACAACGCATTATGTCTTTTGCAGTGACGTTTATACTCACCAACTAGCAGTCTTAAGAGGTAAGAATCTCTTACAGAACTTTGCTATGACATGTATCCTGCTATAGAAGTCGATAGATTTCTAATCAGTCTCAAATGAAAGGCTACCAAAGATTAGATTACTGACACAGCATCAATAACCAACTCTTCATCTTTATGACAGCCAGCGTTTTACATGCTCAAATGAATAAAAACGCTGTTTCCTAATAACAAAGCTTACGATTAAACATTTTTAAAGATAAAATAAAACAAACTATAAAAAAATCTAAAACACTAAAAACTTATCTTGCAAATCTTACCAACAAATCTACTATTCAACCCTTTTATAAGAATTTAATTTCTATCCTAAATGCATTCATTTTTTAGTGGTAATATAAATCCCAACATTGTTTTCAATACTGTTAACACTTAACAACACACACACACACACACACACACACACACACACACATGGAATAGTGTCTATCCAAGAAAAACCCAAGACACCTACCTTTAAACTAGATTCATAGTCTGTGTTCACTTTGAACATAAGCCCAAGTCGTAAATGAATTTCCTTGGCTCGACAAAAACTGGGATCAACATAAAGCACCTCCTGAAATGCTTTAATTGCCCTGAAAAATAAAGACAAAAAAGAATCTAAAGTTTTAATATTTACATGTACTTTTCTTGGTACTCCAGGAAACATTCTGGTTACACAATTTTAACAGAAATGACAACTTTATAAAAACATTATTAATGAACATTTTAAGATTAGGAAAAGGTATGGAATCTCAGTTGAACTTTTTTTTCAACAGTCACAAATCAGTCAACAATTTTTAATGGTTTAGCAACATTTTCAGTGAAAACAACCAGTTTAAGGTTTTGTGAAGCATCTCAGACAGTGGAACAGTAGCAAAGTTTTTAAAAGGGCAACAGAGTAGGAATGTTAATCTTCATCCTTTATAGCTCCATATAAATCTACTTTTAGGAACTTCACTTTTGCCCATCACATTTTGTTATACATTCCCCTTGGAACCAATTATTGGTAGAATGTGATACAGATAGGGGTTAGTATTTACTTCTTCCATATGGAATTCCTACAATACAATGTCTTTTCCATAAATTATCTTACCCCAATAGAAATGCAGTACACCTTTGTCATAATTCAAGGACTCTATTTGTGGGACTGCTTCTGACTTTCCTCATCTACGTCAACTTCATTTGTCTATCACTCCATCTTGTTGAATTCTATACTGTCTTAATTAGTCTTTTTAGCAACTTTTGATTATAGAGAAAAATTGAGACTAGATATATTTTGAATATTTTTTAGTATTTGATCTATGTAAATTATTACTTCCTCAAAAAAAACAAGCATGACATGAGCCAAAAAGAAAAACTGAATCTCAATTACAACTGACCCCTAAACAATGCAGGCATTAGGGGCACCTAGCCCTAGCACAAGAAAATACACTTACCACTTTTTACTACTCCAAGACTTAATTATTAATAGCCTATTGTTGACTGGAATCTTTATCAGTAACACAGCATTTCAATTAACACACATTTTACATATGTATTATAAAATATATTCTTATAATGAAGTAAGCTACAGAAAACACATGTCTTTAGTAAATCATTTGGTTAGGTTCCTACTTCAAAACTAGTGTGTTTATATATACAAAGAATATAAAATATAAAAAGGTAGGGGTTTTTTGGGAAAAACATAGACATAATTTAAAAATAAACTGTCAAAATTTACATTCATCTTTCACAACCAACTTAACATTATCATATGCATAAAGCAGTTATTTTCAAACTACAATAACTTAGCTCCCTTCTGATTTTATGTTCTTCAATTTAAGGCTCATGATTACAGTAGCTATGTGAAAATTATCCAATATAAGGTACATATAAACTTCTCTACTCCTAAACTCTACAGTTTTTTGTTCTTAACCTTACACTGGATTTCACCTAAATTTCTTCCAGCTGTCTAAAAAGACTGCATCTAATTGGCACAAATAACTAAGTAATGATTTAAAAATAGCCATCTTTCCATCTTAACAAAGGGCAAAGTACAACAAATTATTCCTTTAGTGTAACTTATAGCCTTATTTCTAAACAGATCTCTCCCAAAATTGTCTAAGTCCCACTTCTCACTTTTATGACCTTCTAATCTCTTCCCATTTGTAAGTGATGAGACAGCTGTGAACCTAATGTCATTGTGTACAAACAATGCCAATTTTTTCTTTTAGTAGAATATGCATTAAATTATTAAGAGTAGGGTCCTGAACATAAAGCTGGCTTTTGCCACTAAATATAATTATGTAAGAATGAATAAAAATATACACATCTTACTTACAGTATAAACAATTAGTTTTAAAATTAAGTGATCTTTTTTTT
The DNA here is from genome assembly GCF_037043125.1 of Eumetopias jubatus. Classification (NCBI taxonomy): domain Eukaryota; kingdom Metazoa; phylum Chordata; class Mammalia; order Carnivora; family Otariidae; genus Eumetopias; species Eumetopias jubatus. The sequence continues at coordinate 2,753,572 of NW_028274829.1, read as the reverse complement.
ATTTTTTAATTTTATTTTTTAAAGATTTCGTTTATCTATTTGACAGAGAGAGACACAGTGAGAGAGGGAACACAAGCAGGGGGAGTGGGAGAGGGAGAAGCAGGCCTTCCACCGAGCAGGGAGCCCGATGCGGGGCTCGATCCCAGGACCCTGGGACCACGACCAGGGCCGAAGGCAGATGCTCAATGACTGAGCCACCCAGGCGCCCCAAAATTAAGCGATCTTTAAAGGACTTTTCTAGTTCTGGGGCGCCTGGGTGGCTCAGTTGTTAAGCATCTGCCTTCGGCTCAGGTCATGATCCCAGGGTTCTGGGATCGAATCCCACATCGGGCTCCCCTGCTCTGCGGGAAGCCTGCTTCTCCCTCTCCCACTCCCCCTGCTTGTGTTCCTGCTCTCACTATCTCTCTCTCTGTCAAATAAATAAATAAAATCTTTAAAAAAAATTAAAAAAAAATAAAGGACTTTTCTCGTTCTGAAAGTTCAGAATTATAAATTCTGTGACTAAGATCTGGAAGAAATTTATTTATAGACACATTAAAATGGTCATAATCTACTGAGTCATATTATTCACTAGAAAGGACAGTAGGTAGCTTAAGTTTAAGATTACTCAAAGCAAGGTGCAATTTAGGAGAAAAAAACTGTTAATAGCATTCTAATTCACAAGTTTACTGAACAAACAATGCAGCCCTTCTAAATGTGATATAATTAACTGGCCTAAAAGCCAAAGAGCAAGAATAACAACAGGAGGGAAAGTCATCCAACTAAAAGCTAAACATTCAAGTTTAAGAAATCACTTCAAAAACTGGTCAAAGAATGTTTAAGATCTCTGTATTAAATATTCAAATAAAGGGTGCCTGGGTGGCTCAGTCATTAAGCGTCTGCCTTTGGCTCGGGTCATAATCCCAGGGTCCTGGGATGGAGCCCCACATCAGACTCCCTGCTCAGCAGGAAGCCTGCGTCTCCCTCTCCCATTCCCCCTGCTTGTGTTCTCTCTCTCACTGTGTTCTCTCTCTGTCAAATAAATAAATAAAATCTTTTAAAATAAATAAATATACAAACAAACATTCACATGATCCATGTAAGGTGATTATAAACACTGGCAGTTCACTCTTAGATTCTCACACAACTTAAATGAAAACAGTAAGACCCAAAATATTTCCTGTATTTTACAGTTTACAAAATCTTACATATGACTAGCAGTTATTCCTCAACAATGGAGAAATGGTGTCATTATTTCTAACTGTAGGATATTGGGAGTTTATAATCAAGTTTTTGGTGATCACAAGGTGTTAGCAGATATGCTGAGTGGAGGGAATGAGGGATGAACCTGACATTAAAATATTTTATGTGTTTATCACACACACACAGATACGCACACATACTCGCACATACACAAAGTGGAAACACCTGGCTTAAGTCAACTTACCAGTGAAATGCATTGTAGTAGAAGTAAACCAAACCAAGGCCATATAAAAAGGCAGCATTCTGTTAAAAAAAAAAAAAGAAAGAAAAATTAATTCCATAGTAAAAGTTTTTACACTATTTTCTAGATGAATGAGAAATCTAGTACATTAAAAAAAAAGAAATCTAGTACATATGGCATGCTTTTATGTTCTGAAAATTCTACGACATATTGTAATACACATAAAAGAAACAATGAAGTCATGAGGAAACATGTATGCGGAAGCCAAACTGCTTGAAGAAATATTTCAGTTTCTTTTTTATGAAGTCCACAGTGAAAACAATCAAAATTACAATCTTAAAATATGTGTGAAACCACAAAAGACCCCAAACAACCAAAGTAATCCAAAGAAAGAACAAAGCAGGAAGTGTAACAGTTCCTTTCAAACTGTATTACAAATCTACAGTAATAAAAGTAGTAGAGTACTGGCATAAAAATGGACCTACAGAACAAGGGCTCAGACTGGAGAGGCCAGAATTAAACCCCCACATTTAAAGTCAACTATTATTCAACCAGGGAGTCAAGAATACCTGATGGCAAAAGGACTGTGTCTTGAAATAGGACTTAAAAAATGGATAAATATATGCAGAACAGTGAAACTGGACTCCTTTCTTACACTAATCTAAAAAATTATTTTGAAACCGAATACCTGATGTCATAAAACTCCTAGAATAAAATGTAGAAAAGAAGCTCCCTGATAGTGGTTTTAGCAAGGATTTTTTGGATATAACAAGGAACAAAAGTAAAAATCATCAAGTAGGACTACACAAAATGTAAAAACTTCTGCACAACAACAAAAACCCAATTAAAAACATGAAAAGGTAATCTGCAAAATGGGAGAAAATTTCTGCAAACCATGTATCAGGTAAGGGGTTACTATCCATAAATATAAAGAACTCACATAAACTTAGTAACAAAAAGTCTAATTTAGAATGCCCAGAGGAGGGCGCCTGGGTGGCTCAGTTGGTTAAGCATCTTCCTTCGGCTCAGGTCATGATCCTGGAGTCCCGGGATTGAGTCTCACACATCGGGCTCCCTGCTCAGCGGGGAGTCTGCTTCTCCCTCTGACCCTCCCCCCTCTTAGGCTCTTTCGCTCTCATTCATAAATAAATAAATAAAAATAAATAATTAATAAATAAATAAATAAATAAAATCTTTAAAAAAAATAAAATAAAATGTGCAGAGGAGGGGTGCCTGGGTGGCTCAGTCATTAAGCGTCTGCCTTCGGCTCAGGTCGTGATCCCAGGGTCCTGGGATCGAGCCCCACATCGGGCTCCCTGCTCAGTGGGAAGCCTGCTTCTCCCTCTCCCGCTCCCCCTGCTTATGTTTTCTCGCTGTCTCTGTCTCTGTCAAATAAATAAATAAAAATCTGTAAAAAATACAATGTGCAGAGGACCTAAACATTTTCCAAAGAAGACAGTCAGATGACCAACAGGTAAACAAAAGAACAACAAAACAAAAAACAAAAAACCAGATACTCAACATCTCACCATAAGGGCCATACAATTGAACACCATAATGAAGTATCACCTTTTACTTCTCCTAATAGCTAACATGAAAACGTGAAGATAGAAGAAGTGTTAGCAAGGATACAGAAAAAAAGGGAAACCTTGTACACTGCTGAAATATAAATTGGTTCAACCATTATGGAAAACAATGTGGAGGTTCTTTAAAAAATTAGATCTACCATATGATAGAGTGATCCCGCTTTTGGGTGTTTATCCAAACAAAATGAAAACAAGGTACTGAAAGCATGTGTACCCCCATATTTACTGCTACACTAATCACAATAGCCAAGATGTGGAAACAACCCAATGTACCATCAACAGATGAGTGGATAAATAAGATGTATAAACCCACTCAAGTATTATGCAGCTGAAAAAATACAGCCTCCCATTGTGACAATATGGGAAGATCCTGAGTAATTATGGTGAATAAAATATGTCAGAGAAAAACAAGTACTGTATAGTATCAACCACATGTGGTATCTAAAAAAGCCAAACCTGTTAAAACAGAGAGTAAGTGCCGGTTATCAGGGAAGTGAAGGGATAGGACAGGTTTTGTTTCCTGAGTTTGAAAGGAGATTTTTTTTTTTTTAATTAATAGACAAAGTGAGAGAAAATGAAAAACAAACATGTTATAAGATTTACAGAAAGTGGGACACCTGGGTGGCTCAGATCTAGTGCACAAGACAGTGAACATGGAAAACCACACTGTATTATAAACAACAAACTTGGGCAACCCTCTTGGGTCCCCTGCCTCTTCACTTTACTATCACTCAATAAACTGCTTTGCTCCCCAACAACAAAAAAAATCAAAAACTTGCTATTCCAACCACCAAGAAGAAATGATAATTATACAATGTGAGATGGTAATTATTGCTACAGATGGTAATTATTGCTACAGGCAAACATATTACAATATATATGACTAGCATGCATACATCTTAACTTTACAATGTTATACATCAAATATATTTCAATTAAAAATAAAGTTTAAATGGCTAATAAGTATATGAAAAAATGCTCATTACCCTTCACAGCAACGAAAACCAAAATCTCAGTAAGATATCTCCTCCTACCTACTAAGATGGCAAAACTAAAAAAGACAAACAAGTAATGACAAGGTTATGGAGAAAAACAACAGCAACACATCAAAATAATGTCAGTGTACCCTCTTCAAAGGAAAATCTCAACAGTATTCTCAGACACACATGGTGATCTATGCAAAAGGACAACAAAAAAACCTTACATGGAAATGATCCTAAATCTTTGTTGCCACTTTTATACCTATTTTGAAGATTAGGAATCATTTTCTACAAAATACATAATTTATTAAATTCTTCCTTTGCATCAATCAGAATCAACTGAGGTTTAGAGGATTTATAATTTGTCCAAGTGTCCATCACAAACCCCAGTTAAATAATTACAGTTTCATATGATTATCATTGTAATAACCCTATATGATGTGTTTGTGTTAAAGAAAAAAAAATGTGGCTGAATGTTACCAAGATGATGACATATCCTAACTTTCCTTCTCCTCAGGGTTGTATCAAATATACACCTACTTTCAGATCAGTTACCTAAGTGAAATCCAGAAACTAGTTGAGTGACTTCTACATATCAAGCAGCTGAGAAAATACCAACATCAAAACAGGCATAAAAGACCAAGACACTCCCACCATATTCTCCTCTTATCACCATGTAACCTCCAAATCCAGCCTTCACCTTAAGGAGCACAGTGTTTGCACTACACATTTAGGAGCCCAACTTTAAGACTGCCACTGAAATGATGGTCACCCAAATCTCTTGAGTTTGACATTCATGAGACCCTCGGGACGATTGAAAAAAAGTAGTTGTTAAGCAGGCTTGAACACTTCCACAGACCTGCCCTTAAAATGATACATTTCTTAAGGGGAAAATTGTTGTCTTTGTCTTTCCTCTTAAATTTTAAGGGCAGGTCTGTGGGTAACTTCTCAAAGAAAATGAACAGAAACAAAGTATTTGGGAGTAGATATACAAGAGCACAGATCAGGATATAATGGCTCAGCAACCAAATTGGGCTCACAATCTTTCTATGCAGAAAAATAGGTTTTACATTTTTACAAGTTCACCTTAAAAAAAAAAAGACTACATGACAGAAAACAAATGTAGCCCCCAAAGCCTAAAATGTATAGTCAAATCTATTAAAAAGTTTGCCAAATTCCAAAATTAACAATTTTTGAACGTAAGTTCTTTAAAATATGTACAATGATGAAAAGTTAATTGCTAAAATGTAGCTGTGATACACATGAAAACAAAAGCATTTTTTTTTTTTACGATTTATTTATTTGACAGAGAGAGACACAGCGAGAGAGGGAACACAAGCAGGGGGAGTGGGAGAGGGAGAAGCAGGCTTCCCGCAGAGCAGGGAACCTGATGGCAGGGCTCGATCCCAGGACCCTGAGATCATGACCTGGGCAGAAGGCAGATGCTTAACGACTGAGCCACACAGGCGCCCCAAAAACAAAAGCATTTTTAAAAAGAAAGATTTATCTTGGAATAATGTTTGTAAAATTCCATTTAAAAGGGTTCAATAATGTCATATTATGGATCCCCAGGGAAATAGAACCAACCGGGAGGCAGAGAAGATGTGTATGTACATCTGTGTGTGTGGTTTATTAGAAGGAACTGACTTGAGATTATGCAGGCTGACAAATACAATAATGATCTGAATAGTTAAGTCAGAAACAGAAAAACAGATATTTTAATTCCAGTACAAGGGCAGGAAACTACAGTATCGTAGTTCAAAGACTATTATTAACAGGATGGGCAACTTTTTTGTACTAATTAGGCCTTGAGCTGGTAAGATGACCACCTACACTGAGGAAGATAATCAGCATTAGCTAGTCTACAGATATGTTAATCTCATCCGGAAACCTCAAAGCCAAACCCAGAGTAATGTTAAGCAGACATTTAGGCCCAGTCAAACTGGGCTATCGCAAAGAATTAACCGTAAGTCTCACACCCCCGCCCCCGCCCTGGCGCCTGGGTGGCTAAGTCTTTAAGCGCCTGCCTTCAGCTCAGGTCATGGTCCCAGAGTCCTGGGATCCAGTCCCACATCGCGCTCCTTGCTCCGCAGGAAGCCTGCTTCTCCCCTCTCCCACTCCCCCCCGCTTGTGTTCCCTCTCTCACTGTGCCTCTCTGTCAAATAAATAAAATCTTAAAAAAAAAAAATAAGTCTACCTCCTTCACACCCTGGCAAAAAAAAAAAAAGACGACAAGGGTATAATTCTGAAGTTGATACAACTATCATGCATACAATCCAAAACAGGTAGCTCCCTCTCCAGGAGAGATTAACACCTTCAGTGATGCATCAGCTCTCCTTAAAATCCTGTAACTTAAATACTATGCTATAAAATCAACACATAATACATTATTACATCATTGGAGAGTAAGAAAGAAAGAAAAAAATACTTGCTTCATGCACACTTGACAACTTAAAGTCCTCGGTGCTAGAGTCACTTGATCGTGTCTGGTATTTATAACTACCTTCTTTCATTTATCATTCTCTATTCCCTTTGCTATCACCAAATCACTTCAACTGGTCATCATTCTCTACCTGCCAGGGTTATACCAACCATTCCTAAAAGGTCCGGGCCATTAGTATTCCATGCTGGGTTGAGTTTTTGTAGTTTTCCAATGACCTTAATTCAAAAGGCACGGTCATTTTAAGAGATGTACTAAGGGATCTACTACATCGAACACATAATCTTCCTTACATCTACTGTAGAACAGGAGTACAATTTCCCCTTGCATATCAAGATGACTCAGTAGAGCCAGAAAATGAAACTCTCTGCCTGAATTAATTAATGAATGAGGAGTCCAAATGGCCAAGGAACAATCTTACCTTTCAGTTTGATAGAATCATTGTTGTATCTCCTGGAGGAAACATTCCTCCCTTTGAACTAACACCTCTTTGCCATCAGATCATAAGGTCATGCGGAAAGGAACCCATACTTTTGCTGTAGGTCAATAAGGGTAATAGTAGGGGCTCCTGGGTGGCTCAGTCAGTTAAGCATCTGTGTTCAGCTCAGGTCATGATCCCCGGGTTATGGGATAGAGCCCCACACTGGAGTCTCTGCTCAGCGGGAAGTCTGCTTCTCCCTCTCCCTCTCCCGCTGCTGCTCCCCCTGCTTGTGCGCTCTCTCCCCCCTCTGTCAAATAAACAAACAAACAAATAAATACAATTAAAAAAAAATAAGGGTTAATAGTTATTTGGTGCCAAGATAGTATCATCAGGATACAACAAAGGTCATTCCAGACATCCCCCTCACTAGAAGACCAACTTAAAAGTATCCTCAGACAGGACAATACTGAGAAAATCTCAGAACACAGGTAGAAACTACATTCCTGAACCACAGAGACTAAGAAGCACACATTAGAAACCTAAGACAAACAGCTACACTCTGACTACACTGCCCCACCACAAAGCTAGAAACACACCAAGAGGGCTCCCCCAGGCCTGAAGTTTTTCCAGTGGGCAAAAGAGAGTCCAACATGGACATCGAGCTCCCCTATCATTCTGGGCTCATTTCAGAGCAGCCCACTACACTACAGGCCTCATCTCACAGAGATGCTGGAGAGAACATGTGGGACTTGTCTGCTAAGGACCAGAATGTAATTCAGGAAGGCAGGGGCAGAAGGGGACTTACAGGAACCAGCACACAGATCTTGTTAGACAAATTCCTCCTTGCAGTGGCACCACAGTAGAAATGCTAGCCAGCAACTTTGACTATCTGCAGAACCAAGTCACTAGCACTGTCGGACGAGTGAATTCAGTACAAAGTTCTGCCTGATTCAGGACCCCCAACAATTAGCCTTGCCAGCTCTGAAGCCTATTTTACCACCCTACCCAGTAAGGAAAATTAATTTATAGGTGTACCTAGGCAAAGTGCATCCTCCACTCCAACAACCCAGGAAAGATGCATAGTCCACCTTTTAACACTACTTAAATCAGCACAGGAGCAGAGAGGGCATGACTGGTAAGTCCAGCTGGTCAAGGAGCTCAGTATGCAGTTCTGCCAAATTCAAGTTCCCAGCCAGCAAGGCATACCAGCCTTTGAGCCTATTCTACCATTCCACTGAGCAGAAAAGCAGTTCCGTGGCTCTAACCCACTGTTGACTATAGCCCTCAATCTCACCCCATCAGGAAAAAAAAAAAAAATTCTTAGAAAAAAACAAGTAGGCAAAGTATCAGAATAGATATTATTTCTAAAGACGATAGTCAATGGCCAACAGCTACATGAAAAGGTGCTAATACTAATCATCAGCAAATCAAAACTATGAGATACCACTGCACACCTATTACAATGGCTACGATGAAAAGAGAGAGGAGGTAAGTCCTGGTGAGAATGTAGACAAAAGGGAGCTCCTGGCACACTGCTAGTGGGAATGTAAATCAGTACATGATAAACAGTGTAAAGGATACTCAAAAAAAAAAAAAAGGAAATTCAGCTACATCTGATCTAGCAATTTCACCTCTACACATATACCCAAAGAAAACAAAATCACTAATGAGGAAATTATCTGCCATCTGGATGTTTATTACAGCATTATTTATATTAGCCAACACATGAAAAACAACCTAAGTCCATGGAAAAATGAGCAAATAAGAATGTGAGACAGACAGATACAAACACACACATAATAGATATTAGGGAAGGAGGGAAGGAAGGAAGGAAGGAAAAAAGTTTTTTACATTTGTTACAACACAGACAGACCTTGAGGATTATTACACTAACTGAAATAAATCACACAAGACGTATACTGCATGATCTTACTTATGTGTCGAATTTTTTTCAAATTTTCATTCAAATTCATTAGTTCACATACTGTGTTAGTTTCAGGTGTACAATACAGTGGTTCAGCACTTCTACACATCACCAATACTCATCACGATGGGTGCACTTCTTAATCCCCATCACCTACTTCACCCAGCCCCCCACCTAGCCCCCCTCTAGTAACCAACAATCTGTTCTCTAGAGTTAAGAGTCTGTTTCTGGGGCACCTGGGTGGCTCAGTCATTAAGCATCTGCCTTCGGCTCAGTTCAAGATCCCAGACTCCTGGGATGGAGCCCTGCATCAGGCTCCCTGCTCTGTGGGAAGCCTGCTTCTCCCTCTCCCATGCCCCAGCTTGTGTTCCTGCTCTATCTCTCTGTCAAATGAATAAATAAAATCCTTAAAAAAAAAAAAAAAGTCTGTTTCTTACGGGCGTGTGGGTGGCTCAGATAGTTAAGCATCTGCTTTCAGCTCAGGTCATGATCCCAGCGTCCTGGGATCAAGCCCCACATTGGGCTCGCTGCTCAGCAGGAAGCCTGCTTCTCCCTCTCCCTCTGCCTCTGCCTGCTGCTCCCTCTGCTTGTACTCTAATAAAAAATAAAAAAATATTTTAAAAAAGAAAAGAGTCTGTTTCTTGGGCACCTGGGTGGCTCAGATGGTTAAGCGTCTGCCTTCAGCTCAGGTCATGATCCCAGGGTCCTCGGATCGAGTTCCGCATCAGGCTCCCTGTTCCGCAGGGGGCCTACTTCTCCCTCTCCCTCTGATGTTTCCCCTGATTGTTCTCTTTCACTCTCTCTCTCTCAAATAAATAAATAAAATCTTTACCTATCTTTAAAAAATAAAAAGAATCTGTTTCTTCTTGGCATTTTCTCCCCACTTAAACCCTTCGCTTGTTTCTTTTGTTTCTTACTTGGCCAACGACAGACACATGGAAAGATGCTCAACATCAATCATCAGGGAAATGCAAATCAAAATCACAACGAGATATCACTTCATACCTGTCAGAATGGCTAAAACCAACAACATGAAATACAACATGTGTCGGCCAGGATGAAGAGAAAAGGGAATTTCTTACCCTTCTGATGGGAATGCAAACTGGTGTAGCTACTCTGGGAAATAGTATAGAGGTTCCTCAAAAAGTTAAAAATAGAACTACCCTACAATCCAGCAATTGCACTACAAGGTATTTACCCAAAGAATATAAAAATACTAATTCAAAAGGGATATGTGCGGGGCACCTGGGTGGTGCAAAGTTAAGTGTCCAACTCTTGGTTTTGGCTTCGGTTGTGATCTCAGGGTGGTGAGATCAAGCCCCACATCAGGCTCAGTCCTCAGTGGGGAGTCTGCTTGAGTTTCTCTCTCTCTGCCCCTATCCCCCATGCTTTCTCTCTCTCTGGAATAAATAAATCTCTCCCTCAATTAATGAAACCATATATGATACAGCAGCTGCAGTTACAGTTAAAACTAAGTTAGGCTTAAGATAATCCACATCCACTGTTAGTCTTTAAGGTCTACCTGTCTTCTGCACAGACCAAATAAAAGATATGAATATGGATTTCTGAATTACTATCTTCCTTAGCAGAGGCAGTTTTAATGGTTTCCATATAGCCCTTCCCAACCCAACAGCCCTTACTTCATATTTCAAGGGACAAATGAGAAGCTTCGGTATCCTCTGCTGCTAAGTGACTCTACTCCAATTATACATTCTATACCTAGACCGTTACCAGTGCTGGATTCAGTTTTTATAGCTTCCTACTGACATTAACTCCAGGGCACTGCAATATTAAGAGACATCCTAAGGAATGTTCTGTCTTCTAGATAAAATTTTCCTTTCCACCATTTCCCCAATAGTTGACCAATTTCCCTTTTGTACTGAAAGATCATTTGCTTGAGAAAACCATGTTGCACCTGTCTTACAGGGTTTTCCACCTTACATTTCAAAAAGAAGGTCACTTCCAGGCAGGCCCAGGAATCTCAGTATACTTTTGTGATCCCAAGAACAAAGTAATTCACCCAAATCTACTTGTACCACAGGAAAAAATCTGGAGGCAAGGTCTTCACTTGTGTTCCTATGCTCAAGAGGCTTAGAAAAGTACAATCTGAGATTTCTTGTGAAAAGTTCCAAAGTCAACTCAAGCACCTATGTGGCCAATCAATATTCTTGCTACATTTACATACATAATCATATCAAATTTGGGGGCTGGCGTATTTTTTATAAAGATAGATAAAATTTTTTAGAAATAAAAAAACAGGGGGCACCTGGGTGGCACAGTCGGTTAAGCATCGCCTTCAACTCAGGTCATGATCCCAGGGTGTTGGGATCGAGCCCCAAGTCAGGCTCTCTGCTCAATGGGGCATCTGCTTCTCCCTCTCCCTCTGCTCTCCTGCTTCTGCTTTCTTGCTTGCTCTATCTCAAATAAATAAATAAAACCTTAAAAAAAAATCAGGACGAAGTTAAATGATATGAGATTTGCTGTATAAACTAGTTAGTATCACTCCGAATATCCCGACTGAATGGAGAAAAATTATGTTTCAATGCAAACTGAATCTTTTTTTTGTTTTTTTAGTTTCATCTTCCACACTGTGCTAGCTTAAAAAAAGACATATTTATTTTAGAGAGAGAGAGCGCACACACGAGTGTGTGGGGAGGGGCAGAGAGAGGAGAGGAAGAGAATCTCAAGCTGACTTCCTCCTGTGTGGGACTTGAGATCATGATCTGAGCTGAAATCACGAAACCGACGCTTAACCAACTGAGCCACCCAAGCAGCCCTTGCCAATCTATTTCAAATCCTGAATTATTCTACTTTCCCCCAATATCTTGCTACAACTCCTCAAATTAACATTTCTGATTTTCTGCCATCCTGTTTGGAATAATTTAGAACTATTGCCCTTTTCCTGAAGCCCTCCAAGATAAAACTGGATAACTTGATATAAACCTCAAGGAAATCACTGCAACAGATCATGAATGTACAACCTTTGTGCCTGCTGCTATGTGGGCCACTTAGTTCAACAGTACAGCAAATGTCATCATCACAGACATTCAAACTGGAAACGAGGAAATCCATTAGACTGGCACTGCTGTCCTCACCCCTCCATCTAAACAGGCTTTCAATCCAATCAAAGAATCTTAACTGGACACTCTCTGGAATCCGAAACTGGACATTAATGATCTTTTTTTTTTTAAGATTTTATTTATTTATTTGACAGAGACACAGCAAGAGAAGGAACACAAGCAGGGGGAGTGGGAGAGGGAGAAGCAGGCTTCCCGCCGAGCAGGGAGCTCAATGTGGGGCTTGATCGCAGGACCCCGCGGATCATGACCTGAGCCGAAGGCAGACACTTAACGATTGAGCCTCCCAGGTGCCCCAATCATCTGTTATTTTTATAGAAACTTCTCCTCTTAAATGCCTGATGGTTAGCACCATAAAGCATACCCTCTGCTACTTAAATATCAATGCAGAATTTAGCAGTTCCTTAATGAATGAAAGGATATTGAACAAGAAATGCACTTATGTTGTTCTAAAGAAAGGAATATTTTTTTAAAAGATTTATTTTTTAAAGGAGAGCAAAAAAGCGTAGGGGGGAGGAGCAGAGGGAGAGAGATACCCAAGCAACTTGGCGCCAAACACGGGGCTCAATCTCACCACCCTTATTATCACAACCAGAGCGGAAACCAAGAGCTGGATGCACAACCAACTACACCAGCCAGGCACCTCGGAATTTTTTATTCCTTCGAATAATAGGGTGAACTGATAAAGATTACATGCTCAATCAAACTTTACTTAGATTCCTGAGCCTTCTCCTAGGCCCACTTGTGTACTTCCTTATAAAATCCTTGGCAAGAACCATCATGCTAAGTCAACAGAGCAATAATCCCTCATCCCACATATCTGATTGCCTTCGATACCAATTGTGGTTTTCCTCCTCCACCATCCATTAACATGGTATCTGGTAAGCCTGGCCTGTATTAAAAAAATAATCCTGTTAGTTCAGTATAGCCAAAATCCCCTTACTCTTCATGTTCTCTCTTACTAGTATTCCATCCACTGACCCCTCAGAAAACCTGGCTACAAATTCCTACTTGCCTATGCTGTCTTCAAAACTGACATCAGTTCAATACTGATAAACTGAATAAATTTTTTATACCTCAAGTATTACCCAGCCATGAATTTTCTGACAATAGATACAATCACCTTAACTTGTACCCAAAGTCACTTCACTGATTCATAGGCATGAGGAGCCTGGCATATCAAGTGGCATTCTTAAACTCCCATTTAGAGGAATCACAGCACTGCCTGCCGCTGGAGATAATCCTTCCTCTGGAAATAAAATCTCTACGTCAGCAGAACTTAAAGTCAAAGAAACTAAAAAGAAAAATTGTGCCACTCCTATCTCTACCCCTTAATTCCTGTACCCATGAATCCTGGATGTAAGAAAAACTGGATGAAAAAAAGAGAGAGAAAAGAAAAATTGGCTGGTGATTCAAAATATGTACAGCCTACTACAGAATCTTGCTATAGCTCTGCAATACTCTACCACATTGCTGGCACCATAACTGAGTCTTCTAAAGGCCTTTGTTCCATTCTATCAAACCTGTTGCTTCAAACATGGAACATGGTATGATCAGTGAACTCCATGTGCACAGACCCAATGGCCACACTTCTTTTACCTTCTATGAAATAATCTCTTGATCTGAAACAAAGCTTTGTGATATCATATGACAATGGATAAGATGTTCTTTCAGTACACAGATGACAATTTTGCCAGTAGCACTGCGTACAAGGAAAACAAATCTGTACCAAGATTAACTGTTTATACTAATAAGAAAAAACACTATTTTCACGATACATATGGACCCAAAGTGATCAGGAAAATGGCTGATAACCATGCAGAATGGTGCCATACATTATGAGGGAACCATTGTTACTGTCTGCAGCTGGCAAATTGGACACCTAATTTTGGTAAAGAAAAATCAATGTTGTTAAGCTCATGAATAAGCATATTCCTACATGATGGCTACTTTGTTCATGAGTCCATCGTGCAATAACGAGGTGGCTGGGGAAAGAGACATAAAGTCTAAGGTCTCATTGTGTCCACTTGATTACTAAAATCACTTTTTCAGATGAGATCACTCTTTTACATAAGACACAAATATCTTCATGAACTTTTTCTAAGTTAGAGAGGTCTAGCCACAAACCTCTTCCTCACGGGGCACCTGGGTGGCTCAGTTGTTAGGCGTCTGCCTTCGGCTCAAGTCATGATTCCAGGGTCCTGGAATCGAGGCCCCCTCGGGCTCCTTGCTCTGCAGGGAGCCTGCTTTTCCCTCTCCGCCCTGCTTTTACTTCTTTCACTGTCTCTCCTTCTCTCTCTCTCAAATAAATAAAACATTAACAAACAAAAAAACAAACCTCTTCCTCAAATTATATTGTCACTAATTTTAATTTTTTATTTTTTTACAGAGCAGGAAAGCAGGGCATGGGCAGAGGGAGAGACAGACTCTCAAGCAGGCTCCACTCCCAGCACAGATCCATGACATGGGGCCCAAAACCACGACACTGAGACCACGACCCCAAGACTACAACCCGAGCTGAATTGAAAAGGCAGACACTCAATGGACCGAGCCATTCAGGTGCCCCTTGTCACCAATTACCTAATTACTTTTCTTTCAGTCCCTACTGTCATGACAAATCACTGGCCAGAGCTCATGAACTCATATATAATTACACTTCTGGCCATTTCTCCTTTTCCAGGCAAAGTGAACAACCAGATGCATGGCCTGATATTCTGCCCACTGGAACAATTTCCCTTCACCACTGTCCTTCAGGGATTTGGGGCTATGGTACTACAGCTATCTAATTTCAGATGGCTGTACTATCCAGCAACATAAAACCAGGCCTGTGACTTTCTGTCAACTGTTGTAGAAAACTACCCATGAGATCATTGATGCAGGCTGGAAGAAAAGGAAGTGGGGACCTTGGGCATTTGGGCTACTTCTTGTATCTTGTTCCTTCAGGGCATACTTGGCCCAGTCTTGTATATATAACTTCCAGGATTATGGACTGCTACTGTGTACACTGTATTTATGCCTTAGTGGATCAAATAATACCCAGTTCATGATGCACAGCTTAGATAGCATGGTAACTTGGTAATAACTGCTTTAGTATATAGTGTCTAAGGCCAGAAACAGATCAAAAGCTGTTTCTCAAAGGGAAAGTAGTCATCCACAAACAAGCGCACAGCTCTCTTCCAAAATCCTAAGCCTACACTGTGAATCACTTGCAGGGTCCCACCAAAGGCTTCAAACAGCACCGTTTTCCACAGAAACCTCAAACCCCATTAGATTTGTTGGATAATAAGGCCCAAGTGGCTGAGCAGCTCTTGATAACACTATGTGTTATCTTGTGGGCAGCAAAGACAATTAAGATTCCTTCAAACTAAATTGTAAAACAAAGCTGAAGAACTGATAAACTCCTAAAGACAGACAGTGAAGGTATATTGCTGGTACTGCCATTTAAAAACAAGCTTTTGGCTTTCAGCAGGGAGGAGGCGAAGGTACAAATGTCTTCAGTTGTCCCAAATCCAGGTGCATCTGACACAAACCATGTCCACCATACCACTTCAGTTAGATTCCAACGAGATTGTTGTTTTATACCTGAGGCACACAGGTGGGGAAGTCAGTGCTGTGTCTGCACCACCTAGAAGATTGGCCCCCTGGGTCTGTGTCCAAAAAAAGGTTGGTGATGACATCACCAAGGCCAACAATGATTGGGAGGGTCTGAGGATTACAGTGAAACTGACCATTCAGAACAGACAGGCCCAGAATGAAGTGGTACCTTCTGCTTCTGCCTTGGTTATCAAAGCCCTCAAGGAACTGCCAGGAGACAGAAAGAAACAGAAAACATTAAGCACAGAAGAAATGTCACTTTTGATGAGATTGTCAGCACTGCCCAACAGACAAAGCACTGATCTTTAGCCAGAGAACTCTATGGAACCCTTACAGACTTCCTGGGGACTGCCCAATCTGTGGGCTTCAATATTGATGGCCACATTCCTCATGACATCACAGATGACATCAATAGTGATGCACTGGAATTCCCAGCCAGTTAAGAACTGGCTGGGAAAGGACAATATTTCAATAAAGTATCATTTGACAACAACAATAAAAAAACAAAATCCATAAAACTATTTCTGGTGGTGCATATTGATACATGTGGGAAAAAAGGGCATATTCTACATCAACAGCTGCAAAATAGATACAGGATAAAATGTTAATTTCCTAAAGGAAATAAATACCATCTGATATAGCAGCTGCAATAAGAATAATGTGGTTAAGCTTATGAAAATGTACTATAATTTTCCATCTACTAGAAGGATCCATGAGGTGAGGTGAATGTGAACGTGTTAGGAATCATGACTCCTGCGCCTTCAAGTCTTTGATGATGATACAAAATCTCTTCAAATGGAGATCCAGAAATTAAGTACCACTTTTGGTTTACTATTTTCTTAAAGACAATTTTAATGGCTTCTACTTGTACTTTCCCAATATAATAACCCTAACTCTACAAGTTAGGGAGCCTATTTGGGGATTCTGACAGCTACTGAGTATGTATCTATTCCAAATATGCATGCTGAAATTGGAGAAATAACCACTGAAAGAATTCAGCGACCCACGGGACCCACTATGAAAAGATCTAAATTACAATGTCATTGATCATGTGACCTCCCACAAGCACCTACTCTTACTGGTAGATGACAAAGATGTTTTGGGTCTTCCAGGAATTAGCATCAGTTCAAAATCAAGTAGATCTCAAAGGATTATTTTTTATTCCCCAATGCACACTTACCCTAGTAAAAAGACAATGTGCCATTTGGAGAATCCTAGTAAAAAGGATCATGCCGCACAGCGTAAGCTGTTTTTTGTTTTTATTATTATTATTATTATTATTAATTTATTTATTTATTACAGAGAAACAGCGAGAGGGAACACAAGCAGGGGGAGTGGGAGTGGGAAAAGCAGGCTTCCTGCTGAGCAGGGAGACTGATACGGGACTCGATCCCCGGACCCTGGGATCATGACCTGAGCTGAAGGCAGACGCTTAACGACTGAGCCACCCAGGCGCCCCCGCACAGTGTAAGTTTTCAGGGTACTTGGGTCCTTTGACCTCCAGTCCTTGAACTCCATTCAAGGAGTTCAGGGACTAAAGAGTAGCTCAAGTCTAGGAAATAACTGAAAGACTCCAATACTCTGTTTTTATGATTCTGGTTAGATTTTTGGTGACTTGATCTACAACTGTTCTACTTATAAAACATTAAGCATGTATTTAGTAGGACTCCTATCCATTTCACTTCTAGGAATACTATGATAACCAAACACCTATTATGTTAACCATGCCCACCTAGCCTCTGGCAAGTGCCACCACTTAACTGTTACCACCCCAGGATCCAATCACTCCCACTGCTCCTGATTCAATGATCATAGTTCCCACTCGATAGTCTGGCCTAAAAAGATCAATCATAAAATCAAAAAAAGGATGCAGGAGTTACTCTTATGAATTTATTTCTCACAATCATGGTGAAAGGTGCATCTTCTGTACCCTCCCAGTAGGTCATTTAAGGATAGGTGGTTTTAAGTGACAATACACACTAACAATCCAATCAATTCCTCCACAATAAGCCAAAGTACGTCCAGATTTTCTAGGTCGCTCACTAAGGAGGTCCACCTTTGGTCCATTTTTCAACAAGCCAAACAAACTGACAGAGCTCTACTGTATAGGCTACAATATTAAATGCAGATTCTCTGCCTAGCCCAAATAAAAAAATGCAGCCTGATCCAACTTTTATGTTCCTTCCATCATTGCTCAATACACTTAGTATTATTCATTCCCACACAGGTTCCCTGAACTTCTGTGTATACGGAAAACTCAAGAAGTTCTTTTGGAGTTTAGTGCACTTTCTCATGGATTAAAATTGAACCTGAACCACAGAGACACACTGGGACTTGTGTCTACTTAGGTCTAAAGAAAAAAGAAGGTGGAGTACAGATTCTGAGGAAAATCAGCATTGCCTTGCACGGCAACTTTAACATGAGTAAATTTTAGTTTCCATACATAGGGCAAGGTTAATCTAATCCCTCAGACTGAAGTGAATAAGTAGTTTCTATTGTTCTAGTGAGGAGACCTAAACAGCAAAAGACTCATTAAGAATTTAGGTGTTCAATAAAATGGGGGTAAAGGGACATGCCTGGGTGGCTCAGTTGGTTAAGCCTCTGCCTTCAGTCCACCTCTACCCACCAGGCTCCCTACCTCCCTGCTCAGCAGGGAGCCTGCTTCTTCCTCTCCCTCTGCTCCTCACACTGCTATGCTCTCTCTCACATACGCTCTCTCTCTCTCATGAATAAATAAAATGTATAAATAAGTAAATGTCACAAGACTAGGTGCTACTGAGGATATGAAGCAAAAGAAGCCTTATACACGGTACTAGTGGTAACACAAAATACAAACCATTTGAAGAAAAAAAGTCTGGGTAGATTCTAATAAAGTGTAACTTTATACCTCAGAACTCCCATTCCTAGATACTAACTCAAGGCAACTTAAAACATGTAAAACACAAAAACATGTCGAGAAGTGATCCCAGCATCTTTTTCCTCAACTGATTAAAAGTAAGAGATACGTAGTATATACATTACATATCCTGTTCTAAACTTATTACACAGATGGGGAACTAGCATATTATTTTCTTAAAAGTTCAGTATAATAACTTAAAATGAATACTGAAATACATGGAGCAAGGAGTCTCAATCATGAGAAATTTGTCTCTCAGTAACATTACATAACATAAATTTTTACTATCACAGCTAATAAAGGGAGGGTGCTACTAGAATTTAAATGGCAGGGGCACATATTCTGCTATACATCTGTGTGGCAAAGACATCCACAAACACAGAATTAACTGCCCAAATGTTAACAATAACCTGGCTAAAATATCCTAATTTGAATAGTATTATTAAAGAAAACAAATGAGCAAATACAGCTGAGTTAATGAAGAAAAAAAGCAACAGTAAAAACTTTGAGATTTACACAAAAAAAGGAAGAATAAACTAAAAAATGTAAGAAGGAAAAAAGTAAAATAACTTGGGTGGAAGTTGCAAAAACAACTTAATAATTTATATTAGGGGCAGCTGGGTGGCTCAGTTGGTTAGGCGACTGCCTTTGGCTCAGGTCATGATCTCAGGATCCTGGGATCGAGCCCCGCATCCGGCTCCTGGCTCAGCAGGAAGCCTGCTTCTCCCTCTCCCACTCCCCTGATTGTGTTCCCTCTCTCGCTGTCTCTCTCTCTGTCAAATAAATAAATAAAATCTTTAAAAAAATTTTTATATTAAATGAAAATGGATTAAAATTTTCTATCAAAATAGGACTTCAACTACCTCCATTCTGACCTCAGTGTGTACTCACTTAAGTTCTTTCCAGCTTATCTCTTAACTCAGGCAAAAGACGCTGAGGACAAAGCATTCCCTGATGGGAACCAAAACTACCCCTCAAGCCATAAGACTGCCCTGAGCTAGCAAGAACCCGGGACTGACCCCAAGACAAATGATGGATCGACCTGACCTTTACTGGCCACCTACATATACCTACCCACTTTTATCCCACAATCTCCTTCTATAAACTTAGAACTCTTCTCAGCACTTTGGAGGCAGTTTTTGAGACCTTAGTCCACTGTCTTCCTGGTGTTGGCCTCAGTGAAATAAACTCCTTTCTTGTTTCACCACCAGTCATTCCTCTGCCTTTGGATTTTGTCAGTGTCGAGTGGCTAAAACTGGGCTGGTTGTTTGGGACCCCTGAAGACATGGCCCCTGTGGCCCAGTTACACAGTTGAAACCCAGAGATCAGAGCACCTGGATGGCTCAGTTAGTTAAGCGTCTGCCTTCACCTCAGGTCATGATCTCAGGGTCTTGGGATTGAGCCCCACATCAGGCTCTCTGCTCAGCAGGGAGTCTGCTTCTCACTCTTACTCTGTGTGCTCTCTCTCAAATAAATAAAATCTTTAAAAAAATAAGAAAAAGCACTGACCAATTTGAAAAAACAAACAAAACCTAGAGATCATCAGATTTAAAAAAACAAACAGGGAGATACCATTTATATGCTGAGAAAAAAAATTTCAAATATAAAAACACATTCAATATTAAAGGGTAGAAAAGACTATATTATGTAAACATTACAGTAAGTTCTTTTCAAGTGCACTACTGAACATTCCCAAAGATAGATATTATGGTTAAGTCAAAAACATATACAAATAAATATAATATTATAAGTGGTAATTCAATGTCCTGTATGACAATGTAATGTGGACTTGCTTCATAAAAAGAATGGTGAACATTATAAAGAGTACAACCAGGCCACCTGGGTGGCTCATTCGTCAAGTGTCTGCCTTTGGCTCAGGGTCATGATCCCAGGGTCCTGGGATCAAACCCCACATCGGGCTTCACGCTCAATGGGGAGCCTGCTTCTCCTTCTCCCTCTGCTCCTCCCCCTGCTTATATTCTGTCTTAAAAAAAAAAAAAAGTATAACTAGTTAAAATATCTTCAAATGTCTTAAGACTATATAGCAAATGCAGAAACCTGTTTAGTGGAAGAAAAACTACTAAACCACAGAAATGTTAGTCTTTGGAGTTTGAACCATGAAATTTTCCCTCTACCTTCTTAGATTATTGTGACAGAAACTTCATCTCAGAAGGGTGTAATCAAGAATACAGGTTCCTTCTGCCCTAGCTCCCAATCAAAGGGATCTTGTATCTTCCAGAGAGGAGTAATAGCTAGCTATATCTTGACGTCACTAAGCTCCACGTGACAGCAGGTGGGTGTGGGGTTAGGAGCACGGATGGCTGACTCTCTTCTTCATACCAAATCACCATGCATGGGACAAAGATTCTAACGTTGGGAACAGGGCATTTAGAAGAGTAGAGCCCCACCATCTGTTACACACCAGCTGGATTCGTAAGATGGTGGCCACACCAGAAGAGGCAAGTTGAGAAGACCTGAGAATGCTGCCAAACACTCCATCAAGCACTATAACTCCTAAAACAAGGGTGCAATGAAAACATTACTTACCATTGTCCGAAGACCCAAATACAAAACTGTGGTTCAGAGATTTTGCCAGAGGAAGAGGGCTTCACTAAGCTACACAAAGCTTTACCAACACAACTGACTTCCTTCACCAATGAATAATGGAGAAATTCAAGAATAGGGGTACTCTCAGGAGTCAATATTGTGATATAAAAAACTTAGATATATAAGATAAACCTTGTGATAATGTTTTATAATAAGAAATATATATTTGGCCTTCATCCCTGTTTCAGGCACATTCCTAAGTGACAAAAGGCATAAGGGTGTCTGTATTATTGAGGTGACTTCTGGATGCCCCTAGGTTACCTAAGAATAGGGCTGATCGTAGGAAAAACCAACCATGTGATAGGAGAGTTGGAACTTTCAGCTCCATCCTTCCAACTTCCAGAGACAGAGAGGGGCTAGAGACTGAGTTCAGTTACCAATGACCAATGATTTAGCCAATCATATCTATTTTATAAAGTCTCCTTAAAATCTAAAGGTAGGGTTCAGCGAGCTTCCTGTTGGTGAATATGTGGAAATACGCAAAAGAGAGGTACATTTAGAGAAAATGGAGTCCCCACATCCATTTTCCACATTTTGCCCAATGCATCTCTTTCAAATGCCTGCTCTTGCCTTACATCCTTATATAATAAATATAAGCACAAGGAGTTATTGGTCCCCAGAAAAAGACAGATAGACATGGCTTTCTTGTCAAAAGTCCTTTTAGGCTGCCAGCCGTATTATGAAAGAAAGAACACCGCCAAACCAGGAGACATCCTACACATATAAGGGACAATAAATCAGTGATATAACTCCCAGTACTGACTCAAAAGTGAAGAGTGACCTGATGCATGTTCTTGAGTTATCTCTGCAGGAGTTAAACACATTTGAGGACTCAGATATCAGACTAACTAGAGTGAGAGAACTGGCAATGCTGACCCTGGCCAGACCTTGTGACTTAGACCTGGAATCTGTTACCCCTAAGATGACTCCTGCCCCATGATGTATTCCCCAAAGTGCAAGCCACTTCATAAATATGTATACACCCTTACCGTAAAACTGCCCCCATTCTGTTCGGGGATACTGCTTTGGAAAAAATCCCCAGGGCTCTCCATCACCTGTTGCAAGTAAAACTCTTCCTTTTCGAATTCTTTGGCTTGGTTCAATCTTTTGGCTTGAGTCTTTTGGGTCAATGCCCACCAAAAGGTGAACCCAGTTTCAGGTAACATGGAAGGAACCTCCAGTCTGACTAGAAGTATCAACCTGGGCTTGCATTTGGAATCTGAAGGTGGCAGGAGGATGATGTTTAGTGGGACTGAGCCTGACGCTATCTTTTAGTTGACTTGCAGGACATCATGCTGGTGTCTGAGAATTATTTGGTTGTGTTGAGAAGAGAATCCATACATTGAAATGAGGAGCAAAATAGGAACCTATAGGTTAGAAAGCTTACCAGATAGACCTACAGAAAGAGTCAACCAGCAAATGCACTCCTGAAATCAGGACAAATCCCAAACAATCACTTCAAAAACTATTACTGCAGGGGCCCCTGGGTGGCTCAGTTGGTAAAGCATCTGCCTTCGGCTCAGGTCATGATCTCAAGGTCCTGGGATCAAGTCCCGCTCCAGGCTCCTTGCTCAGTGGGAGCTTCTCTCTCTCCCTGCTTCTCTCTCTCCCTGCCACTCCCCCTGCTTGTGCTCCCTCTCTCTGTGTCAAATACATAAATAAGATCTTTAAAAAAACAAACAAACAAAAAACGATTACTGGAAAAGAGCCAAACTTTAATTAGAATATTTGTGGAACACTTTATGTCCTGAAGTACTGTAGAAAACTAAAAACCAGGATGCCTGGGTGGCTTAGTCGGCTAAGCATCTGCCCTCAGCTCAGGTCATGATCCCAGGGTCCTGAGATCGAGCCCAACATCTGGCTTCCTGCTCAGTGAGAAGCCTGCTTTTCCCTCTCCCACTCCCCCTGCTTGTGTTCCCTCTCCGTGTCTCTCTCTCTCAAAAAATTAAAATCTTTAAAAAAAAAGATTTTATTTGAAAAAGAGAGAGAGAAAGCACACGAAAGTGCATGAGTCGGGAGGTCAGAGGGAGAGAAAGAAGCAGACTCCCCACTGAGCACCAAACCCCACACAAAGCTTGATCTGAGAACCTTGATATCATGACCTGAGCCAAAATCAACAGTTGGACACTTAACCAAATGAGACATCCAGGTGTCCCAACCATGTGACTGGTTTAACAAATTTAAAATAGCCATTATACACATATTCAATAACTAAAATATATTTCAAAATGTAAATTATGGTGACAATGTCTTACCAAATAAAGAATATCAACACAAAAAATAAAATCATAAAAAAATAATCGAACAGGAGCACCTGTCTGGCTCAGTCAGGGAAGGATGTGACTTTTGACTGGTGGGGATGGTGGTAGTGATGGTACGTCATGAGTTTGAGCCCAAAGTTGGGCGTAGAGTTTACATAATAAAGAGAAGAATCAAATGGAAATTCTGGAGCTAAAAAAATTAACTAAATCAAAAGTTAATTAGAGGGGCCAAAAGTATACTTGAAGTAGGCAAATGAATGTGTGAACTTAAAGATATATGGCAGGGGCACCTGGGTGGCTCAGGCATTAAGCAGCTGCCTTCAGCTCAGGTCATGATCCCAGGAGCCCCGCATCGGACTCTCTGATCCACAGGAAGCCTGCTTCTCCCTCTCCCACTCCCCCTGCTTGTGTTCCCTCTCTCTGTGTCTCTCTCTGTCAAATAAATAAATAAAATCTTTTAAAATAAATAAATAAATAAAGATATATGGCAGAGATTAATCCAAGGAAGAGAGAGAAAAGTCCATGAAGAGAAACGTGATAGGACGTTAAACGCAATAACACGTGTAACAAAAATGCTAGAAGAAAAAAGGGAAAAGAAAAAATATCCAATAATAAATGGCTGAAAACCGTCCCAAGTTTCAGAGAAAACTTTAATTTGCACATCAACGAACTCAACTAATACAAAGCAGGAGAGGAGGGAGGATTCACAGAGACATTAAGGCATGAAATGCTGGGATGCCTGGGTGGCTCAGTCAGTTAAGCATCTGCCTTCCGCTCATGTCATGATTCCAGGGTCCTGGGATTGAGTCCCACATTGAGCTCCCTGCTCAGCGGGGAGTCTGCTTCTCCCTCTGGTGCCCTTCCCCCGCTTGTGCTCCCTCTCCCACTCTCTCTGGCAAATAAATAAAATCTTTAAAAAAAATAAATTTTTAAAAATAATAAAGTAAAAAATGCTGAAAAACGGGGGCCAGGGTGGCTCAGCTGGGTTAAGTACCCAACTCTTGGATTTCAGCTCAGGTCATGGTCTCAGGATCTCGGGATCAGCCCTGAGTCAGGCTCAGCACTCAGCAAGGAGTGTGCTTCCCCCCCATCTCTCTGTCTAAAATAAACAAACAAATCCTTTTTTAAAAGTGCTGAAAAATGGGATGCCGGAGTGGCTCAGTCAGTTAAGCATCTGCCTTCAGCTCGGGTCATGATCCCAGGGTCCTGCGATTGAACCCCCCCATTAGGCTCCCTGCTCAGCTGTGAGCCTGCTTGCTGCCCATGCTTGTGCTTTCTCTCTCTGTCAAATAAATAAAATCTTAAAAAAAATAAGAAAATAGGGGCGCCTGGGTCATGATCTCGGGGTCCTGGGATTGCGACCCGCAGCAGGCTCTGCTCAGTGGAGAATCAGCTTCTCCCTCTCCCACTCCCCCTGCTGTGTTCCCTCCTCTCTCACTGTGTCTCTGTCAAATACATAAAATCTTAAAAAAAAAAAAGAAAATAAAGAAAAATAAAATGTTGAAAAATAAAGACAAGTAGAAGATCTTGAAAGCAAAAGAAAAACAAATAATCATTTACCCTAAAAAGCCAATTAGATTGACAGATGATTTCTCCTCAGATACAGTGATAATGTTCAAACTGCTCAAAGAAAACAGTCAACCAAGAATTCTCTATCCTAGCAAAGCTCTTTCAACAATGGAGGATAAATAAACATTTCCACATTTTTTAAAAGATTTTATTTATTTATTTGATGGAGAGAGAGAGACAGTGAGAGAGGAAACAAAAGTGGGGGAGTGGGAGGAGGAGAAGCAGGCTTCCCGCGGAGCAGAGAGCCTGATGTGGGGCTCAATCCCAGGACCCTGGGATCATGACCTGAGCTGAAGGCAGACGCTTAACGACTGAGCCACCCAGGCGCCCCAACATTTGCAGATTAAAAAAAAATTTTTTTTCACTGCAAACACACCCACCTTTCAATAATTCTAATAAAGCTCTTCAGCCTTACAGCAAGAGCCTTAGTAATTTAAAGTTCCCAACCCCCCCACAAAACCCCACAAGAACAACAATAACAAAGACCAAAAAGTGTTGGTGAAGATAATAAATGCAATTATGGAACACAGCATACATCGTATTTCCTTTCTTTTCTTCTATCCGACTGGAAAACAATTGTTTAAGCAATCTATATATAACTACTGTTAGGCCTAATATATATTGTAATGTAGCTTGTTATTAATTACAAAACAAATGGGGTTAGTGGGAACAAAGATGTACTGGGCTAAAGAAAGACTCCAGGTGGTAAATCAAACATACAAAACAATTATGAGAATCAGAAATAAGAATTTAAAAGGCTAACAGGGGGCGCCTGGGTGGCTCAGTCGTTAAGCATCTGCCTTGGGCTCAGGTCGTGATCCCAGGGTCTTGGGATCAAGCCCCACATCGGGCTCCCTGCTCAGTGGGAAGCCTGCTTCTCCCTCTCCCACTCCCCCTGCTTCTCCCTCTCCACTCCCCCTGCTTGTGTTTCCTCTCTCACTGTGTCTCTCTCTGTCAAATAAATAAATAAAATCTTAAAAAATAAAAAATAAAAAAATAAAAGGCTAACAAAACTATCTTTTTTAAAGTTGACAAATTATATAAACTAATCTTCTAACACTATACTATTACATAATGCGTACAACAATGTAAATGTTGGAGTTGCAACACTTACTGGCATAAAGTTTTTAAGAATAAAAAAAGGGAAACACATACACAGAGGTATATAAGAATAATTTTGTTTCTACATTTCAAGGAATTACTATAACTAAGTAAATTCGTAACTTAACATGTACATGGGTAAGCCCTAAAGCACTACTAATGAAATAATTCAAAAAGATAAAATGAAAAACATCTGAAGAAATTAAAATATATTTGCTTTCTGCAAAAGAAAGCAGTAATGTAAGAATTGAGGTAAAAAAACAGACATATAAAAGTAAAAGACAGATGTATATCCATTAAATGAATGACCAAAAAAACCCTAGGATTAAACAATGAAAATGTGCAAATTATCACACTGGAAGAAATTAAAGATCTAAGTATATACTGCCTTCAGAAGAAATTCTTTACATTCAAAGGCACATATTATAAATAAAAAGATGGACAGCAATATATCATGAAAACAATTATGAAAATTCTGGATTATCTGTACTAATATGAAACTTAATACTTCAAAACAAAAAGAAGTTGCCTGAAATTATCAGGACACTGACAGTATCAATCTCTGTATGCTGTATTTGAAAGTTAAGCTGGCAAATTTTTTAAGTTCTCAAGACAAAAAAAAAAATGGTAGTTTTAGGACATGATAAAGGTAATAGCTAACGCAAGCATGTCAAACATTTTGCAACATAAATTTATCAGATCAACACATTATATACCTTAAACACATATGTATTCTTTAAACTTACACAGTTTTGTCAGTTATATCTTCAAAAAGTTGGAACAAAAGCAAAAAACAATTTATTCAGTAAAAACATACAATAATTATAAACATATATGCTCCTAACAAGAGAGTACCAGAATATACATGAAGCAAAAACTGATCCCCAAAAGTAGGCAATTCATCAATAGTTCAATCTCATATTCAACACAGATAAAACAAAAGATCAATAGGAAAACAGAAAACTTGGGAACATAACTTTCAATCCAGTAAACTTAATAGAGAACACTTAACCCAACAAAACAGAATATATATTCGTCTTGTGTACACGAAACATTCTCCAAGATAAAACTAATCTAATGCCATAAAATAAATCTGAATAAATAAAAAGGAACTGAAAGAGTATAAAGAACTGCTGGCCTTCAAAAATGAGTTTGAATTATGTGGGTCCACTTACCTGGATTTTTTTTGCATAAATACAGTATTGTACTGCTAATGTATTTTCTAAACTCTTATGTCTTTATTAACGTTTTATTTCTGTAGCTTATTTGAAGAATTCAGTATGTAATACAAATAACATACAAAATAAGTGTTAATCAATGGTGTTATTGGTAAGCCTTCAAGTCACCAGTTAGCAGTTAACTTTTTTGGGAAGTCAAAAGTTATACACAGATTTTTTGAATGCATAGTGTTGATGCCTCTAACCCCTTGTTGTTCAAGATTCAACTGTATGTTCTTTGAATAAAATGTAATGAAATTTTAAGATAACCCCAAAAAGGTTGAAATTATACTTCTTAAATAACCAATGAATCAAACAAGGAATCATGATCTAAACAGACTCAAAAGAGGACCAAACTGAACACCTTTTCATGATGAAAAAACACAATTAAATAAAATAAGATCTTCTTACACCCTAATAAAAGATAACTAATAAATAACCCCCATTTAACATCAAACTAGGTGAAAAACAACGTTTTCCTCTTCAAAACAGAAGCAAGACAAAAATGCCTGCTCTCAGCATTTGTACTTAACATTTTATTACAGATTGTAATTGGGACAGTTATGGTAGGGAGGAAAGGGACAGAGGTAAGAACAAAGGGAGGAAACTAGCAAAAGGCATCCAAATTGGAAATTTGGTAAATGTAGTGGTAAAACAATCTACATCTGCAGATGACATGATCTTATACACAGGAAATCCAAAATAAATCACAGTAAGTATTAGAATTGATAAACAAGTTCAGGAAGGTTGAAAATACAAAATCTATATACAATTCTCACACTTAAAATGAATGTTTGAAAATAAAATAAAACTACAGAAACAATTCCATTTATAATAAAATAGTCTATCTGCTGCCTATGAGACAAAATTTAGATTCAACAATATAAGCAGGTTTAAAAAATAAAATGCAAAATGTGGTATTGAAGGTATAAAATATCAATGAAATAAAACTGAGAGTCTAAAACCTACACATACAAGGTTAAGAGACTATTAACAGAGTCAAAACAGGGAAAATTTTTCTTTTGAACAAACAGTACTGTGAGAAAGAGATACCCAAATGCAAAAGAATAAAGTTGGAACTTGACCTCACACCACATACAAAAATTAACTCAAAATGATGAGGGATGTAAAAGAGTAACAATTTTAAAACTCTTAAAAGAAAAAAAACGGGTGGCTGGGTGATAGACATTGGGTAGGGTGTGCTATGGTGAGCGCTGTGAATTGTGCAAGACTGTTGAATCACAGATCTGTACTTCTGAAACAAATAATGCAACATATGTTAAGAAAAAAGAAAAAGAAGAAGATAGCAGGAGGGGAAGAATGAAGGGGAGTAAGTCGGAGGGGGAGACGGACCATGAGAGACGATGGACTCTGAAAAACAAACTGAGGGTTCTAGAGGGGAGGAGGTGGGGGGATGGGTTAGCCTGGTGATGGGTATTAAAGAGGGCACGTACTGAATGGAGCGCTGGGTGTTATGCACAAACAATGAATTATGGAACACTACATCAAAAACTAATGATGTAATGTATGGTGATTAACATAATAAAAAAAAACAATTTTTATGGCTACAGATGCTTAACAGGTATAAGGGACCAAACAGCATGAAGCAACAAAAGGAAAAAAAAATAGGTATACGGTAGGCAAACTTTTGTGCTTTAAGGAGTTCTAACACATATGAAAAGACAACCTAATAGGAGAAAACCTCCATAAATCTATGAGATAAATAACTCTAGCAAATTAATATTAAAGACAAAGAATTATAATTAGACAAAGAATCTGAATACACATTTCTAAAAAAAAAAAAATATGCAAACGGCCAATTAACAGGAAAATGTTCAAACATCATTAGTCTTGAGGGCAATTAAAATAAAAACTTCAGTGGGAGGAGAGCCTGGGTGACTCACTTGGTTGAGCGTCGGACTCTTAGTTTCTGTTCAGGTCATGATCTTGGTGGTGTGGAATCAAGCCCCATGTTCAATGTCCAGCTCTGTGCTCAGAGCGGGGTCGGGCTTGTTCCTCTCCCTCCCTGTGTGCTCGCACGTGCTCGCTCGATCGCTCTTTCTCTCCCTCAGATAAATAAATAAAATCTTAAGAAAAAAACCTCAGTGGGAAACTACTTCACACCCATTAGGATGATAAAAATTTTGAAAAGACACGAGAACCTGGGTGGCTTAGTCCCGATAAGGACTCAGCTTGTGATTTCAGCTCAGGTCATGATGAGCTCTGTGTCAGATGCTGTGCTCAGCAGGCAGTCGGCCTGAGATCAGCTCCCTATCCCTTTCCCCCTGCCCCTCTACCTACTTGTTCGGGATCTCTCTCTAAAACAAATAAATATGTCTTTAAATTAAAAAAAAATTTTTAAAGACATAATCACAAGATTATGGAGGAAGTGGGATCTTCCATACAGAATGTGAGAATGTAACATAGTGCACACAGTATGTAAAACGGCCTTACAGATCATTTAAGAATTTTAATTACTACCTAACCCACTAGACTCTACTCCATTCCAAGAGAAATAAAAACATGCATTCAACAAAACAAGTTCCAAAGTGAACTTTGGATTCATACAGTAGTATGAATCATTATATGCAAAAGATGGGAGACAAACAGTAAATGTCCATCAACAGTTAACAGAATAAAATGAATATCCAAACACAGGAATTTTGCTATTTGTTGTTGTTGTTTTTTTTAAAGATTTTATTTATTCATTTGAGACACAGAGATACAGAGAGAGAGACAGAGAGCATGACCAGGGAGAGAGGCAGAGGGAGAGGGAGAAGCAGGCTCCCCACTGAGCAGGGAGCCCGATGCGGGACTCCATCCCAGGACTCCAGGATCATGACCTGAGCTGAAGGCAGATGCTTAACCATCTGAGCCACCCAGGCACCCCTGGAAATTTTGCTATTTAAAAAAAAAAATGAAGCTGCTTTCCAGGAAAGATGGAGGAGGAGGATCCTAATGCACCTGTCCCACGGATACACCTAGGTAACACCCATATTAGTGTAAGTAACCCAGAAAACAACCCAAAGAGATCAAGAACAAACCCCACAACTAAATGTAGAGCAGAGGCCACAAAGAAGAAGGTAAAGGGAGCTAAACAGACATGGGAACAAGTGCAAGACGGGGAGAGACACAAACACTCACACCAGTGAGCTTAAGCAGGGAAGAACAATCCCCTAACATTTGCCTTTGAAAACAAGAGGGTCTAAATGCATGAGTTCAAGCCAGACTTAAAAACTGAATTTGTAAAGGTCAGCTCACTTGACGAAATTGAGTCCCCTCTGCTAATAAGACAGCAAAACAAAAAGCTCAGGAACATAAAGCATAGAAGCAGCAGTTTGAAAAACACCTGTATGTAAGGGAGGGAGAGTTATTTACTAATCTCAGACCATGTCTGTAGGGACAGAGATTCCTGGGAGACTCCTTTAGAAACAAGGGAGCTGGCAAGCACCATTTCCCTCCTTCTAACCCCCCCTCCCCCGGCATAAACATACGGCCCCCAACAAGAAGAAATTCACTACCTAACTTATAACACTACACTTTGCAGATGCGCCCCCTCCAATATTCTCTTGACAGAGTCCGTCCATGGCACAGGCCACAGGAAGTGTGCAACAAGCCCCACTAGGGGCCAACACCACTCCAGAAAGACTCTTGCCCTGGGGAGAGGGAAAAATAACCACACACCAGACTACTGCAGCCCCAACAGTGGGCTGGGGAAGTCTGACTGCAGCCCCACCCACAAACAAAATCTTCTAAAGAGAGCACCTCGGTGGCTCAGGTCATGATCCCAGTGGGGAGGAGCCTGCTTCTCCCTCTCCCTCTCTCTGCCTGCCACTCCCCCTACTTGTGCTCACTCCTTCTCAGTCAAATAAAAAATTTAAGTACTGGCTATACAAGCTACAGTAGGGACGAACTCTGAAAACTTGTTAAGTGAAAAAGCCAGTTCAAACTAGGCAAATATGTAACAGCAAATTAATTGTTTCCTTAGGGAAAAGGTTATGGAGGAATTAGGGAAGAGAATACAGGGTTTTGTTTTCATATGACGAACATATTCTAAATTTGACTGTGGTGATGTTTACACAACTATGTTAATTAAAAACCACATGGGACACCTGGCTGATTCAATCAGTAGAATACACAACTCCTAATCTGGGGGTTGTATATTCAAGCCCCACATTGGGTGTAGAAATGACTTAACAATAAAATCTTTTTAAAGAAAAACAAAACACTGACTTTTAACATTCAAAAGGATGTATTCTAGGGTAGACTGAATTATATTTCTCTAACACTGTAACCAAAACAGAAATTAGAAACAAATTTAAATAAACATATTAGAATATTTATGGATTAAGAAGACTTCAGTTTTCATTCCTTCTGCTCCATTTTTACTTAAATTAGGGACCAACATTTATTTTGCATACCCTAAAATTTCCCATTCATGACATTGAATTAGTTAGTTAGTTATAGACAACACTGCCAAAACTAATCCTCATGGCAGTTATACCTAAAACAGATTATGGCTTATATCCTATGACAAGATTAATCTATTCTGTGGTATAGAATAATGACGGTTATTGTTGAAAAGCAATCTATTTAGCTTCCTATGCCATACTTGGAAGTATATATGCTATGAAAGATTAACCTCTTAGTTTATCTGGTTCAACTTACATAATACAATGGATAATTTATCCTTACACATAATTCTTTATTTAAATAGACCTTCTAAAATAGTTTTCATTCTCTGCAGAATTCCAATCACAGAGAAAATATAAAAATGAGGAATCCTTCCCTTAGCATGCAGCCTAGCTCACGCATCTTAAAAAAAAAAACGATCCACCATCCTTCATTTATTTCCAGCTCTGGACTTAAAAAGGAACAGGATTTTTTTTAATTTTGTTTGTTATTAAAGCACCACACCTAGTATCTCTTACTAAGAAGATACCACAGGGGGAGCCTGCGTGGCTCAGTCGTTAAGCATCTGCCTTCAGCTTGGGTCATGATCCCAGGGTCCTGGGATCGAGCCCCGCATCGGGCTCCTTGCTCTGCAGGAAGCCTGCTTCTCCCTCTCCCACTCCCCCTGCTTGTATTCCTCTCTCGCTGTGTCTCTCTCTGTCAAATAAATAAATAAAATCTTAAAAAAAAAAAAAGATGCCACAAAAATAGCAATGAGGAAACACGATACTTCAACACAAAATAGCTACAGAAAATAATCTTTCTCTCTCCATGTACTCAGAATTATGATTTTGTATAATTTCTCCCAAAATAAGAAAAAACTGCCATTCCAATGTGTACTAACCTTCCAGTAGTCAGTCTGTAAACTGTAGTATCTCTGATATGCAGATAATGCTGAAAAAGGGAAAATAATTATTAGTGAATTAATGTCCCATTTGAAAATCCACACAATAAAGATTTTTAATAAGCTGCCCCTCTAGCCTGCATCTCAGCACACTGTGATATAAATAGCAAACAATTTAATGTTTATGGGTACCAATAAAATTATCCATGAACACAAGAGAAAT
The DNA here is from genome assembly GCF_037043125.1 of Eumetopias jubatus. NCBI lineage: Eukaryota > Metazoa > Chordata > Mammalia > Carnivora > Otariidae > Eumetopias > Eumetopias jubatus. The sequence continues at coordinate 2,720,957 of NW_028274829.1, read as the reverse complement.
AAATAATTTACAGATCACCTACATAAAACCATTATCAAATTTTATCCTTGCACTTAAATGAATGTCGAGTCTTGGCAATTACTTCAACAATTTTGGTTTCCCTCATGGACCAAATCTCATGGTAATTTTCTAAGTCTATTACATATTATAATAAATTTTCTAATTTTTTCCTCAAAAATGCAACTCACTTCCAGAAAAATTAAGCTACATACATACATGTTTCTGTTCAAACTGATGAAATTTATAAGTCTGGAGTTCATGAACAAATGGCTAAGAATTCTTGGGATGTTTTTGGTGCAAAAAAGTGATTTTATAATAGCATAGGGACACAACCCATGGGCACAAAGAGCTGTACTGGGACTGTGAGGAGTGACTGATTATATACTTTTTAATTAGTGGGGGTTAGGGATAGCGTAAGTATATAAGGAATTTGGAAGTCAAACTTTCAGGATCTCAAGGGACTAGCTGCTCTTAAGGTTACTTTTTTCTTTAATAAAATAAAGCACTAAGGCAGCCACAAGTTCCTTGAAGAAGGTCACACTCTGCAGTTTCAGATATCAGTGGGCTGCAAGTTGTAAGGAGATTTAATTTAAGCTTTATGTCTCTTGTCTTTGTTTCCCTCATCAATACAATCAACATTACCTTGAACTACTACTAGCTTCACTTTAATTTCAAAATGGTTATTCCCACGCTCCTTAAATCATCTAAAGGTAGAAAGGGTTTGGGATCACTTGAAGTAGTTCCTGCCAAGCCTAAAAAAAGGCAGGGAAGGTAAAAGGTAAAAGAGATGTCATGTAAACCTATTAGAATTTGTGACAACATTGAAGAAAATTAAAAAGGGGTACCCGGGTGGCTCAGCTGGTTAAACGACTGCCTTTGGCTGGGCTCATGATCCCAGGGTCCTGGGATGGAGCCCCGCCTCCAGCTTTCTGCTCAACAGGGAGTCTGCTTCTCCCTCTGCCTCTGCCTCTCTCACCAGCTTGTATGCTCTCTCAAATAAATAAATAACATCTTCAAAAAAATAAAAATAAAAAAATAAAACAGGAAATTCTGACATTTTCAGTCATATCAGAAAGTCTTTGAATTTATTTCTTAAATTAACTCAGGGAGAACATTTACAGTAAAATAGTTAGGAATAAACATTGCCCCGCAAAGTCAAAGTACAATGAAAGTATCAGCAGTATACCAGAAGAGCAGACTGTACACAGTATAACATGCTAAGGATTTTCATATCTCTAACACTCATTTTTATGAATTTCAGACTTTTTCACACTTGGACTGTAAACATTATCTGAATTCCTTCCATGGGGGGCCTGGGTGGCTCAGTCAGTTGGGCAATGGACTCTTGATTTTGGCTCTTGATTTCAGCTTGGGTCCATGGTCTGAAGGTCATGACATGGAGCTGAAGGCAGAGCCCGCTTCGAGTTCTCCACCCCCACACACACCCTGAACGTCCCTCAAGTGCATGTGCGCTGAGCTCTCTCAAAAACAAATCAAACTGGGCATCTAGGTGGCTCAGTCGTTAAGCGACTGCCTTCGGCTCAGGTCATGATCTCAGGGTCCTGGGATTGAGCCCGTGTTGGTCTGCCTGCTTGGCAGGAAGCCTGCTTCTCCCTCTACCACTGCCCTTGCTTGTGTTCCCTCTCTCGCTGTGTCTCTCTCTGTCAAATAAATAAAATCATTAAAAACAAAACAAAACAAGGGGCGCCTTGGTGGCTCAGTTGTTAAGCCGCTGCCTTAGGCTCAGGTCATGATCCCAGGGTCCTGGGATCAAGCCCCACATCACGCTCCCTGCTCAGTGGGAAGCCTGCTTCTCCCTCTCCCACTCCCCTTGCTTGTGTTCCCTCTCTCACTGTGTCTCTCTCTGTCAAATAAATAAATAAAATCTTTAAAAAAAAAACAAAACCCAAAAAACAAAAACAAAACAAATCAAATTCAATCTTCCACAGACTTCATTATACAAAGTGAGAAGAGACAAAACTTGAGGAAAACTTACTTTTTCTTTCTCCCCCCCTTTTCTTTTAAATTATTTGAGAGAGATAGTGAGAAACAGAGACCACAAGGAGGGGATGGGGTGAGGATGGGCAGAGGAGAAGCAGAATACCCGCTAAGCAGGGAGCTCCACGTGAGACTGGATTCCAGGACCCTGAGATCATGACCTGAGACGAAAGCAGACATTTAACCAACGGAGTCAACCACTCATCCAAACTTGCTTTTTTATAATTATATAAAATATTATCATAAAATTTTAAAAAATCAATTTTTAAATACAAAAAAAATTTTTTTAAAGATTTTATTTATTTATTTATTTGAGAGAGAGAGAATGAGAGAGAGAGAGCACATGAGAGGGGGTAGGGTCAGAGGGAGAAGCAGACTCCCTGCCAAGCAGGGAGCCTGATGCGGGACTCGATCCAGGGACTCCAGGATCATGACCTGAGCCAAAGGCAGTTGCTTAACCAACTGAGCCACCCAGGCGCCCTTTAAATACAAAAATTTAATGCTCTGGAAATACTGGTTTATATAAGAGTCCTTGTCTCATTAATATATTACATTTCATGGGGCACCTGGGTGGCTCAGTCATTAAGCGTCTGCCTTCGGCTCAGGTCATGATCCCAGGCTCCTGGGATCGAGTCCCATGTCGGGCTCCCTGCTCTGCAGGAAGCCTGCTTCTCCCTCTCCCACTCCCCCTGCTTGTGTTCCTGCTCTCTCTCTCTCCCTGTCAAATAAATAAATAAAATCTTTAAAATATATATTTATATATTATATTTCATGTCTAAGAAACAACTAGGTGACTAAAGGATTTTTTTTTAAGGATTTATTTTTGAAACAACTCTGAAGGACCAAAGTCATAATACAATGAGTCACATATTACCAGATAAGACACCGTCCAGAGTGAACTGCCCCAGTAGGAAAGGTCAGGGTAGGAAAACCTTAAGGGAAATACCCAACTGCAGCCCTCTCCAGTCCTCCTACTGTTAAGTGGGGAGAAAGAAAACAGAAAAATTCACTTCACTTTCCAAAGGCACAGGCTCAGTAAAAAGAGGGGAAGCTATTCATAGTCTTGATAACACACTTTGCCTTGCCCCACACTATACCACCACATTACCATTTACAGCAGTTTTTAATTGATACACCAGTCCAGGTATTAGGAAAAAATTATAAGACATACCAATGGAAAAACACACAATCTGAAAAGACAGAACAAGCATCAAAAGGAGTATGGCAGGTATATGGGATTTATCAAACTGTGAACTTACCACTACAATATGATAAAGACAACTAGTACATAAACAGAACAGCATGCAAGAACAGATGGGCAATGGAAGCAGAGAAAACAGAAATGGTAACAAAGGATCAAGAAGAAATGCTAACTTCAAAAACACTGTAACAAGAATAAAGAATACCTCTGATGGGATTATTAGTAGACTGGATACAGCTGGGGAAAGAGATAAAGAATTTATCAACAGAATCCTCAAAAACCAAAAACTGGGGAATAATCGCTGGGAGGGAGGAGGAGATAGTAATGGGATGATAGAATATCCAAGGACTGAGGGGCTACAAAAAGATTTAACAGTGTGTAATTGGACTATCAAAAGGTAAAACAGGGAGAAAGAGAAGAGAAATTATTTGGAGTAATTATGACAGAGAATTTCTCCCAAAATTAATGTCAGACAATAAATCACAAATCCAGGAAGATCAGAGAACACGAGGGAGGAAAAATGTCCAAAGGGAAAAATAAATTTAGGCATATCATTTTTAAACAAGAGAAACTAAAAGAATTTTTAAAAACAATCTGGAAAGAAACTAGAGGGAGAAAAAATACCTTTCCCACAGAAAAACAATGAGAAGAATCATTCAAACTCTCAGAAGTTGGGAATAGAATATTTAAATTGTGGAGGTTGGGGAGGAAGCCAACCTAAAACAAAATTATCACTCAAAAGCAAAGGAGGGGCACGTGGGTGGCTCAGTATCTCAGGGTTATGGGATTTATCTGGGTGGGCTTGGGGCCTGCTTAAGATTCTTTTTTCTTTACCCCCTCTAAATTCCCCCTTGCTTGCACACACATCCATGCTCTCTCTAAAAAAAAAAAAAGTGAAAAAGAAATACTTTCTCAAAGAAGCAAACATGAGGGAAATTGTTGAGAGAAGAGCTGCCTTACAAAAAAAAAAATGTTAAAAAATTCTCTACAAAGAAGAAAATAATAAAAGTCAGAAACACCAAACTACAAGAAGAAACCACAAATGAAAATAAATACACATAAAATTAAAACTTTCACTTTTCTTACTGGCTGATCTAAAAGATAACCGTTCAAAATAATATCAACCTGTATTTTTTATTACGTTTTCTATCTTACATACACTCATGTAAACATACAGATCTTCAACTTAGTTATGTTTAATAAGCCCACTATAAGTTTAAATTATCACAAATTGAAAATCCATTTAATATACCCAACCTGCCATACATAATAGCTTAGCCTATCCTACCTTAAATGTGCTCAGAACACTCACATTAGCCTTTATAAAGTTGAGCAAATCTAGCACAGTGCGTATTTTATAATGAAGTGCTGAGGGGCGATGGGTGGCTCAGTCAGATAAGTGTTCATCCCTAGATCCCAGCTCAGGTCTTGATCTCAGAGTCATGAGCCACTTAAAAAAAAAAAAAAAGATATATAACAAAGTGCTGAATACCTCAAATAATTTACTGAATACCATGATGAAAAACAGATGGTTGTAAAGGTTATATGGGAACAGAAAAGTTGTTAGTATACTGGCTGTTTACCCGCATGGTCTCATGGCTGATTAGAATATTTGGCTTGCTGTGATCACAAGAGACTCACTTTTTAAAAAGCTCCATCCAAACAAGCCACAATAATCCAGGTTTTCCAGCCCTGCTTACATGATACTTGCCACCAGAAACTAGTGCCAGTAACAAAACAGTACCATTAATGTAACAGAACCAACTGCATCTAATTAAGGGGAGAAAAGAGGTCACACTTTTGATTCTGATCCCAAGCTGCTTCTCCCAAAAAACCCTAGGTCAGCTTGCTTACCAGTCCCTAAATCACCATAACCCAAAAACCCCAACCATGAGATCAAGAAGGTACCTTTAGAACGTGAACTCCTTAAAAAAAAAAAAAAAAAAAAAAGTGAACTCCTCTTCTCCATTCCCTGACCGCTGAATAAATTACGGGCTTGCCATCAAATGCTGTTTGAATATTTGGCAAATGGTACTGAGTAGGGAAAGAAGTTACTATCTGTTAAGAACTGCAGCTTATGAGTAGGACATGAAAGGATCTTACTCAGGAGGAGAACAAAGGCAAAAGAAATGTAGATAAAAAATTTCCTTACAACTTGCAGCCCACTGACAAATACTTCAGAGAAAGTATGACCCCCCCTCAAGGAGCTCACAACAGCCTTAATGCTTTACTAGAGGCAAAAAGGTAACCTTAGCTTGATAATAGCCACAGTCCCAGGATCCTGTAAGTCTTCTTTAACACATGACAATCCTTTTAGAAACAACCTTTATCTCTAACCCTCCTAAATTAAAAGTATGTAATCAATCACTCACAATCCCTGTGCAGCTCTTTCTGCCCAAGGCTCCTGTACCCATGATTTAATAAAAACATCTTTTGGGGGGCGCTTGGGTGGCTCAGTCATTAAGCGTCTGCCTTCGGCTCAGGTCATGGTCCCAGGGTCCTGGGATCGAGCCCCGCATCGGGCTCCCTGCTCCGCAGGAAGCCTGCTTCTCCCTCTCCCGCTCCCCCTGCTTGTGTTCCCTCTCTCTCTCTTACTGTCAAATAAATAAATAAAGACCTTTAAAAAAAAAACTTTTTTGTACCAAAAACATCTCAAAAAATTTTTGACCATGGCTCAGAGGCCCACATCAATCATTAGCATATATCACTAGCCTGGGAAAAAAATCCAAGTTCAGAATTCAAATACAACTTCTCCTGAATGAATATTATTTTTCACACCATTACAAAGACAAAAAATCTAAAATCAAACCAGAGTAAATTGGGGCCTGCCTAGGTCATCAATGACACAAGGGACAGGAGGAGGAACTGGGATTACTTCACCATCATATGCTCACAATGAAGCATTATATGAAAGTTGACATGAAAATTACTTGTAAATCTACAGGGATTACTCTAGGGTAGACATTTCAAAACATTTTTTTTAAAAGTGCTAAGAAAGGGACGCCCAGGTGGCTCAGTCGGTTAAGCGTCTACCTTCAGCTCAGGTCATGATCTCGGGGTCCTGGGACAGAGTCCCACACTGGGCTCCCTGCTCAGCGGGGAGCCTGCTTCTCCCTCTGCCTCTGCCTGCCACTCCCCCTGCTTGTGCTCTCTCTCTCTCTGACAAATAAAATCCTTAAAAAAAGTGGTAAGAAAGCAGAAAAAAATGCAATCACTTAAACTCACAAAAGGCAGAAAGAACGAAAGACAAAAATAGGAACAATGAATAAAGGCAATAAAGACAAAACAAGAGCAAACATTGCAGCTATTTAATCTAACTATATCAATAACTATTATGGACGTGAGAATCCAAGATGGCGGAAAAGTAGCAGATCTAAATTTCGTCTGGTCCCAGGAATTCAGCTAGATAGTCATCAAACCATTCCCAACACCTACGAACTCAACTGAAGAACAAAGAAAAAAAATAGCAGCAACTCTATGAACAAAAAAGCGACCATTTTCTGCAAGGTAGGACGTGTGGATTAAGTGAATCTGAGCAATATATGGGAAGACCATGGGGGGAGGGGGCCTCCATCAGCCGGCTACAGGGAAGTGACAGAGAAGGGAGCACAAAATCAGAACTTTTAAACTCGGCTCCAGGGAGGGATATTGCTGAGGTGGCTAAGTAGGAGATAGAACTGTCGCTGGGACAGTGTGGTCTCAGGACTCACGGGGTCACAGAAAGACCGGGGGTGCCTGAGTGTGGCAGAACTCCCAGATATCAGAAAGGGGAAGACGGCTGCAAAGAGTGAGCTGAGGAGTGGGCTCTCAGCTCGGGGTTGCCATAAACCGTGATCCAAGACACAGGACACTGTTCTTCCAGCAAGGACCCAACAAGCGGCAGATCCGGGGAGAGTCCCCATCCTCCCCCAGGAGGAGCAGCGCAGTAGCACACTGCAGGAATCTGCTGGGTTTGGAGACAGCACACGGGGTCGTGTGCCAGAGAGAGAAAAGCTCAGTCACAGGCCGGGTGAGCACACAGTGTGGCCACAGACCAGGGAGACAGGAGTGACTGTTTTTCTCTGAAGGCTCACTGAGGAGTGGGGCTATGAGCTCTAGGCTTCTCTGGGACCAGAGATTGGGAGGCCGCATTTTCATTCTCATCCTCTTAAAGCTGAGCGGAAAGCCTTCAGAGAACAAAAGATACCTAGAGCAAACCCAAGCAGATTACTGAGCCTGGCCCCTGGCAAAGGCCAGGCAATTCGGCCTCTGACAAAGACATTTGAGAATCAATGCCACAAGCCCCTCCTCCAGAAGACACCAAGAACATCCAGCCAAGCCCAAGTTTACTGATCAACTGAGAACTGCAAAATATACAGGATATATAGATTTGTCCTAGATTATAGATTATGTATTATGTCCTTATATGTATTTTAGGGTAACATTTTCATATATAAAGTATAAAGGGATATACAGCACATACAATTCAAGGCTTTTTTCCCATGATTCTTTAGTCTTTCAACTTTAATTTTATTTTTTATTTTCCCTTTTTGAATTATTCTTTCTTCCTTTTTCAACCAACTAATCAATTCGTTTTTTGAATTTTTTAAAATTTTCATTTCTACAGTCATATTCCATCCCTTCATTGTATTTAACCTTGTGTGTGTGTGTGTGTGTGTGTGTGTATGAGTTTTTCTTTCTTTAAAAATCTGGGAGGCAGTTTCTTTTTTTTTTTTTGAAGACAGTCTTTTTATTTTTTATTTATTTTTTATTTTATTTATTTATTTGAGAGAGAGAGAATGAGATACAGAGAGCATGAGAAGGGGGGAGGGTCCGAGGGAGAAGCAGACTCCCCGCTGAGCAGAGAGCCCGATGTGGGACTCGATCCCGGGACTCCAGGATCATGACCTGAGTCGAAAGCAGTCACTTAACCAACTGAGCCACCCAGGCGCCCAGGCAGTTTCTTTTAACAGACCAAAATACACCCAAAATCTAGT